>NC_133328.1:256940113-257240113 GCF_042186555.1 Aquarana catesbeiana | reverse complement strand
TTTGTTTGGTTCTGATCCCTTAATAAAGGATTTTTGTTTTGAATTATACTCTCCTATGTGTTTTATTTCAAAAAGGACAGTTTGTTTGTGAGGATTCAGGTACATTTCAAATATACAATGTGAAATGAGCAAGGGACACCAACACCAAACAATCTCCTGGAGATTAAATAATAAAAGATATCAATGGTGTTGGGGTAACTTGACACACAAAACACACACACAAAATATTCTGGAGTAAAAATAAAAATAACATTGAACAAAGATCAGCCTTGGAAAAAATCCAAACATTAAAGAAAAAAAAAAGGCTGAAAATCCAAAAAAAATAAAATAAATAAATATAGAACTGTCAGATGTGACAACTAATAACAATATATTCAGGGAATCCCACTAAAAAAACACAAATAAAACTTTGTGAGAAGTGTGTGTGAATATGAGCAGCAAAACTACTTAATTCTTGTCACATTATAAAGAAGAAGAGAGTGCGCTGTATTAAACAATTTTTAACATTGCAGCGTGACGAAAGTGCTGTATCCATTGCGAACGCTAAGTTTACCAGAACGAGCTGTCCCGTCTCGGAATTTCTTCTGAGCATGCGTGGCACTTTGTGCGTCGGAACAGGCCACACACGGTCGGAATTGACGAGATCGGATTTTGTTGCCGGAAAATTTTATCTCCTGCTCTCCAACTTTGTGTGTTGGAAAATCCGATGGAAAATGTCCGATGGAGCCCACACACGGTCGGAATTTCCGACAACACGCTCCGATCGGACATTTTCCATCGGAAAATCCGACCGTGTGTACGGGGCATTAGAAGAGTATAGATCCTGGAAAAAGAAGCAAAACTCTTTTGGTACGGAGGGTGTATCTGTAACCACCTGTGTTGGTGATGTGGCTATACGATGTATCACTTGAGGAGGTTGTTGGGACCTGGCTATCATGGCCAGCATGTGGCCAATTTTCTCACCCTCTTCAAAATACATTTGAGAAGTAAAGAATCGTTTATTGTCAGCTTGCTGTTGATGTATAGTGCGGTAGAGTTTCTGTGCTTCTATCCATTGCCTCTCGTGTTCAGGCGTGGGAGACCACAGAAAAACCTCCTCCTTCTCCACCACCTGACTGGCATCCCTGGCCCACCGTCTGCTCCTGTTTTTAATTGTAATAATTTCTTTAATGCATATTCCTCTAATAAAGGCTTTCAGGGTGTCCCACACTACGCCAGGTGCAGCTGAGGGTTTATTGTCCTCTAGAAAGTATTTAATGTGCACTTGCATATTATCTGTGTCAGTGAAGAGCTGGATCCAAAATGGGTTTAACTTCCAATGCACCGGCAAGTATGCTTTATGGAAATTTAGACTAAGCAGCACCTGGAAGTGCTCGGATAGGCCCCTGGCCAAATACGTTACTACAGGATCATATCGGTATGTTAAATCATTCCCCAGGGCAAAGTCTATGTGCGAAAGTGTAGAGTGTGTCAGAGAATGGCAGGAGAATTGGGCCTGGATGGGGAATTTACATCTCCAGAGATCCACCAGCCCAAGTTCATTTATAAATTTAGCTAAGGGGGTATGTACTCTGGGGCCTTGGGGTGAGTATTTTTTATGCACATCCAGGGAGATGTCCAGTGCGCTGTTAAAGTCGCCTAGGACATATACCGGGAGCTGGGGGCATTTGGCCAAAAACCTAGATAAGCATTGCAATACTGTTAGCGTAAAAGGCGGAGGCACATATATATTAGCTATAACACAAGGGTAAGATTCCCACACACCCACCAGAAACACAAATCTGCCCTCAGAGTCTATGAGTGCATCATGCTTAGTAAATGCAGCAGTTCTGGAATATAGTATACTGACCCCTCTGGAGTACCTGGTATGCACAGAGTGGTACTGTGTAGGGTATTTAGACATATGTAGTAAGTGGGTAGTATCACTAGTGAGGTGGGACTCCTGTAAGCAAATAACAGCGGGATCCTGCTGTGAGAGAAAGGTAAATAAGGCCGTCCTCTTTGTAGGGTCATGTAAGCCCCTGACGTTCCAGGAGAGGATTATGTCTGTCCGCTTACCAATTGGAGTGAGGGGGGATTAAAAGTAGGATTCCAAACCATTGGGGGTCCAGGCTATAACCAAGGGGCCTGAGCACTCTGTCCCAAATGTTACCTTAGCAAGCAAGAAGCAAAAGGCACACCATATGTGTAGTCACAGTCAATCCAATCCTGGATATAGAAGCATGAAGCAGATTCATAAGGAAAGGTTACCTGCAGAGATACAACCCTCCAAACCCGGGCTGTGAAGTAACACAAACATAAAAAAGGAAAAAAAATAGTCTATCAGTAACAAAAACAGGCATGGTAAGCATGAACTTAGGCAGTCCCAACAGATGTCTTCCGTGGGTGCCCCGCAGGGCTATCGGAGGGGTAGTAACGAGGGCTAGGACCCGGTGTCTTTAAATTCAAAGCGTAAGAATTGTTGGTATGAGGAGAGGGGTAGCAAAAAGTCATTTGTGTCTCTCCGTGGGCTCCTTCTCTAGCAAGGTGAGCGATAGGAGGTAAGGTATGCAGGCTGTGCACATTTTTTCTTTTTAGTCTGGTGCATGTCCCCGTGCAGATTCCCACAGTTGCCTTTGATGGCGGTCAAGCCAGTTAGCAGCCATGTTCGGGTTTTCAAAAAAGTGCACTGATCCGTCTGCAACCACTCGTAGTTTGGCAGGGTATAACATAGAGTAAATTATTGGGATTGCACGCATTTTCTTTTTTACTTCTGTAAATTTCGCCCTCTGTTTTTGGACAGCAGCCGAGAATTCTGGGTATATGGATATTTTAGAGCCATGTATTTCCATGTCAGCTTTCTGTCTAACCAGACGAAGAATAATGTCTCTATCTCTATAATGCAAGAGCTTCAGTAAGAATGGTCTGTCATTGCCCCCTGGTGGCGGTGGTCGGAAAGGCACCCTGTGGGCTCTTTGTACTGAGAAGAATGGAGTGAGGTTATTCTTTCCAAATGTGTCTGCTAGCCATGTTTCAATAAATTCAGCAGGATGCTTTCCTTCAGATTTTTCAGGCACTTCTTGAATGAGAGGGGGGAATTCATCCTCCATGGAGCTCACCCGTCCCTCTAAAGCAGTGGCCCTTTCTCTGATTTTCTTCATGTCCTGCCTAATATGCAGTAAGCCTTCCTGCATGCTCTTAACTACAGCTGATAGTTCAGTGAGAGAGGAGCCATAAGTGTGGACAGCAGTGAGAATGTCCTGTAGTGAGGGCTCATTGTGCTCAGTATCAGAGTCGCCAGCTATGTCAGAAGCAGGGAGAGGGGAGGATGGGGTACTCACTGTGTTCCCTGGGGCCGTGGGCACCATTTTCTCTGCCACATGGTGTGTCGATTGCGGAGGCTTCACAGGGGGTACAGCTTTTGTGGCGTAGGATGAGTGGGGCTGCTGCCCGGTTTTAGTGCTGTCTGGATCATGTGCGAACTGACCCAGTTTGGCCGCCGCTGCGGCATAGGACTCCTTCCCTGCACATTGCTGGAGCGGGGATCCGCCATTTTGGGCCGTTCTGTAAGCGGGGAAGCTCTCCCCTTTTTTTCCACTGTTCATCCCTGCTTTAGTTGTATGGCGACCGGGCGTCGCTGTAAGAGTAGCTCCACACCGGGAGCGAAGTGTCTGGTCTATTGCGGCGGTAGATCGGGCTCACAGCAGGATCTTGTGGGTCAGGATGCCGGAGCTAGTGTGAGACACGTCCTCTCACATGAACGTCCAAGCCACGCCCGTCCATTTTTTTTAGTGATTTCAAAGTGCTTACAAAATCCATTAAATTTTAAAGTTCATAAAAATTAGTGGTAAATTGAAAAAATTATTTTAATCGACAAATTTGGTGATTCTTCACACGTGCTCCCCCCCTCAGGTCTGCACTCACCAAAGGGATGTGCCCCTGCAGGGTGTGAAAATCTGGGGTAATTAGGTTCAAGTGGTGCATGCAGTTTTCCAGAAACGTGCCACTCCAGACAGCGTTTTTAGGGCATGGCAGCCCACTTTTATTTAAAGGTAACGAAAAAGTTCAAACAAACAGTAATCTTCCCTCGCAAGGGGGTTCCACCATCACTGTATAAACAAACTATAGCCTCCTGGCTTACTGTCAGCTTTGTGCGGTTTTGGTTGCAGGCCACATCTGCCTGCTACAGACATGCACACACAGGCTGCCACCTGCAGCTTTAGACTCCGAGACCTCCTGTCTCTTTCTCCTGGAGCTGTCTCCTACTGGGACCCTCCTGACCTACTAGGCCAGACTTCCTGTCTGCCGGGCGGAGCTGTCTCCAAGTCTGAGCACTGACCTCTATTCCTGGGATGTTTATGAACCCAGCCCACAGGTGTGCAATTAGTATTCCTGCCAAAATCAGGCACACACTGCTCATTTACACCTGTGACACGGTGTAGTAACCGATATAAATTATTAATATTATATCTGCGTATTAATTTGTCTAGTCCCTATCATTAGTTGGTCTATTAAACTCTGAGCACATGCTATTGTTAATATCACAATAATACCAGGTTAGCTATGAAACCAAACACACGGTGCTGCTAGTAAAACAATATCTTATTTTTATTTCTTAGGAAACTATCATAAAAGTACTAAAAGGGTATTACAATGTTACATAGCTTACAATCAGAACACACTATACTAACAGCACATCTCTACAACATATAACAACAATGAAATATCAAAGATACTTATCACACATGGTTTCCTCTGCGGGTTCTGGATGATAAAAGGGGTCTGGGCCTCATGGAATATAGGCCCAAGCCCTCGGTCAGAGCAAGGTCCCAAGATAGCAAAGGGGATGACCTTACAGCAGGCTTCCCAGCAGCCAAGAGAAAGATCAAAAGCCTGTGTGTTCCTTTCATTCAAACATACACACCCACTCGTAGCCACCCCCATTTGCCTTTATCCAATATACATTGCCGAGGAGGTATCCCTCCCAAATGTCTGCCCATTCTCCAGGAAGCATGCTAAATTGTTCAGCAGGGCCAGCGTCTCTTTGAAACTTGTATTCCCACATGTCACAGCAGGTGGGCTTGAGCCAAGGCATTGTTCTTCTGATCACAGAGCTTTGATGTGTTTCATTCCTACCTGGCTGTGTCAAACAGGAAGTGAAATACCAGAAGTAAGATATTAAACCATGTTGCTATCCAACATATACCGCTTTGCGCCTAAAGGGCGCATACCACCCTTCTTCAGACACGGCTCCTATTGAACAGTCCATAGCTGTTTTCTCCCCAACATGTGTTTCCAAGCCAGTATCTATAGAACAGTCTTTAACTGTCTTAACGTGTTGTGTTTTTCAACATGTGCAGAAACAGCCCCTATGGAATAGTCCATAAATGTCTTAACGCATGTTGCGCCTCTCAACATAGGCCTCAGAACCAGCTCCTGTGGAACAGTCCATAACAGTCCTAACGTGCTGTGTTTCCCAACACGTGCCGCTTTGTTACTGTGTGACACACCAACATCATTCTTCCGTGACAGCTCCCATGTCACCATTCTGTAGTTTCTTCTTTCTAACATCTTCATGAAGGGGTATAAAACAGGCAAGGGGTGTCCATACACTCATCATTCATCAGCACACATCCAGAGCAGCATCTTAACCAGCTTTCAGATATAGAGTCTCGAGGAGGGCCTTTTGCCCATGTTACTAGCTTAAAATATACCTTTATCACACTATACCATGACATAAATCACCCATTACCATAATATATACATATATACCTTTGACCCATCAGATTTCGGGCATGTCAGTGGTATTGCAGGGCTCTGACTTGGCAGCAAAGTCTCTAACTTGTACGCAGAGACCCTACCGTCACTTCGTTCCCCAGCTTGCATAGATAACTGGGCGACCCTTCTATATAAATATCAAGTCCAACAACACATATAAATCTGCAACAATGACAAAACCCACACAATTCCATCCCTGTGCCTGGATTTAAGAGAGCATGCCCAGGGTATACAATGCACCCCTACCTATTGTTAGGTTCAAAGAACCATCTAGTTCCATGACTAACGTTACATCGGCATTCTTTAGGACAAGGAAACAAACTCGTCTATGTCCCAAATAATACCCAGGTGCTTCCTTCCCAGCAATGATCCTTCCATCCCAAATACAGAATGAAATATCTTCCCAACATTTTATTGTTCACCACCATGTATTGACCTGGCGTACAAATGACATCATGGTCATGCTTCTGACCAAGGGAAGTATCAACCTGCCTCCATCTTCCAGCTTCTTTGATCATATGTGGGCAATTAGCCTCAAACGCAAGAAGATAGAATCCCTAGTCAGTAAGCCCATTAATGGCACCAAATATACAGACCGAGTCTGCACTTCTGTATTTGAGATCATACAGCATAACACCTTTCACAATCCAAACTGGTACAGCCCATCCAGGCAATCGACCCCCACTTTGAATCAGTGTAAGCGACGTGGTTATCAAAGTCTTACTGAGCGGTGATGCTAACTCATAAGGCCTCTGGAGACTGTACAATCAGCTCAATGCTGGTTGACACTTCCACCTGCCACTTCGTGCACGCAAGAGCCAATGACAGATTCCTGTCCTATACCATCACATTCTCTACCAACCTCTCAACATGGTTGACAAAATTTTGAGCCACTTTAACCTGGGTATTTATGTGACTTTGTTGAATGTTATTAAGGATGCCACCAATCTCTCTGAGTAACAAAGCCCCGCTTATTCTCTGAAGCTATGGCTGCGAGTTTGTTCCTCAGGAGGCCGATGTCCACCCCATTAACAACACCCATCCCAGCTCCTATTCCCCCAATATAGTGCTGAATACATCCCTCCTCTTCCGGTTACTCCTCAGACATACGCGCCCTGCATGAACCTCATTCTGTGTCCGCACATCTCTGGGAGCAAGTCACTGGTACAATGATTGCACTTGATTCAGTGTATACTCAGCACATATAGGGTAATAGGTTTTTATCAACCACTGTGAGATGTTGCAGCGCCATGTGGTGAAGGCATATTGTACCCTGGTAGCCAGCGTTTGTTCCCTTTATCTAACGGAGCATGCTCCTGTGTGTATTCACTGGCATTACCTGTGCAGGGTTTCAACCTTTCCGGTGAGACATCAACCAGGCGTATCCCCCCATATAAGGAAATTTTCACCCCATTAATGTGTCACCTGGCCAACCTCTAGTCTGGCCAACCGACACCTTATTATGTATAAGCGCCAGTCACCTGGGCACCTGCACCATATTACTTCCGTTACGTCAATACATGTCGTACATTAAAAACCTTTTCTTCTTTCAATTCTTCCCTCCAACAAAAAAACATATATTTCACATTTCATGTTCTGACGGATTGGATGTGTATATTCCTTCCCCAACCTCCAACCCATTGCACATGTATTAATAGCATGTTTGCATTCTTCAGGAGAGACTCCGGCAAAAATGTTTCACAAGTCTTGTTGATGGGCATAGTCCTTCAAATCCAGCATTAGCCCTAAATTGTCCATAAGCAAAAACAAGTATTAAACTGAATCTTTTTGTTTGTCCTTTCTCTCCTGATGTTTATCAGAACAAATTTGCAGTATGGCATGGCACAGTCAAACTGCCAACCAGATGAACATCTGTCATCCATGTTCCAGAGACCTCTCCAATCACGCTTCACCAGGACTCTGGAAGTGAAAAAAACAAGAGCAGAATCAAATTCTTATCCATAATATCTGCTCGCTTGCTACGTTTATTTACAGTTCCTTCCTTAGAACCCAGGAACTTTAGTATTCCTGGTTTCTGCAACCCTGACCAACCTATCAAAACAACCCTGACCTCTTTAGGCTGAACCCACTCTAAAATGGATCCCCATGGTATGATCAAAAATTTTAAAAACATGAACTTGAACGTTGCTTCTCAAAAATTCAAAATTTTAAGCATTAAAAAGACAATGCATTATCTGTACTTACAGACCTATGCACCAACCCCCCTTTCAGGTGGACAAAGCGTACACCTTGTAACTTTTCCCACCTGAATGAACATAAAACAAAGAGAAAAAAAAAACGAACTCCAGAGGCTAGAATGGCTTCCTATCAACAACTCTTGTCTTAAATCAACAAAATGTATTCAGCTGCAGGACATATCCCATGACCATCTATTCAGCTGCTAATTGACGGAATGGCCAATTACCCCCCTTTCAGGTGGACTAAACAATAATTTCTCCACCTGAACAAACAAAAATAAAATGGATGACTAAACAAATACCAAAAATATTTAAAAAAATAACAAACTTAACAAAAAAATTAAAATTCTGGCCATTATTACACAAAAACAACATGACAAGACAACCACCATAAGACAATGACAAACACTCAACTTTTAACTAAAGACATCCATGGATTTTTCCTCCTGAGAAGAGTAAGTGCTCATTTCCATCTGAAAGACAATTAGTTAATGGGAAAAACAAAAAAACAAAATATCTGTACCTCATCACAACATTTGTATCTTCACTTGTAACACTTGAAACCCTTAATGCTTGACTATTGTTTATCTTACTTTTTTTCATTGTTTGCAAACAATTACTAATTAATGAGCTCATGGTACCATTTGATAATCGATTATGCCTTTACCATAACCTAACCCCTGTTTTGCTACATGTGCCCACTGTTGTTCTCTCTTTGAAGAACCTGCAAACAAACACAGACATTAGTATCCAAACCAGTTTTATCTTCTTCCAAGGTCTCTGAAAAAGGAACACAAAGACGGTGATTACACACAATTATCATGACAATTGACTTTTTAAGTCCCCCAAGCCTTTTCCCAGTAATTGTAATGTAGGGGAACATTTGCTTTGTATAAGGTTTAGATATGAGTGTCGTATTTAAATAAAATATGGCAAGGAAACATTGACCATAAAACTGTTAGCATCCATGCAGCTCACTAAGTGCTGCCAACTTTGTTTTTCCCAGTGCTACATTTGAATAACCATGCAGCTACCTCCATTTTGACTTTACGTAACTGTTCTCCATACAGACGATTCTCAGTCTGTAGTCTCTGCATTTGGGTCTTTAAAGGGAAATGGGTTTGATTACTATGGCCTCCATGCTTTGGGTTGCTACCCCATCGGGCAGAATACACTTCATAATGCCTTGGGGTCGTTTTGGGGTACTGCGACCTTCTTTTGATATCATTATTCGCTGCGCAACAATACTTAGCGATGTGACCCCCCCCTTTTACACAAAAAACATTTGAGGGCTGGTCCCTCTGTATTGGCCCTTTCTTGAGCATACGGCATTGGAAACTCACATTGCTGGACATTATTACTATGCTTGGAATATCCATACTTTACACTTTCATCATCTGAGGAGTCATCAGAAGTTTCAACTCCTGAATCACTTTCAAGCACAGTTATCGCACTTTTATTTACATCTCCACCATTGATTTCTGTCATAGCAACATCACTTGCAGCAATAAGAGCGTCTGTTTTT
This sequence comes from Aquarana catesbeiana, assembly GCF_042186555.1. Classification (NCBI taxonomy): domain Eukaryota; kingdom Metazoa; phylum Chordata; class Amphibia; order Anura; family Ranidae; genus Aquarana; species Aquarana catesbeiana. The sequence continues at coordinate 257,230,633 of NC_133328.1, read as the reverse complement.
TCTGCATGCTCCACTTCTATTTTTGCTGAGCACTGCGCATGTGCGGAGGATACCTTCACCATTGCACATTCAGCTTTTGCATGTTTGGATGATAACCCCATTATGGCTGCCTGTGCACCCTGTAATTCTGGGGTTTCCTGCTCCATGCTAGCTATGTTAAGGGCTTTACAAAATCTATGTCCATGCCTATTCCATTTAGAACGTCTGAACTCTCTCTGCCTTCCTGTACCTCTGCTTATTACAGATACACCTGCCTTTGATCCATAGTCCCTACCACTGGACTCATGACAGAAGTCTCGCAGGATATTGACAACATTTTGGTAGGATCTAGCATTCCTCAGAGCCATTCTAATGGGATATCTTACATAACACTTATTGGCCATTGAGTATATGAAACTTGTATCATCCTCCAATAAGTCAGGACAGTTGAACACTTTTGTATACAATGCAAGATACTCACTGCAGAACAAAATTGGATCATCTCCTCTCCTAAATCTCATTCGTTGTAAATCACTCACACCATTATCACGACTGTCCACAATACGCTGCAACTCTTTCCTCCGCACCTCTGCATCTGCTAAGTTATCATTAACCTGTGCAAATAACTGGCCTGCCAAAGGTCCTGGTAGCCATGCTCTCAGAAGAGAACATGCATCCTCATTACTCAAATGAAATTTAAGGACTAGAGCCTCAAATTTATTGGACAGACTCACTGGTGATTCCAGGGCATTAAATTCACCCAGAATCTGGCACAAAGTAAGTCTCTCTTGGATTGTAATCAAACTGTTATTCTGCTTCGAAGCTATGGGTGCAATAGCAGACTGTGTTTCATCACAGCCCTTCTCCTCATTGACTGTGCAGATATTGGCCAATTGGCATGTTCCTTTGTGCTCATTGAGCGATACTATACATTGCTCTTTAGTAAGAAGCTGGGAGTGTGCATTTGCTAACTTTCTTTCTAAAGACATAACCAACTCTTCCATCTCTGACAACTTTATTCGCAATGACTCTAAAAGTTTGCTCTTCATATCACAGTCCATGCTGCACCTCTGAAGCTGTTCTTGTAGCTCACTGTTTCTTTCTGATAAATTGCCTGCTGTAGCCCGCAATTCATCCATCTCACTACTGGAGGCTGTTGCAATCTTTATAAGGTTTTCACTGATTTTCTCTATGTCCTCCCCGAGACGTCTCCTCTCTGCTTCCCACTTCCCCTCCATTTGCTCAGATATAACTTTAATTCTGAGCAACACTGCAATTTCATTTGCCAACCTTTCTTTTTTAACTTTCTTTTTTAGCTGTTTACCCAATAATCTGCTATTATGTTGGTGACACTGTGACAATAGAACCTTACACTGGCTTTTAAGAGGTTCATCTGCACATGAATGATAATTGGCAGAAGCGTACTTTTTAACATATGTATACACCAGTTCCATTTCACAACCATACAATCCACACAATACACAATTCTATTTGTACTAACGTTTCAACAGTGCACTGAGTAATAAACCAAACTCAATTATCGTTAGCTCTTACAACTCACGAAAACAAAAAAACTGAATCGCTCTTCTAGCATTCAATATTCTTCATTCATTACCACTTTTACCTGATATCCTTCAAAACCATTAAACTTTTGCATATCCATAGAAAAGACCCACCACACTTACTGTGGCATTATCGGCTGCCTTGTATATGAGCACTTCTGTCCTGTAGGTTCTCTGTGGCTTTTAGGATTACCACATGCTTACTGGGGAATATCCATTGATATGCTAATTAGCCTACCCCCACTAAAGCTGGTCTGACCTGCTTTTACCAGAGTTGCTTACCATGCAAAGATAAACAAACAAAAAAAACTGCTACAAAGCCATTTAAACCTAACAGTGACTTGTAGTTCTACAGCCTACCAGACGCAAGGCACATTCTAAGACACAAGGCATACTGTCAATCAATGCCTTCCCGTTAGGTTGCAGGCCACATTGATCTCCTATTGGAACAAAGCTATTGCACTCTCACGTGGGTAAAAAAAAAAAATGTAAAAAATTAAAAATTAAAAATAACAATCTATATTTCTCCCACTTTTTCCTCAAAGATGTATGGTAATTCCTGTCAATCTCTAACCAAGGGTGATCAGTCCTTTTACTCGCCAGCACCTTTGGCTGGTTAAAGGCTTAAAGTTTATTAATGATACAAACGTTTAACATATATACATATATCAGCGAAAGATCTCACCAGGCTCTACGTTTCCCTGATGAAATATTTCACAGAATCTTCATGACCATCCAAGCGTGGTTTCAGAATTCGTAAGCCAGCGCCAATCTTGTCCACACTAGAGATGATTTTGAGTTCTGGGTGTAGTTTAGGATTTATCCTTACAGGGACTCAAGACAAAAATACATTAGGTTTTTGTGGATTCTGTGTAAAAAATAAAATTCACAGTCCGGGGTGCCAAATGTAGTAAGCGATATAAATTATTAATATTATATCTGCGTATTAATTTGTCTAGTCCCTATCATTAGTTGGTCTATTAAACTCTGAGCACATACTATTGTTAATATCACAATAATACCAGGTTAGCTATGAAACCAAACACACGGTGCTGTTAGTAAAACAATATCTTATTTTTATTTTCCAAGGAGTTAGGAAACTATCATAAAAGTACTAAAAGGGTATTACAATGTTACATAGCTTACAATCAGAACACACTATACTAACAGCACATCTCTACAACATATAACAACAATGAAATATCAAAGATACTTATCACACATGGTTTCCTCTGCGGGTTCTGGATGATAAAAGGGGTCTGGGCCTCATGGAATATAGGCCCAAGCCCTCGGTCAGAGCAAGGTCCCAAGATAGCAAAGGGAATGACCTTACAGCAGGCTTCCCAGCAGCCAAGAGAAAGATCAAAAGCCTGTGTGTTCCTTTCATTCAAACATACACACCCACTCGTAGCCACCCCCATTTGCCTTTATCCAATATACATTGCCGAGGAGGTATCCCTCCCAAATGTCTGCCCATTCTCCAGGAAGCATGCTAAATTGTTCAGCAGGGCCAGCGTCTCTTTGAAACTTGTATTCCCACATGTCACAGCAGGTGGGCTTGAGCCAAGGCATTGTTCTTCTGATCACAGAGCTTTGATGTGTTTCATTCCTACCTGGCTGTGTCAAACAGGAAGTGAAATACCAGAAGTAAGATATTAAACCATGTTGCTATCCAACACACGGGGTCACATCTCCACATATCCTCCCCCCCGTTTTACACCGAAGGGAGACATACAAAACCCTTCTTCCTAAAGGGGCACTCCACCCACCTTTTTTTCCGGGTATGTTTCCATGCGGACTTCTTCCTAATTTTTGGGAGCTTACATTTCTTCTCACCTCCCCCAGATCTACGCTCCCAAGACTGTAGGGGTCCTACTTTGACATCTGTCTCAACTTTACCCAGCACTTTTTGGGTTTCAGGTTCGCTGATAACTGCGTGGTTACCCCTGGCAATCGCTTTCGCTAAATTTATCCAGTTCAAAACCACTAAGAACTCTGGTCCCATCGCTTGCTAGAACAGTGTCTGAGGAGGGACCACACACAGGGAAGCAGTTACTCTCTATGGGACCTTCCCACAGTTTCACATCGCCCCCTGTTGTCCAACACTCCATCAGTGACTGTTCTTGCACAAAACTTTTTTCCACACCAGTTTTCACCATTTCTGTTACCGCTGGTATTTCCGATACCTCTGCCTTATCTAACAGTGCTCCAGAGTGCTTGTCGTACACAAGCTTTATATGAAACAATCCAGCACACTGTGAGACAACTTTCCACATCAATACAAAACACTGCATTAAATGATTCAAGCATTTGCGATTTCTGCACAGTACAGCCTGCAATATCCAGCTCCAATCAGCCATACTCCGTGGTACCAGTTCTCCAAACACAGGAGAGGATGGCAGAATATATACTGGCTGTACACTCCATGACGCTAACATTTCATTAAACATATCTGTCACAAAATACACATTTTCTCTTTTTTTCATTGAGGACACAATTTCCGCTGTGCGTTTACACTCGCTGGGACCTTCAGTCATGAGAGGATTAGTCTCTGCAACAACCTGTGCACCTTGGCCTATAGGCTGTTCTGAAAACGCCTCTCCTGGCACAGTAGCCATAGCATTCACTACTCTTTTAGCCGCCAAAGCTTCTTCCAGCATTGCTATTAGTCTCTTGGCCAAATCATCCCAGTAGGTATTGCTCTGTTGGATTACATCGTCCCAATGATACCTAGACAGACCAAGAGGCTCAACAGCATTTGAAACACTGCTCTTGTCAGTTTTACACTTCTCAACATTAAACACATCACTTTCTTTTAGCCTGCATTGTGGCAACACATTTTTAACCATACCATGTTGCAGTACCCCACCCTCATCAGCATGAGCAGATGGGGTTTCATTGGAGACCTCAAGCTTTTTAAGTTTAACACTTGCCTCCCCACTGAACAGAGCACTGCAGCAAGGCAAGTTCTTTTAGCACAAACAGGGATCTCACATTTGGGGTCACTTCCACTCCCGTGTGCACAGTCACATAATCAGTCTTTCTCACCCAGTCTGCAGACTTGGAATCACAGGCATTGCTACGGGCAACCGCTCAGCCCGTTGCTCTCTCCTGCTATATTTCCCCATGCGGTTACTGGGTGAAATGAAAGACTCTCGGGTTTCTCAGCCCTCTTTGTGGGAACAGAGAGCCACCTCTTCATAGGCGCCCCACCACCCAGATGACACTTCACTGGTTGCTATGTGAGACTGCGTTCTCCCTGCAGAGCTTCTCCAGCAACTGTAACAATCTTCTTGAGCCCACCAGCCAGGACTCTCATCAGGATCATTCCACCATTCACCATAGGTCTCACAACCGACCTTGCCTTTGTTGTTACAGGCAACAACATGCATCTTTGCAGCAACAGATGCAGAGTCCCTTCAAAAAAATGTTTTGGCGTACTGTCTCCTTACAGCTGAGACACAGCACCCATCACTTTGCTTCACACAGCAACAGCAATACACACAGTCTCTGACACTCACGGTTTCAGGCATGCGAGGATCTTTACTAGCGCCATCTGTGCCCAACACCAATTTCTCCACCAATTGTGACAATCCGGGGTGATTAGGTTCAAGTGGTGCATGCAGTTTTCCAGAAACGTGCCACTCCAGACTGCGTTTTTAGGGCATGGCAGCCCACTTTTATTTAAAGATAACAAAAAAGTTCAAACAGTAATCTTCCCTCGCAGGGGGGTTCCACCATCACTGTATAAACAAACTATAGCCTCCTGGCTTACTCACTGTCAGCTTCGTGCTGTTTTGGTTGCGGGCAACATCTGCCTGCTACAGACGTGCACACACAGGCTGCCACCTGCAGCCTTCAACTCCGAGACCTCCTGTCTCTTTCTCCTGGAGCCGTCTCCTACTGGGACCCTCCCGACCTCCTAGGCCAGACTTTCTATCTGTCAGGCGGAGCTGTCTCCAAGTCTGAGCACTGACCTCTATTCCTGGGATGTTTATGAACCCAGCCCACAGGTGTGCAATTCGTATTCCTGCCAAAATCAGGCACACACTGCTCATATACACCTGTGACACGGGGTCGCATCTCTACAAGGGGTAAAAGGCCCCACAATGGAGTCAATTCTTTGTCCTGCTTTCCTTCATTGACATCCACGATCATTCAATGCACTCACATATAGATGGATAAGAGAAAAGGGGATCCCATCATGTAAATCCGTAAATAAAAGTTTATTGCATAAAAGTTTAGTAAAAAGCACTGTCATTCGTGCCAAAAGGTAATACACGCTTTACAACAAAATTGTCTGGGACGCCTTGCGTTCCACAGACCAGAAACTTAAAAACCGGAAGGGATACTGTAAGCTTCTCCCTACGCTGTTCTCAATCCATCAGGTGGAACTCAATAGGTTCAAAGCTTATTCGGGCTTACCACACGTTATAAAGGGTTAAACACTCCCAGATATTACAATGTAAAACAAACCGTAGAGATGTATTTCACTAAATACAACCTAGAACCATATATTGATAAAGGACTGAGTCCAGAGTATATGATATAACACCATATAAAATTAATAAAGATAAAAATAAAAATATTAAACAAATAACAATAAAAGTAGGTGCCATCTTATAGATGAATTTAATTTTTTTGGAAGGATTTTTGATAGTATTTTATCAGATTTCAGAATTGGCCAGTACTTTTTTTACTATGTGCTTTAGATTACGGTATTGCCTATTAAATCCAGTGATGAACGCCATTTCTGTGTGTTTATTGGTGTTCTTATCTTTCTCTTTCTTCATTAATAAATCTTTCCTATCCAGGGTCCTCACTTCAGATTTTACTTTTTCTAGATATTTTCTCTGGTATCCTTTTTCCTCAAATTTCTTCATCATGTTTTCGGCTTGATTCTCAACGTCTTCCAGTGCATGGCAATTCCTTCGTAGTCTCATAAGTTGGCCCTTAGAGATATTCCCTTTCCATTTAGGGTTTGTTTGTTCATGTAGTGCTTTTTCTACCCCATCTATACCGTCTTTCTGAACTATGCTGGTATACAATGAGTTGACATAGATGGTGACTAGGAGGCATCTCTCAATGCTATCCATGCCCTCTAGTTCAGAAATCAGTTGGGTACTATCCCTAAGATAGGACTTTCCTTTCTGTACCAGCAGTTTAAGATATTGGTCAAGGTACTCACCCAATCTTGAAAATCATGAGTTGATACCACTAATGATGGGTCTACCAGGGGGTTTCACCAATCTTTTGTGAATCTTTGGTAAGTTGTATATCATGGGCGTCTTTGCCCCTTCTGGTAACAGATATCTGGCTTCTTTTTTGTTCAATATACCCCTATCTTTCCCTTTTTTTATGAAAGCCCTGAGTTTCTTTTCATATTGTTCTTTCGGATTTTTTGCGAATTTTTTATAGACGTTTTCCACTTTCAGTAAATTTTTCATCTCCTCCTCATAATCTTTCTTGTCCAATATGACCAGTCCTCCTCCTTTATCCGCTGGACGGATGACAACTTCTTTCTTTTTGTCTGTGTTTTTAATAGTTTTCCATATATCTTTAGTCCCCCACCTCTTCCTTTCAAGTTTCCTTAGGTCATCTTCCACCATCCTTCTGAGAGCACCCACACATTCACTACCAGGTACTTTTGGATTGAAAAAGGAATTATTCCTTAAAGTTGTATGCTTAAACTCAGGAACAGCTTGTTGCTGGCTCATACCCTTCGTAGTAAAATGTTTCTTGAGGTTAAGTTTCCTCATGAATTTCTGCAAATCTATGTATACTTCAAATGTGTCGATTTCCTTGTCTGGGGCATACTTGAGACCTAAATCTAAAATCCTAAGTTCTTCCTCTGCAAAACTAGCTTGGCTTAAATTAAAAATACTGACTCCTAATACTCCCTTCTTCTTTTTCTTCTTCACTCCTCGTTTTCTTCTTGTCTGTTTGCTCTTCCTTTTCCCATATTCCTGAAATGATATTCTGGACCACTCTCTTGGTTATTCATCTCTGCATTACCCTGGCTTCTGGCGCTGGGGATATCTCTGATTCCCAGTGTACCCTTGGTTTCTTCCTGTATTTTGGGGGGGGCTCCCACCATCCTTGTGGCTCTTCCATATGCATGGGGTATTGCTTCCATCCTTGGTTCGTGGGTGGGACTAACCACCAGGATTCCTTGGAGGTCTCCCTTGATATTCTCCTTGAATAAAATGATTATTGTTTCTTATTTATTCCATTATTACATTTTCCTCATGGGGTATATTGTCCTACTCTTCTTAATGAAGAGAATCTATTGCCAGTAGGAACAGCAAATCTAGGAGTTGCTGGGGATCTCCATCCTGGATTTCTAGAATAGTCACCCCTTTCTTGGTGTTGGTTCCTTGACTGATAATTCAAGGGCCCTCCCAGCCTAGGTAGCGGGGTGTGTGGTTGTCTTACACTGGGTATTCCATTATTTCTTCCTTGTTCTTCCCTTTCCTCTGATACTTCTCGTGATTCATCTATCAGTGAAATATTTTCTATTTTATCAGCAGGATCTTCTATCTCTGCTTGCCATTTATGGAATTTTTGGTTTTTAAAGTCCAGAACATCTCTCTTAAACTCCTTCTGTTTTTTTAGTTTGGGTTTCTATATGATATTTCTTGATTGCTTCCTGTAGGTCCCTTTTCTAATCTCTGTATTCTTTTTGAGTTACAAACGGTGTTAATAAATTCTTAATTTCTGTAATTATTATTATTATTATACAGGATTTATATAGCGCCAACAGTTTGCGCAGCGCTTTACAACATGGGGCAGACAGTACACTTACAATACAAATCAATACAGGAGGGATCAGAGGGCCCTGCTCGTTAGAGCTTACAATCTAGAAGGGAGGGTCAAGTGGAGACAAAAAGGTAATAACTGTGGGGGATGAGCTGATGGAAAAAAAATGAAAGTACAGTTGTTAGGTGTGGGTAGGATAGGCTTCTCTGAAGAGAAGGGTTTTCAGGGATCTTCTGAAAGCTAATAAAGTAGGAGATAAGCGGACAGATTGGGGTAAGGAGTTCCATAGGATTGGAGAGGCTTTGGAAAAGGCCTGGAGGCGAGCATGGGAGGAGGTGACAAGGGAGCTAGAGAGCAGGAGGTCTTGAGAGGAACGAAGAGAGCGAGTAGGTTGGTATTTAGAGACCAAGCTAGTGATGTAGCTGGGGCGAAATTGTGGATGGCTTTGTACGTAGTTGTTAGAATTTTGAATTTAATTCTTTGGCCGAGCGGAAGCCAGTGGAGGGATTGACAGAGAGGAGTGGCAGACATAGAGCGATTGGTAAGGTGGATGAGTCTGGCAGCGGCATTCATAATGGATTGAAGAGGTGATAGACTATGTAGTGGTAAGCCAATGAGAAGGGAGTTGCAGTAGTCAAGGCGAGAGATGACCAGCGAGTGAATTAAGAGCTTTGTTGTGTCATTGGTTAGAAAGGGTCGTATTTTGGAGATGTTGCGGAGGTTGAGGCGGCAGGATTTGGACAGTGATTGGATGTGTTGCTTGAAGGAGAGTTCAGAGTCTAGGACTACACCTAGAACCTTGGCATGTGGGGATGGGCTTATAGTTGTGCCATCGATTTTGACAGAGAGATCAGGGGAAGAGGCATAGGGGGGAGGAAAAATTAGAAGTTTGGTTTTGGCTAGATTGAGTTTAAGGAAGTGGTGAGATATCCAGACTGATATATCTGAGAGTAAATTACTGATACGTGAGGAGACAGAGGGAGTGAGCTGAGGGGTAGAGAAATAGATTTGGGTGTCATCAGCGTAGAGGTGGTATTGGAAGCCATGGGAGACTATCAGTTGACCCAGGGAGGCAGTGTAGTTTGAAAATAGTAGAGGTCCAAGAACAGAACCCTGAGGGACCCCAACAGAGAAAGGAAGAGGAGAGGAGGAAGTAGAGTTATAAGAAACGCTAAAGGTGCGGTTGGATAAGTAGGAAGAGAACCAGCGAAGTGTACAGTCACGGAGACCGAAGGCGTGTAGTTTTTTGAGGAGGAGGGGGTGATCAACCGTATCAAAGGCAGCAGAGAGGTCCAGGAGTAGGAGTACAGAATAGTGTCGATTGGTTTTGGCCGTTAGTAGATCGTTTGTTAGTTTTAGGAGAGCAGTTTCTGTGCAGTGTTGAGGACGAAATCCAGACTGAAGGGGATCGAGAAGGCCATTATCAGCGAGGTGGATGCTCAGTCGGTTGTAGACCAGACGTTCGAGGAGTTTGGATAAGAAGGGGAGCAAGGAGATGGGGCGTAGGTTGTTAAGATTGGATGGGTCCAGTGAGGCCTTTTTAAGTATGGATCTGACAAGTGCATGTTTTAGAGAGTTAGGGAAGATGCCAGAAGAGAGGGAGAGATTGAAGATGTGGGTTAGAGAGTGTAGTATAGGGCCAGAGGGTGAACGTAGCATTTGTGAGGGAACAGGATCCAGAGGGCAGGTGGTAAGGTGGACATTAGCAAGTAGTTTAGCAACTTCGTCTGTAGTGGTGGGGTTGAAAGAGGGAAATAATGATTGTGCCTGTGGGCATGAAGTGTAAAGCGTGGAGGGTGTCGGCACAGTAAAGATCTCAGCGCGAATAGTATCTGTTTGAAGTGATTGGCGATCTCCTGTGCAGTGAGTGAGTTGGCGGGTGGAGGCGGTGGAGGACGAAGTAAAGAGTTGAAGGTGGAGAAGAGTTGACGGGGACAGGATGATAAGTTGCTAATGAGAGTGGTAAAATAGGTCTGCTTGGCAGAGAGGAGGCTGGAGTTGTATTTTTGGAGGGCAGATTTATATTGGTAGAAATCTCTCTGGGACTTAGTCTTACGCCACAGGCGCTCCAGAGCACGACTACGTTTTTTCAGACTTCTAGTATCATCTGTTTGCCAAGGTTGAAGGGGTCTGGGCTTGATTCTGTGTGTAGTGAGGGGGGCAAGTGAGTTCAGTGAGGCTAGAAGTGAAGCGTTGTACACAGAAGTGGCTAGGTTGGTGCAGGATAGGGGTGAGATTTTGTTGTAGAGGTTGTTGATAGCAGAGTAGAGAAGAGAAGGGTTGAGATGACGTAGATTTCTGCGGGTAACTTTAAGGTGGTTGGAGGGAGAGGAGGTGAAGGAGAGGGAGAGAGTGAAACTAATAAGGTAGTGATCAGAGAGAGGGGATGGATAGTTAGAGAGGCTGCATGGAGTGCAAAGGTGAGAGAACACGAGGTCAAGGATATTGCCTTCTGAGTGAGTTGGAGCATGTATCCACTGCTTCAGGTCAAAGGAGGATGTTAGGCTGAGAAGTTTGGAAGTGGAAGGAGTGTTAGTATTAATAGGGATGTTGAAGTCCCCGAGAATGATAGTGGGGATTTCAGAAGAAAGAAAGTAGGGTAGCCAGGCAAAGAAGTCTTCAAGAAAGGTTGATACTGGTCCAGGGGGCCTGTAGATCACAGCTATCCTTAGGGAAATTGGAGTGAAAAGGCGAATACAGTGTGCTTCGAAAGAGGAGAGTGACAGAGCGGGAGGTGGCTGAAGTACCTGAAAGGTGCTATGTGGGGCTAGAAGGATTCCGACACCTCCTCCCTTATGTCCGCTGGATCTGGGGGAGTGAGTCCAGAGAAGACCACCATGGGATAGGGCAGCAGAAGATGCAATGTTGGATTCGTGGAGCCAGGTTTCGGTAATGGCGAGTAGGTTAAATGAGTTGGCAATAAAGAGGTCATGGAGAGAGGTGAGCTTGTTGCAGACAGAGCGCGAGTTCCAAAGGGCACAAGAGAAAGGGAGTCTGGATTTGGGAAGAATAGAAATGGGAATTAAATTGTGTTGATTGTGGCGGCTGCTGCCAGAGGGTGCAGGGTGATGGGTGCATGGGGTACAGTTAAATGATGGAGGCCCAGGGTTTGGGGATATATCTCCAGAGGTTAGCAGAAGCAAGAGGGTGAGGGAGGTAATATGGGAGTGGGATTTATAAAACACTGCTATCTTTTTTCTTATGTGTCTCTAATAATGCTGGTATGTTATTTTTACTTAACTGTCTGTAGACCTGTCCACATTACAATGCTTTATTATCTCCCTTGTCTTACCCAAAATTATGGCTCTCTTAACTTTAGTGCCCTCTTGCTAGTCTGTTTGTGACTTAAGAATTTTGCCCTATTAACCAGCCAAGCTTTATAACCTCTTGATTGCTAATTGAAATCCGCCCACACCCTACCCCTATCAGTATATATTTAAGCTTCTCTTGGGGGAAGCAATTGCAGGGGGGACACATTTGCAACTTGGCTCTTTCTCAAAGTGGCGATTTCTACAAGTGAAATTCACTTCTGACTCTGCACTTCAGTGAAGGCACAAAGCGAAAGGACACAAGATAAACACTTTGAAAAACAGCACACAGACATCAGGTGAACTTGTTAACTCCTTTAGCTCTTTTTCCTTGGAACATGCTTTCTCTACCACTGCTTTTGACAACTCTGTCCTCCATCCTAAAACTATCTCTACTTCACCCCTCTTCTCCCCCCCCCACAACATATATATATCACCCTCAGGCTGGGTTCACACTGGTCCGAAAAACGCTCCGACATTGGGAGCTCATGTCGCATGACGTGTGAAATTTAATGTTTCCCTATGGGAGCCGTCCTAACTGGTCCGACACAAGTCGTTCCGACTTTAGAAATGCTCCCTGTACTACTTTGGTCCGACTTTGATCCTACTTCAGCCTATTGACTATCATTGAAGTCGGATCAAAGTCGGATTGCCGTCTCGCATGATCCGACTTCGGCACGCGACTTGTGCTCAGATCATCTTGAGGGGGAACTCCGCGCCAAATTTTAGATAAAAATCCGGCATGGGTTCCCCCTCCAAGAGCATACCAGGCCCTTGGGTCTGGTATGGAACTTGAGGGGAACCCTCTACGCCGAAAAAGCGGCGTGGGGGGTCGCCCCCAATCCATACCAGACCCTTATCCGAGCACGCAGCCCGGCCGGACAGGAATGGGGGTGGGGACGAGCGAGCGCCCCCCCCCTCCTGAACCGTACCAGGCCGCATGCCCTCAACATGGGGGGTTGTTACCTTGGGGGAGGGGGGCGCGCTGCGGCCCCCCCACCCCAAAGCACCTTGTCCCCATGTTGATGAGGACAAGGGCCTCTTCCCGACAACCCTGGCCGTTGGTTGTCGGGGTCTGCGGGCGGGGGGCTTATCGGAATCCGGGAGCCCCCTTTAATAAGGGAGCCCCCAGATCCCGGCCCCCCACCCTATGTGAATGAGTATGGGGTACAGCGTACCCCTACCCATTCACCTAGGAAAAAAGTGTCAATTTAAAAAAAAACACTACACAGATTTTTAAAGCATTTTATTAGACAGCTCCGGGGGTCTTCTTCCGACTTCGGGGGTCTCTCCGGTTCTTCTCCACGCTCTCCGGATCTTCTGCCGGGCTCCTCCGCTCTCTTCTGCTCTTTTGCCGCTCTTTTGCTAAAGCGGAGGAGCCTGGTCTTCAATCTTCTGCCTTCTGCCTTCTGCCTTCTGCCCTCTTCTCCTGATGTTGACACGACGCTCTCTGGGGCTAGAATGCGCTCTGTGCGCTCTGCTCTGACTTATATAGGCGGTGACCCCGCCCCCTTATGCCGTCACAGTCCCTGGGCATGCTGGGACTGTGACGGCATAAGGGGGCGGGGTCACCGCCTATATAAGTCAGAGCAGAGCGCACAGAGAGCATTCTAGCCCCAGAGAGCGTCGTGTCAACATCAGGAGAAGAGGGCAGAAGGCAGAAGATTGAAGACCAGGCTCCTCCGCTTTAGCAAAAGAGCGGCAAAAGAGCAGAAGAGAGCGGAGGAGCCCGGCAGAAGATCCGGAGAGCGTGGAGAAGAACCGGAGAGACCCCCGAAGTCGGAAGAAGACCCCCGGAGCTGTCTAATAAAATGCTTTAAAAATCTGTGTAGTGTTTTTTTTTAAATTGACACTTTTTTCCTAGGTGAATGGGTAGGGGTACGCTGTACCCCATACTCATTCACATAGGGTGGGGGGCCGGGATCTGGGGGCTCCCTTATTAAAGGGGGCTCCCGGATTCCGATAAGCCCCCCGCCCGCAGACCCCGACAACCAACGGCCAGGGTTATCGGGAAGAGGCCCTTGTCCTCATCAACATGGGGACAAGGTGCTTTGGGGTGGGGGGGCCGCAGCGCGCCCCCCTCCCCCAAGGCAACAACCCCCCATGTTGAGGGCATGCGGCCTGGTACGGTTCAGGAGGGGGGGGGGCGCTCGCTCGTCCCCACCCCCATTCCTGTCCGGCCGGGCTGCGTGCTCGGATAAGGGTCTGGTATGGATTGGGGGCGACCCCCCCACGCCGTTTTTTCGGCGTAGGGGGTTCCCCTCAAGGTCCATACCAGACCCAAGGGCCTGGTATGCCTCTGGAGGGGGAACCCATGCCGGCTTTTTATTTAAAATTTGGCGCGGAGTTCCCCCCTAAAGATTCATACCAAACACAGTGCCGGCATTGGCGGGGATCCAAGTCGGATCCCCGTTCATTGAAAGTCGGACACATGCCGGCTTCATGTCGCAGGGCAAAGTCGGATCCAAAGTAGGACGGCTGTCGTGTCGCACCAGTGTGAACCCAGCCTCACTCTTGTCCTGTCCTTATTACTGCACCCACCAACTCCTGCATGGTAGTTTCTATTAATCTAAATTTAAACGGTCTTCTTTTTACTATGATTTGTAAAAGCTCATTTTTACATTGATTAAATAAACTATACCAGTTGTCCATAAGCAATTTATCTCCTATATTATCATTGGGGTATACAACCCATCTAAGCCTTCTAGGTGTCATACTTTTTCTCTAATATACATTTCTAAAGTTGCTATATCCCACCACACCCTCAATTGTTTTTCCATGGTGTGTCTCAGCTGTTTAAATAGGCTATAAATATCTTGTCTATTTGTTACCTGTTCTTGATTAAATATTTCACCTACATCAATATTTCTATTGGTCATATAGCTAAAAATATCCATAGCTGCAGAACCGATTCACACCCTGAGGTGATCTAAAATATAAAAAACAATATAGTGTTCCCTGCCAGGAGATGAAAATTAGCTGCAGCCTACCCCAGCTGTACCCACAGGTGTGGGATCAGTGAAGGAATATGAGAAATTTATATATATGGGTAAGATTGGAGCTGCTAAGTGTTACCAATGTGACAGAGTATGTTAATAAAAATCCTTGGAAGATTAAATGAAAAAAATAAAATGAAAAAATTAAAGAAATAATAATAAAATAAAAAAAATAAAAAAGTTGTACTGTCACTTTAAAACATCATCATATAAGGTGCAAATGTGTTAAATGTGCAAACACATTTAACCACTTCAGCCCTGGACGATTTGGCTGCTGAATGACCGGGCCGTTCTTTTGCGATTTGGCACTGCGTTGTTTTAACTGACAATTGCGCGGATGTGCCATGCTGTACCCAAACAAAATTGATATCCTTTTTTTCCCACAAATAGAGCTTTCTTTTGGTGGTATTTGATCGCCTCTGCGGTTTTTATTTTTTGCGCTATAAAGAAAAAAAAGAGCAACAATTTTGAAAAAAACGCAATATTTTCTACTTTTTGCTATAATAAATATCCCCCAAAATATGTAAAAAAACATTTTTTTTCCCCTCAGTTTAGGCCGATATATTTTTCTACATATTTTTGGTAAAAAAAGTCACAATAAGCTTATATTGATTGGTTTGCGCAAAAAAATCTACAAAATAGGGGATAGTTTTATGGCATTTTTTTTATATATATATTTTTTATTAGTAATGGTGGCGATCTGCGATTTTTATCGGCTGCGACATTATGGCAGACACATCAGACAATTTTGACACATTTTTGGGACCATTGGCATTTATACAACGATCAGTGCTATAAAAATGCATTGATTACTGTAAAAATGTCACTGGCAATGAAGGGGTTAACACTAGGGGGCGATCAAGGGGTTAATTGTGTTCCCTGGAAGGTGATTCTAACTGAAGGGGGAGGGGACTGACTAGATGGATCGTGGTTCCAAGCTAACAGGAACACACAATCTGTCGCTCCTCTCAGAAAAGAAAACACATATTTGTGTGTTTACACACACACTTCCGTGTTCTGCCTCTCATGCTCGCGATCGCTCGTGGCCGGCGGTCATCAGGACCATCGGCCACAAGCATCGGCACCCCTGCTATGAAGAGGGCCCATGCCTGCGAACTCGATCCCGGGAGCCGACGTATAGCTACAACCACAGACGGAGGCTGGTCGGCAAGCGATTAATAAAGGGTTAAAAAACTGATCAATGAGTGTGTGTCCAACAAGTGTCCATTTCTTTAGTGATTCCAACGTGCATAGATCAACAAAAGAATGTCAACATATAGAATCCATTTAATTTTAAAGTTCATAAAAAATAATGTTAAAGTGAAAAAATTATTTTAATCGACAAATTTGGCTCCCCCCTCAGGTGCGCACTCACCAAAGGGATGTACCCCTGCATGGGTAAAAGAACTCACAATGGAGTCAGCTCTTTGTCCTGCGTTCCCTCTTTGACATGCACAATTGTTCAATGCACTCAAATATAGATGGATAAGAGAAAAGAGGATCCCATTGTGTAAATCCGTAAATAAAAGGTTATTACATAAAAGTTTTACAAAAAAGCACTGTCAGCAGTGCCAAAAAGTAATACACAATTTACAACAAAATTGTCTGTGGCTCTTTGCTTTCCACAGACCAGAAACTCCAAAACCGGAAGTGTTGCAGTGATGTTGTAAACTTCTCCCTACGCGTTTCGTGGTGCAGACATCATCAGGAGTGGCACCATCTTCACACACCTCACTTCCTTTATACCATGCAGTTGCCCAGAAATGTGCCCATTGCAGCGGCCATTTTTCAGTGAAATCGAGTCTCTTGTAATGGACTTCACACAGCACTAGTAATTTCCTACACCTGATCGAGGCCAATTGTTCTCAATGATGTCTCTGTTCAAGTTCTCAATTTATCAGGTGGAACTCAATAGATCCAAAGCTTATTTGGGCTTACTGCACATTATAAAGGGTTAAACACTCCCATATATTACAATGTAAAACTTTGTGAGCTGCCAAAACTAAATCCTCAAAAAAAACTAAAATAAATGTCAACTATACTATAGAATAGCTGGCAGCACTCCCCACACTTCCTCAAAATGTGACAATGCAAACATATACAGTATCCCACAACAGTGAGTACACCTCTCACATTTTTGTAAATATTTTATTATATCTATTCATGTGACAACACTGAAAAAATGACATTTTGCTACAATGTAAAGTAGTGAGTGTACAGCTTGTATAATAGTGTAAATTTGCTGTCCCCTCAAAATAACTCAAGACACAGTAATTAATGTCTAAACCCCTGGCAACAAAAGTGAGTACACCCCTAAGTGAAAATGTCCAAATTGGGACCAATTAGCCATTTTCCCTCCCTGGTGTCATGTGACTTGTTAGTGTTACAAGGTCTCAGGTGTGAATGGAGAGCAGGTGTGTTAAATTTGGTGTTATCTCTCTCACCCTCTAATACTGGTCACTGGAAGTTCAACATAGGACCTCATGGCAAAGAACTCTCTGAGGATCTGAAAAAAAGAAGTGTTGCTCTACATAAAGATGGCCTAGGCTATAAGACGATTGCCACGATCCAGAAACAGAGTTGCAGCATGGTGGCCAACACCATAAAGCAGTTTAACAGGAAAGGTTCCATTCAGTACAGGCCTCGCCATAGTCGACCAAAGAAGTTGAGTGCATGTGCTCAGCATCATATCCAGAGGTTGTCTTTGGGAAATAGACGTATGAGTGCTGCCAGCATTGCTGCAGAGGTTGAAGGGGTGGGAGGGTCAGCCTGTCAGTGCTTAGACCATATGCTTCACACTGCATAAAATTGATCTGCATGGCTGTCGTCCCAGAAGGAAGCCTCTTCTAAAGATGATGCACAAGAAAGCCTGCAAACAGTTTGCTGAAGACAAGCAGACTAAGGACATGGATTACTGGAACCATGTCCTGTGGTCTGATGAGACCAAGATAAACTTATTTGGTTCAGATGGTGTCAAGCGTGTGTGGCAGTAATCAGGTGAGGAGTACAAAGACAAGTGTGTCTTGCCTACAGTCAAGCATGGTGGTGGGTGTGTCATGGTCTTGGGCTGCATGAGTGGTGCTGACACTAGGGAGCTACAGTTAATTGAGGGAACTGTGAATGCCAACATGTACTGTGACATACTGAAGCAGAGCATGATCCCCCTCCCTTTGGAGACTGGGCCGCAGGGCAGTATTCCAACATGATAACGACCCCAAACACACCTCCAAGATGACCACTGCCTTGTTAAAGAAGTTGAGGGTAAAGGGGATGGACTGGCTAAGCATGTCTCCAGACCTAAACCCTATTGAGCATCTGTGGGGCATCCTCAAAAGGAAGGTGGAGGAGCGCAAGGTCTCTAACATCCACCAGCTCTGTGATGTCGACATAGAGCAGTGGTAGAGAACTCCTGTGGCAACCTGTGAAGCTCTGGTAAACTCCATGCCCAAGAGGGTTAAAGCAGTGCTGGAAAATAATGGTGGCCACACAAAATATTGACACTTTGGGCCCAATTTGGACATTTTCACTTAGGGGTGTATTCACTTTTGTTGCCAGCGGTTAAGACATTAATGGCTGTGTGTTGAGTTATTTTGAGGGGACAGCAAAGTTACACTGTTATGCAAGCTGTACACTCAGTACGTTAGATTGTAGCAAAGTGTAATTTCTTCAGTGTTGTCACATGAAAAAATATAATAAAATATTTACAAAAAATGTGAGGGGTGTACTCACTTTTGTGAGATACTGTATATCCTAATGTGCTGCGCTAAAGATAATTGGATTAAACATATGCAGGGTGGCACATATATACAAAAAATATTATATAACCTATAAAGTAAATTAAACGTATCCCAAATATAGTGCAAGTGCTCAATTAGTGCAAGTGCTCAATTATACTATATATATATATATATATATATATATATATATATATAGTATAATTGAACACTTGCACTATATTTGGGATACTTTTCATTTACTTTATAGGTTATATAATATTTTTTGTATATATGTGCCACCCTACATATGTTTAATCTAATTATCTTTAGCGTCGCACATTGGGATATATACATATATAAGGGTTGGACACCCTTTTTCCTTCAGAACTGGCTGCCTTAATTCTTCATGGCATAGATTCAACAAGGCGTTTGGAAATATTCCTCGGAGATTTTGGTCCATATTGACATGATAGCATTGCGCAGTTGCTGCAGATTTGTCAGCTGCACATCCATGATGCGAATCTCCCGGTCACATCCCAAAGGTGCTCTAGTGGATTGAGATCTCGTGACTGTGGAGGCCATTGGAGTACAGTAAACCTCATTGTCCAGTGGTAAGATGATTTGAGCTTTGTGATATGGTGCATTATCCTGCTGGAAGGAGGCATCAGAAGATGGGGACATTGCATTCATAAAGGGATGGACATGGTCAGCAACAATACTCAGGTAAGCCGTGGCATTTAAACAATGCTCAGTTGGTACTAAAGCGCCTAAAGTGTGCCAAGGAAATATCCCCCACACCATTACACCACCAGCCTAAACCGGTCAGAGGCAAGGCAGAATGGATCCATGTGCCAAATTCTGACCCTACTATCTGAACATCGCAACTGAAATTGAGACTTATCAGACCAGGCAACATTTTTCCAATCTTCTATTGTCTAATTTTGGTGAGCCTTTGCAAATTGTAGCCTCAGTTTCCTGTTCTTAGCTGACAGGAGTAGCACCTAGTGTGGTCTTCTGCTGATGTAGCTCATCTGCTTCAAGGTCGGATGTGTTGTGTGTTCAGAGATGGTATTCTGCGTTCCTTGGTGGTAATGCGTGGTTATTTGAGTTACTGTTGCCTTTCTATCATCTGGAACTAGTCTGCCCATTCTCCTCTGACATCACCAAGGCATTTTGCTTCACACAACTGCTGCTCACTGGATATTTTCTCTTTTTTCGGACCATTCTCTGTAAACCTGAGAGATGGTTGTGCATGAAAATCCCAGAAATACTCAGATCAACCCGTCTGGCACCAACAACCATGCCACCTTCAAAGTCACCTAAATCCCCTTTCTTCCCCATTCTGATGCTCAGTTTGAATTTCAGAAAGTCATCTTCACCACATCTAGATGCCTAAATGTATTACGTTGCTACAATATGATTGGCTGATTAGCAATTTGTGTTACCAAGCAATTGAACAGGTGTACCCAATAAAGTGGCTGGGGAGTGTATAATACTTTATTGTAATCAATTCTAGTAGCAGTGTCTAGGCCTGCAACTCAAATCGCTGAGATTGACTAGGCAGGCCATAGGGCCTATAAGCTGGTTAATGACACTGGGTCTTCTCAGGCCTAATCTGAAATACAGAATATATATCTGAACAGAATATGTTGATGTTTACTGCAGGAATGCCAAGTAGATACCAGCAAAGGAAAGCAAAGGAGGCAAAAATGAAATAAAAAAAAAGACACTTGCTGGATCAATGCTTCAATATGTGAAAAGACTGGATGATGGGCAGGGTTCATCAAAAGACCCTGCTTGTCAGTCTCCACTTCATGAAGCTGATTCTTCTGATGCTATTGCTAGCATGCATTCTGCAGAAGAACAAGAAGTGGAAATGGCAGAATCTGAAGCAGAAGTGCAAGGAATGTAAATGGCAGAATTGGAAGCAGAAGAGAGTTCTGAGAGTGACTCTAGCCACAGTCATGATACTGTAAAGGAGATGAGTGCCATTCAGGAGTGTCAGAAACCATGAACCAGACCGAGACAGAAGTACAATAAAATCACACTTGTTTATTATTAAAAATAAAAAAGGTAAATAAAGTAAGCATAGTCAAAGCATAGCCAGAGTCCAGTAACCGGATCGGGTAGTCAGCCAATCCAGAGTTCAGTAACCAGATCGGGTAATCAGCCAAGCCAGAAGTCAAGGATCCAAGTAGAGAAACAGCAAGCAGGATAAGGAGCCAGTCTTTAAACAGGAACGCAGGTGATGGTTTCTTGTGATGTGACCAAGGCGAAGGCAGGAATGAAGTGAGCTGGAGATCATTAAGTAGGCGGGACTGACGAGCAGATCCACAACAGCTGGTTAACTGTGGAGAGAGATGAGAGCTGGCAATTAGCCGACAGCTGAGCGGCCAGCTCAGAGAAGGAAGGGCTGAGTCAGCCCTGACAGTACCCCCGTCCTCAACAACCCCCCCCCTGGAGGACCACCTGTCTTGAGGGGAAAACGTCTATGGAAATCATGAAGGAGGGCAGTAGCATGTACGTCCGAGGATGAGACCCAGGAGCGTTCCTCCGGACCGTACCCCTTCCAATGCACCAGGTACTGTATGCGCCCACGGAACCTATGGGAGTCATCAATGGATTGTAGCTCATACTTCTCATGGTTCTCAACCCTTATAGGGTGAGGACGTGGCACCGAGGTGGTAAAGCGGTTGCAGATCAATGGTTTCAATAAGGAGACCTGAAACACATTTGAGATGCGCATACTAGGAGGAAGGTCCAACGCATAAGCCACTGGGTTAATCCTGCGAAGGATAAGGAAAGGCCCAATAAACTGAGGTGCGAACTTCAGTGAGGGAACACGAAGTCGAAGGTTGCGAGATGACAGCCAGACCCTGTCCCCAACCTGGTAGAAAGGTGCAGGCAGGCGTCTGCAGCATGGAGTCTGTGTATCATTAGCATGACGCAAAGCCTCCTGGACTTGTGCCCAAGTGGAACGAAGACCACGGAGATGCTCCTCTAGCGCAGGAATACTCTGCGGAACAAACGAGTCAGGCAATATGAAAGGTTGGAAACCATAACTCGCCATAAACAGAGACAATCGGGAAGCAGAATTCAAGGCACTGTTGTGAGCAAACTCTGCCCATGGTAATAGGTCTGACCAGTTATTGTGATGGTCAGAAATATAGCAACATAGGAATTGCTCCAAGGACTGATTAGCTCGTTATGCGGCCCCATTAGACTGTGGGTGATACGCAGAGGAGAAAGCAATCTGAATTCCCAGTTGTGCACAAAAGGCTCGCCAGAACTGGGACACAAACTGACTACCCCTGTCCGAGACAATCACCTTGGGTAGCCCATGTAAGCGAAAGATCTCCTGAGCAAAAATGGAAGCCAGTTCCTTAGAAGTGGGCAACTTCTTAAGTGGAATACAATGACACATCTTTGAGGACCGGTCAACCACTATAAGGATAACTGTGTTGCCTTGGGAGTTGGGCAACTCCACAATGAAATCGATAGACAGGTGGGTCCAGGGCCTCTCTCCATTGAGTAAGGGTTGTAGGAGGCCCACTGGAAGGTGTCGTGGAGTCTTACTCTGTGCACACATGGAACAGGCAGATACGAAGGCAGTTACATCAGCACATAGACTAGGCCACTAGAATTGTTGGGAAATGGCCCAAACTAGTTAATTCTTACCAGGGTGGCCAGCTGCCTTGGGAGAATGGTAAGTCTGGAGAACGGCAGTACACTCTGGGACAAAGCAGCTGTCACAAGGTTTCTCAGGAGGAGCATCGACCTGAGCAGCAAGAATTTTGTCACCCAAAGGAGAAGTAAGACTGGTGCGAACCGTAGCCAGAAT
The DNA here is from genome assembly GCF_042186555.1 of Aquarana catesbeiana. Taxonomy (NCBI): domain Eukaryota; kingdom Metazoa; phylum Chordata; class Amphibia; order Anura; family Ranidae; genus Aquarana; species Aquarana catesbeiana. The sequence continues at coordinate 257,208,472 of NC_133328.1, read as the reverse complement.
ACGATCAGGAGGAATCATAGGAACTGAAACCGACTCCAACTTGAAAGTGGAGGAAAATTGTTGTGACAAGGCGTCAGCCCTTACATTCTTAGTACCGGGTAAGAATGAGACAATGTAATTGAAACTTGACAAGAAAAGAGCCCATCGCGCCCTTCTGGGAAAGAGGCATTTAGCCTCAGACAAGAATGTGAGATTCTTATGGTCAGTAAGAATGATAACTGGCACAGTGGTACCTTCGAGGAGATGTCTCCATTCTTTCAGGGCTAAAATGATCGCCAACAGCTCTCTGTCACCAATCTCATAATTACACTCGGCAGGTGACAATTTCTTGGAAAAATAGCTACAAGGATGCATAGCACTCTCAGAGGTAGGACATTGAGACAGAAGGGCGCCAACACCAGTCTCAAAAGCATCAACCTCAAGGATAAAAGGAAACGTAGGATCAGGATGTGCCAACACAGGAGCAGAAACAAAGGCAGCCTTTAGACTTTTTAAAGGCCTTAATGGACCCCAGAGACCAACTCTGTGGGTTACCGTTCTTTCTGGTCATATCGGTCAGGGGCTTGACCAGAAACGAGAAGTTACGAATAAACTTCCGATAATAGTTGGCAAAACCCAGGAAACGCTGCAGAGGACGTAACCCCATGGGTCGAGGCCACTGTAGGACTGCTGAATGCTTCTCTGGCTCCATTGAAAAACCAGCAGTGGAAATGACATAGCCCAGGAATTGAACCTGTTCCCGATGGAACTCACACTTCTCCAGTTTACAATAGAGATTGTTCTCTCTTAATTTCTGAAGCACATGACAGACATCTGTATGGTGGCTCTCCAGGGATTTGGAAAATATGAGGATATCATCGAGATAAACCACCACATATAACTGCAACAATTCTCGGAGGACATCGGAGGCCAAAAGGCATTACGAGATACTCATAATGGCCTGTTCTGGTATCAAACGCAGTTTTCCACTCGTCTCCCTCCTTAATCCTCACGAGATTGTAAGCTCCTCTCAGATCAAGCTTAGTGAAAACCGTTGCTCCCTTGAGGGCGGTCAAATAACGGGATCGGGTAGGCATTCTTAATCGTGAAACGATTGAGACCCCTATAATCGATACAAGGTCTCAGTTCACAAAGAAGAATCCAGCACCAGCAGGAGACAAGGATTTGCGGATGAAACCCCGAGAAAGTGCATCTGCAACATACTCCACCATGGCTTTATCCTCCAAGACCGACAAAGGGTAAACCTGGCCACGAGGGGGAGTGGCACCAGGTTGAAGGTCAATTGCGCAATCATACGGCCGGTGTGGAGGCAAACTACCGGCTTGACCTTTGTCAAAGACATGCTAAAATCACGGTAGTCCTCTGGCAGGGAGGAGAGTGAAGAGGTACACAGGACCTTGGCTACCTTCCGGAAGCATGTTTCACTGCATTGTGGTGACCAGGAGAGAACCTCAGCACAGAGCCACTCAAAAGAGGGGTTGTACCTCTGTAACCAAGGATAACCAATAACCAGCGGAAACTTAGGAGAGGAAATCACTTGGAATTAGATTATCTCATGGTGAAGAGCCCCTATGGCCATGGACAACTTAACCGTCTCATGAATCCCATGGGCAGGCTGCAGAGGTCTCCCGTCAAGAGCCTCAATGGCAAGTGGAGTGTCACGCACCTGCAGTGGAATCGAGTGCTTTGATACAAAGGCAGCATCAATGAACAGGCCTGAAGCCCCAGAGTCGATTAGAGCCTGTATCTCGATAAACAACTTAGCCCAAGAAAGGGTGACCAAAACCAGGGGCTTATCCTTCTGGATAACTGGGGACAACACAACACCAACTAAGGTCTGTCCATGACAGGACCTCAAGGTTCGGGTGTTCCCAAGACAGGTAGGACAAGACTTTAAAAAGTGACCTGCCTGGCCACAAAGGCACAATCTCTCCCTCCTCCTAAAGGCTCTCTCATCCACGTGAAGCCCAAGTGTATGGGTTAATCTTCACTGACCGACTTGGTACCAGGAGGCATGGGAGGTGAGGGAGGCACGGGTGGGATTGCTCGGAGGCAAACGTACAGGAGGCTTCCGCAAGCGCTCCTTAAAAGAAAGTCTTTCTCTGAGTCTGAAGTCAATGAGGATGGCAAATGAGATCAAGCTCTCCAGCTCAGTGGGTATATCTCGGGCTGCTATCTCATCCTTGATGGAATCTGAGAGACCATGAGAAAAAGCAGCCACGAGGGCCTCATTATTCCAAGCAACCTCTGCTGCCAGAATATGGAACTCAATGGCGTAGTCGGCTACAGTTCTCGTACTCTGTTTGATGGACATGAGGCACTTGGCAGCAGAAGTGGAGCATGCGGGAACGTCAAATACCTTTTTAAAGGAGGCCACAAACTCAGGGTAACTCAAGACAACAGGTTTTTGCGTCTCCCATAGAGGGTTAGGCCAGGCCAAGGCTCTCTCAGAATGCAAAGATATCACAAACCCTACTTTGCTTCTGTCCGTGGGAAATGCCTGGGGCAGCATCTCAAGGTATATCTCAACTTGGTTGAGAAACCCTCTGCATTGAACTGGATCGCCCCCAAATCGCTGGGGAAGTGAGGCGGAACCAGACATACCTCTTATAGAGGTAATACTCAAGGCGGGTGCCTGCACAGAGACTGGCGCAGCAACAGAGACAGCCTGCAACTCAGGTTGTACCAGAGCAGCCACAGTGGGGGATTCCAGGTATGCCGTGCGACTCAGGAGCGTTTGTAACGCCATGGCAAACTGATCCATGCGGTGATCTTGCTCATCCAATCTGAAAAAAATATTACCAACAAGTGGATTGACTGTATCTTCTGAATTCATGGCCTTCGCCTACTGTCAGAAACCATGAATCAAACCGAGACAGAAGTACAGTAAAAAATCACACTTGTTTATTAATAAAAATAAAAAGGTAAATAGCGTAAGCGTAGTCAAAGCATAGCCAGAATCCAGTAACCGGATCGGGTAGTCATCCAAGCCAGAGTTCAGTAACCAGCTCGGGTAATCAGCTAAGCCAGAGTTCAGTAACCAGCAGTGGCGTCTCCAGCTTTCATATTTAGGGAGGGCACATGGGGGGACAGGGACAAAAGTAGGGGGGCAACTATAAAATGCGCATATATATATATACACAGTGGGGACGCAAAGTATTCAGACCCCCTTACATTTTTCACTCTTTGTTATATTGCAGCCATTTGCTAAAATCATTTAAGTTCATTTTTTTCCTCATTAATGTACACACAGCACCCCATACTGACAGAAAAACACAGAATTGTTCACATTTTTGCAGACTTATTAAAAAAGAAAAACTGAAATATCACATGGTCCTAAGTATTCAGACCCTATTTAGTAGAAGCACCCTTTTGATCTAATACAGCCATGAGTCTTTTTGGGAAAGATGCAACAAGTTGTTCACACCTGGATTTGGGGATCCTATGTCATTCCTCCTTGCAGATCCTCTCCAGTTCTGTCAGGTTGGATGGTAAACGTTGGTGGGCAGCCATTTTTAGGTCTCTCCAGAGATGCTCAATTGGGTTTAAGTCAGAGCTCTGGCTGGGCCATTCAAGAACAGTCACGGAGTTGTTGTGAAGCCACTCCTTCGTTATTTTATTTTAGCTGTGTGCTTAGGGTCATTGTCTTGTTGGAAGGTAAACCTTCGGCCCAGTCTGAGGTACTGAGCACTCTGGAGAAGGTTTTCGTCCAGGATATCCCTGTACTTAGCCGCATTCATCTTTCCCTCGATTGCAACCAGTCGTCCTGTCCCTGCAGCTAAAAAACACCCCCACAGCATGATGCTGCCACCACCATGCTTCACTGTTCGGACTGTATTGGACAGGTGATGAGCAGTGCCTGGTTTTCTCCACAAATACCGCTTAGCATTAAGGCCAAAAAGTTCTATCTTGGTCTCATCAGACCAGAGAATCTTATTTCTCACCATCTTGGAGTTCTTCAGGTGTTTTTTAGCAAACTCCATGCGGGCTTTCATGTGTCTTGCACTGAGGAGAGGCTTCCGTCGGTCCACTCTGCCATAAAGCCCCGACTGGTGGAGGGCTGCAGTGATGGTTGACTTTCTACAACTTTCTCCCATCTCCCGACTGCATCTCTGGAGCTCATTCACAGTGATCTTTGGGTTCTTCTTTACCTCTCTCACCAAGGCTCTTCTCCCCCAATAGCTCAGTTTGGCCACACGGCCAGCTCTAGGAAGGGTTCTGGTCTTCCCAAACATCTTCCATTTAAGGATTATGGAGGCCACTGTGCTCTTAGGAACCTTAAGTGCAGCAGAATTTTTTTTGTAACCTTGGCCAGATCTGTGCCTTGCCACAATTCTGTCTCTGAGCTCTGCAGGCACTTCCTTTGACCTCATAATTCTAATTTGCTCTGACACGCACTGTGAGCTGTAAGGTCTTATATAGACAGGTGTGTGGCTTTCCTAATCAAGTCCAATCAGTATAATCAAACACAGCTGGACTCAAATGAAGGTGTAGAACCATCTCAAGGATGTTCAGAAGAAATGGACAGCACCTGAGTTAAATATATGAGTGTCACAGCAAAGGATCTGAATACTTAGGACCATGTGATATTTCAGTTTTTCTTTTTTATTAAATCTGCAAAAATGTCAACAATTCTGTGTTTTTCTGTCAATATGGGGTGCTGTGTGTACATCAATGAGGGGAAAAAAATGAACTCAAATGATTTTAGCAAATGGCTACAATATAACAAAGAGTGAAAAATGTAAGGGGGTCTGAATACTTTCCGTCCCCACTGTATATAATATATATATCCTGGGGCCCTTTACTATGATCCCACAATGGCCCTTTCACATGTTCTGCAGTGATCTCCCTTCCTACTGTATTGGGCCCCCCCCCCAGGGTGGCAGAAAACAAGAGATATATGTCACCAGCATACCAAGGAAATATAAGGGTCCAAAGCAGTGGGAGAACTATCAGGGTTGCAAAGGTTGTCTTGCCACCGGGCCCTGGTGTTCTGCCACTGTGGGGTTCTCCAGCCTCCTCTTGCTGTCCTGCCCCTGCTATTGACAGCGCTGGTTTGGCATCTCTTGGAATTTACAGGCTGGTTCTCCTGTCCTAAGGACGGGAGAAATCAGTCTGTTTTTTCAGTAACTAAGAGTCCTGGTGGAGTCCTTCCTGCAACTCGCTCTTCTCCTTACCAGTGAGGATGCAGGGGAAGGAGCAGATCGGGTGCCATGGTTGTGTGAGCACTCGCATTATGCAGTGTCAGTGAGCAGAGGGAGAGGGGAGGAATCAACCCGCAGGAGCTGACTGGGGATGCTTTCCCTCTTAGACATTGCCTTTTTGTAAAAAAAAAAAAAAAAATTTTTTTTTAATTGGAGGGGCACATGGTGGGGCACATCATAATGTTGGGGGGGTCAGGGCCCCCTCTGGCCCCCCCCTAGGGATGCCATTGGTAACCAGATCGGGTAATCAGCCAGGCCAGAAGTCAGGGATCCAAGTAGAGGAACAGCAAGCAGGATAAGGAGCCAGAAGGGATGTCAGCAAAGCCAGTCTTTAAACAGGAAGGCAGGAGATGGTTTCTTGTGATGTGACGAAGGCAGGAATGAAGTGAGCTGGAGAGCTTTAAGTAGGCGGGACTGATGAGCAGATCCACAACAGCTGGTTAACTGTGGAGAGAGAAGAGAGCTGGCAATTAACCGACAGCTGAGCGGCCAGCTCAGAGATGGAAGGGCTGAGCCAGCCCTGACACGGGCACTGGCCCAGCAGGTTGGGACATGGGCATCGGAAATTCAGGCTGGGACACAGGCACCAGAACTTTAGGTTCTGAAGGAATATAATAAAGAAAAAACGCTTCCATATGGTGTAGGTCAAAAAGAGTAGGTTTTATTGAAAAAAAACAACATACATCGATAGGATACAAAATGTGATCACAGGATAAAAGCAATGTGGGAAGCAGAAAGCCAAGTCCGGCGTGTTTCGTCCTAATGGACTTCAACTGCCCCATAGATCCATCCTTGGAGTTCCCCTGGATTTTCTGGATTGTTTTGGCCATCTGTTGATTCGGCTATCCTTGCCTTGTCAGGGCTGGGCTCAGCCCTTCCTTCTCTGAGCTGGCCGCTCAGCTGTCGGCTAATTGCTAGCTCCTTTCTCTCCACAGTGACTCAGCTGTTGATGTTCTGCTCATCAGTCCTGGTTACTTAAAGCCATCCAGCTCACTTCATCTCTGCTTTCGTCTTTGGTCACATCTCAGAGACTTTCTCCTGCGTTCCTGTTGAAGACTTGCTCGGCTGATGTCCCTTCTGGCTCCTGATCCTGCTTGCTGTACTACTACATTGATCTCTGGCTGCCTGACATTGGCATTGGCTGACTACCCGATATGGTTACTGAATTCTGGCTATGTATTGACTATGCTTACTCTGTTTATTCTTATTACTCCTTTTTATTATTATTAAACAAGTGTGATTAACTGTACTTCTGTCTCGGTCTGATTCATGGTTTCTGACAGTAGGCGAAGGCCATGAATTCAGAAGATGCAGTCAGTCCACTTGTTGGTAATATTTTTTCCAGGATCTATAATGCCTGACTCCGAGGCAAATGGGGGATGGGCGTGACCGGAGGTTGAGGGGAATGGGAGGGCGTTGAGAACCTGGACCCAGCTGCTCTTCCCGACGCCTGCCGCCCACGCTGGAAGCCTAGGATGCCATAGCGGCTTGTCCGCTGCCTTTGATGGTCGGAAAGCAGGGGAAATAAGGTACGAGCAGCCGGCTCAAAGATCGGGCTGACGCCGTCTCCGTGGCTGTCCCGGAGGCGGGAGCCTACGCCGCACCGGACACCCTAGCAGAGCGCTCATGCTGGCCAGCAGTGGGACAAGTAGGCAGACAGGTGGAAGCTGCTGATTAGAGCAACGGATCGGAAGACAGGGGGAAGGAGGGAGAAATCACCCAGGTACACTGTGCACTGTGTACCTTAAGGTAATCCATCTGTGTCTTTTTCTGCAAAATGAAAATCTGGGGAACCCCCCGAAGAGACATATTTCGGTGAGTTCATGCTATGATGTACAGGAGGGGGCATATTTAAAGTTGGAGAGGACGCTGTGATACTTCCCACCAGTATTTACATCCCAGGGGTTATTGAGCTCTTTTGGAGGCGGTTTTTCTTTTTTTCTGAGACAGCAAACTTACATACTACTACATACCACTTAGGAGGAAAAAATCTGGCAGAGACTGAAACAATTGGTATAACCCTTTTTCTTTCGGAAGCCCCAAGGGGTGAGGGGAGATAAGATGACCAGGAGGAAAGGGTCAGAGGAGGCCACAGCACAGGAAGGAGCTGGGGCGCATAATTTGCGAGGTCCCAAGGATAAAGTAGCCCAGGGCGCTGCCGCAAAGCTGGAGCGCTTTGCCCATACGCCAAACTGCACGCCAAAAAAAGGAAATCAGGTGGGGGGTGCACAAGCTCAAGGGGCGCAGGGTAGTAACCCTGGGGGGAGGAAAAGTCAAGGACCAGCCGAAATTGATGTGCCCACAGTAACCGATTCAGCATCACAGACGTATCTGGAAAAGGAGAGTGACCTGAGTGGCCCGGGTAATGTAATACTAAAAGATAAGGAGGCACAAGAGCAGGAACCATCTTTGAAGGACATTCTCTTAGCAGTAAATGTTTGTAAGATCACGCTGTCGGACTTATCAGATCAACTTAAAGGTATCAGAGTCGACTTGGCCATGATGAAGAGGGATATGCAGGAGGTATGTGCCCGAACCACCGTTTTAGAAGAGAGACTTGGCCAGGTGGAAGATGATGTGAACCCACTGGGACAGGAGGTTAAGAGGATGAAGGAACAATTAAATACATGCCTTCAGAAGATGGATTATTTTGAGAACAGGGCACGCAGGAAGAATGTGAGGGTCCTAGGCCTCCCTGAGAAGAGTGAGGGCAATAACCCTGTAGAGTTCATGGAGGGGTGGTTTAGAGACATGTTTGGCAAGGACGCATTCTCCAACATGTTCGCTATTGAACGAGCACACAGAGTCTCCCCGAGGGTCCCACACTCAGGGGGTCAGTCAAGGCCCCTTATAGTCGAATTGCTGTTTTTCAGGGATAAGGTTACTATCCTCCAGAGAGCAAGAGAGATGAAGAATATTATATACAATGGCACAAGAATATCCTTGTATCCAGATTTTTCCCCCGAATTGCAGAGACAGAGAGCAAAGTTTATAGAGTGTAAACGAAGTTTACAGCAGCGTAGACTTAGTTATGCGCTGCTGTATCCAGCCCGTTTACGGGTAATAGTAAACGGGGAGGTGAAATTTTTCAATACTCCTGCAGAGGTGTTTTCTTGGTTGGAAAAGAATGAGGGAGGGCTACGGTCAGGTGAACAGCCCCAGGGGGAAAGGGGGAAGGAGTAGGAGGTTAGCATTTATGGATTTTTTCACCCTTTTTTTTCTGTCTGGTGGGCAGATGTACACTCAGGGATGAGATTTGTTATTCTCTCCCTTTATTTTTTATTTATTTATTTATTTATTTATTTTGTTTTTTCCTTCATCTCTCCTCTCCCTCTCCCTTTCCCCTTGTGTTTTGTTTTTTCCTCCCCTCTCCGAGGGATATATTTTTCAGAGGTGTGGGTGTAGGGGGGTAGCAGCTATAAAAATTGTACACATTTTAAGCATGTTGGGGGTAATTCCCTTCTGATAAAAGGGTTCAGGTTGCAACGCAAAAGGAGGAAGGAGGTATACCCAGGTTGAAAGGGTTAAACACGGTCACTTTAGAAGCTCGGTGGGATAGGCCCAGGTTGGGGCAGTTGGGGCAGTTGGGGGAGGGGGGGGATGGGAGGGGGAGAAGGGGAGGGTGGAGGGTTGGGAGGGTTTGGGGGTGAGGTTGTGTGGTTGGGGGTACGGGGGGGGAGGGGGGTAGAGTGGTGTGAAAGAGATAGTATGGAAGTTACACAAAAAGTAAAGGCATTTCCTTTACCACTCCTTGGTAAATGTCAAAAATTAATCACAACAGTTTTGAGAATTAAGAATTATTTTGAGTTAAGGTATAGGTATAAGAGATGGTAGGCACAAAAATAGATAAATTTAAGTGTATGAAGGTATGTTCATGGAATGTAAGAGGGGTGAAAGATGTCTGTAAGAAACAAGCAATCTTCTCTATGGCCAGAACAAGGGGTGTCAGGATACTCTGCCTTCAGGAGACCCATTTAGATAAGGGTTCAGTTAATACTCTAAGGAATAGGAGTTATCAAGAGCAGTATCACTCAACTCATACATCGTATTCGAGGGGAGTGAGTGTATTGATAAACACTGGATTGGTTTTCTCCTGTAGACAGAGTAGATTGGATGAGTGTGGTCGGTATGTCTTTCTCTATTGCAATATTGAGGGGCGGGACTGTATTCTTGCTAGTGTATATATACCTCCTCCATTTAAAACAGAGGTACTTAATAAACTGATAAGTTTTATAGCAGATAAACCTGGGGTGCCAGTTATAGTGATGGGGGATTTTAATATGGCTATAAACAACTGCTTGGACAGATTCCCGACAGGGTCATCTCCTGGAGGGGCATCTAGGAGCCCGCTCCTCCAATTTTGTGAGGAAGTAGGATGGGTGGATATCTGGAGGAGGTGGCATCCAGGGGAGAGGCAATATTCATGCCACTCAAGGACAAATGCCACTTTATCCAGGATAGATTTGGTGCTTTGCAATGAGGAGGCTCTGAAAGTGATGGTTGGGATTGATTATGATCCTAGGGGGCTCTCAGACCATTCGCCAGTGATTTTCTCAATTAAAACGGGGTGGTGTGTTGGTCGGGGGGAGTGGAAATTGAATCCCTTTTGGCTTGAGGTAGTTGAGGACGATGGGGGGATTGTTAGCAATTTGAAAGAGTTCATAAATCTGAATCAAGGATCTGCCCTGTTAGGTATAACCTGGGATGCCCTGAAGGCTTACCTTAGAGGAGTTCTTATACAGAAAATCTCTTATGTCAAAAGGAAAGCACAAATTAAGGAACATAAAGCTAGGGTAAAGGTAAGGGAGGTAGAAGTTAGATATCTGGAGGAGCCAACCACAGCTAGATACGAGGCCTGGGTCGAGGGTCAGGAGGAATACAGAAAATTAGTCCTGGAAAAAGAGGAAAAGAGTAAAATGTTTCAGAAACAAAATTTTTTTTGTGAAGGGGAATTAGTGGGTAGAACCTTGGCATTAATAGCTAGGGCTAATGGTTCTTCATCTACTATACCTGCAGTGTGGGATGGGGACAGGAACACTATAAGACACACTCCTGGTATGGTGAAGGTGTTCAAAGAATACTATGAAGATTTGTATAAGGCCCCACAAGCAGATGTAGAAGGGGAGATGTGGGAGTTCTTTGAAGAACTAAGAATAGTTCCGCTATCCAGTGAGGAGAGAGATACCCTGGAAGCCCCGCTGACACTGATGGAGATACAAGGAGTGGTAAAGGAAATGGCGAATCAAAAAGCGCCAGGACCTGACGGATTACCGGCAGAACTGTATAAAAAATATGGGTAGGTTTTGCTCCCAAAATTATTAGAAGTTCTGAACGGAGCCGTGGAGGAAGGTAGATTACCCATGTCCATGACAGAAGCTACGATCATAATCCTTTTGAAAGAGGAGAAGAACCCGTTAGATCCTGCATCATACAGACCAATCTCACTATTATGCATGGACGTTAAGATCCTGGCCAAAGCCCTAGCAAACAGGTTAAAAAAAATTATTTCTAAAGTAATACACGCGGATCAAACCGGTTTTATACCGGAGAGATTGGTGAGTATGAATATTAGCAGAATGTATGGTAACATACAAATACCTACGGAGAGGGGAGGTAACAGGGCGATTTTATCATTAGATGCGGTCAAGGCATTTGATAGCCTTGAGTGGCACTATCTGTGGAAGGTACTGGCAGAGTTTAAATTCGGCCCAAACTTTGTGAATTGGCTGAGGCTCCTATATGACAAACCAAAAGCTAGAGTCAGGGTTAATGGGGAATGCTCCGAGTGGATCCAGTTGGGGAGGGGGACGAGACAGGGGTGCCCGTTGTCGCCCCTGGTTTTCGCCCTCGCACTGGAGCCCCTGGCAACCGCTCTGAGAAAATCACAAGAAATCCAGGGTTTTAAAAATAGGGGTGTAGAAGAGAAAATCGCAATGTATGCGGATGATATCCTGCTATTTCTGGAAGATACACAAACCTCCCTGCCAGCAGCCATGAAATTAATTAAATAATTTGGGCACTTTTCGGGTTTAAAGATCAATTGGGAAAAATCAGCCTTATTGCCGATAGACCCCCTGGTAAATCCGCTCCCAAGTCAGGTGAAATCTATAAAGAATTGTAAATCAAATGAGATACCTGGGGGTAAACATACCTAGAGATCCAGGGCAGTATATAACTGGGAATGTAGTACCATTAATGGTAAAACTGAAACAGAAGAGCCGGGAGTGGGGTGGTCTTCCTCTCTCGGTCGCCGGTAGATGCAATCTTATCAAAATGATATGGATGCCACAAATCCTTTTTATTCTTCACAATTCCCCTGTCTGGATTCCAGGGCATTGGTTTAGGAAGCTGGATAGCTTATTCAGGGAATTAATTTGGAAAAATGGAGTGGCTAGGATGGGTTTGAGGGCGCTGTGGCGGCCGAGAGAGGCGGGGGGCCTGGCACTACCGGACCCCTGGTGCTACTTTTTAGCAGCCCAAATGCAGTTTATGAGAGGCAGCAATGCGTCTGAAGAAAGGGTAGGAAGAAATAGTTTATGGACTAGCAATAATAGCCAGAATACAGAGGTGGAGGCAGTAGAGGCTGAATCCTTTGGACATAGCTGCCCCACAACCCAGTTAATGATTAGATGTTGGAAGACGGTAAAAAAGATATTGGGATATGTGGGGTTCTCTGAGTTCTCTCCGCTATGGAACAACAAAAACCTAAAGGAGCTTAGTGTGATGGGGAAAATAGAAGAATGGGATAGGAAGGGTATACACCGCTTGATGCAACTGTACAGGGCAGGGAGGTTGAAATCATTTCAAGAGATAAGAGAAGAGTTTGTACTGCCCAACAGATCGCTTTTTGGTTATCTGCAGGTGAGGCACGCCCTGGAGGTACAATTTAAGGGCAAGGAGATAGAGTGGTGTGAAATGCCCGTGTTAAGGAAATTAGTAAATAGTACGGAATCCAGAGGGTGGATCTCAGAAATGTACAAGAGTATATCCAAGGCGGGGCAGGTAGGGGAGGTGGAGCCCAGGAGGAGAATTAAATGGGGGGAAGAGGTTGGCTTAATAACGGAGGAACAATGGAAATTCAACCTAGCATTAGGATCAAGAGTATCTCTTTCACCAGCACAAGGGGTCTCTCATCTATATCTGATTTACAGACTTTATTATACACCAGTAAGATTATTCAGGTTCGAAAGAGGCAGGATGCGAAATGTCAGCGTTGTGGGGATGGGAGAGGTGACCTGTTACATATGTTTTGGCGTTGCCCTAAGCTATATAGATATTGGGAAAATCTAGTGGAGGAAATTAACACAATATTTGGATCCTCATTGGTAATGGAGGCTCGAACTTGTCTTCTGAGTCTATTTGAGACGAATGGTATGTTGAAAGACACCCAGACAGCAATTATAAGATGCCTTTTTCAGGGCAGGAAAATTATAGCACGGAAGTGGCAGAAAAAAGATCCCCCAACGATAGGAGAATGGAGAAGAGAGGTCCAGGATACGATCATCAAGGAGGAATTCTGGTATAGAAGGAGAGGTAGCTTAAAAAAATATAAGAGTGTATGGAAGTTATGGCTGGAGTATGAATGGGATAGATAGAGTTTAAGAGTACTAGGTGATTAGGTGGTGTGTATTTGGGAGAAGGGGGGGGTGGGGGTGGAAGGGGCACTGGGGGGGAGGGGGGTGGGAGGAGAGAAGGGGAGGTTTATAGATGTCACTGTAAATTGTATAATCATTGTCCACAATATCTGTTCAGTTGAAGGAACCGTTGTTTTTAGTCTTTTTCAAGCCAGAAGGTATTTTTGAATAAATAAAATAAAATTAAAGATTGGCCACAATGATGTGAATAAAAGAGATGGGATAGATTTTGATTTTGGAAGTTGAAATAACGTCTCTTAAAATAGTCTTCGCTGATGTGGCAAAAAAAAAAAAAAATATGTATATATTTTTTCCAGATTGGATGACCAAGATCACCGCATGGATCAGTTTGCCTTGGCAATACAAACGCTCCTGAGTCGCATGGCTCACCTGGAATCTTTCACTATGGCTGCTCTGGTACAACCTGTGTTGCAGGCCATCCCTGCTGCTGCTCCAGTCCCTGTGCAGGCACCCGCCTCGAGTATTACCTCTATAAGAGGCATGTCTGGTTCCGCTCTGCTTCCCCAGCGATTTGGGGGTGATCCAGTTCAATGCAGAGGGTTTCTCAACCAGGTTTAGATATACTTTGAGATGCTGCCCCAGGCATTTCCCACGGACAGAAGCAAAGTAGGTGTCAGGGAATCAACAGCAGGAGAAGGACTCTAGGACCTAGCATCTCTACCAGCACTTATGGCAGGAGAAGGACTTTAGGACCCAGCATCTCTGGCAGGAGAAGGACTTTAGGACCCAGTATCTCTACCAGCAGGTCACATGTGCCTATATTAGGAAGTCTGCTAGTGTCTGCAATTGCTGGTTTGTCTTCAGCTCCCCCTGTGTTCCTGTGCCCTCTATTATCTGCTGATCTGATCTCCTGTGTACAGACCCGGCTTGTTTTGACCTGCTCTTCCTGAGCCTTTGGCTTGACCCTTTGGCTTGCACCTGACTTCCTCCTGCCTGCTCCCAGCATCTGACCCCGGCCTGGCTATAGGACTATGCTTATCCTGCTCCCTGTACTAAGACGCAGCTGATCTTAGGTCATTTTGATCCTGGACTGTCTCTCTGTAAATGACCCCTGGCCTGGCTCCCAGCTCCGCTATTCAGTTATTCCACTGGACTCTGTCTCCTGGACCTTCCAAGCACGCCTGTTTCCAGCAACCCGGCACCCATGCTTCTGTGGTCACCACACCTGCTGTTCCACCTTCAGTGGTGTGCTGCGCTCAGCCACAAGGGGAGCCCTCCCAGCATCTCGGCCTCCTACCAAGTTACTGACAGTACAAACCAGCCATGTCAGAGGCCGATGGAGGTGTCTCCCCGCTGGAAGCCGCAAGTCTACAGATCACAGCCCTCACTCAGGTCATCCAAAAACTCCAGGAAGGGTACTCTCAGTTAGAGGACCACCTGCAGCACCTGTCTGCAACACCTACTGCCACAGATCAAGGGCCGTCTTCAGCCAACCCTCTGGTAGTTACTCCTACTGTGGTGATGCCCCCTCCGGAACCATGAGTACCAACACCAGAACGCTTCTCCCTCAACACTAGAAGGTCTCATCCTACTGACTATTCAACTCGATAGACGCTTACGGGAACGCCGGTCTGAACGTATCCAAACCCTTCGGCAGCCCGAAGTCCCGCCTACATCCAACCCCATGCAGCTTGGCCTGGCCCATCCAACATTAACTGCTGAGAAGAGGCTTCATCGCCGACAGGCGAACCTTTGCTTCTACTGTGGGGGAACAGGACATTACATAACCTTTTGACTTGTAAGACCCAGGAAATCAGTTCCATGCACTCCGGTCAATTTTCAGGTATCCAGGTCTTCTCCATCCCATATCAGTCTTCCTGTCACGTTACTGGTGGCAGGAGAGGAAGTTCATCTCCAAGCAATACTATATTCCAGGGCATGCAGCTGTTTCTTGGATCTGACCTTGGCAAAAAAACTCGCTATCCCTCTTCCACACAAAAGGCAAAGACTGACCATCCATCTGGCCGATGTCTTAATGCCTAGTTCCGGGCATGTCACCCAAGAAACGGTACCTATCTTTACCTCCATCAATTCTAGTCACCAGGAATTTCTACGTTTTGATGTCCTGGGCTCCCCTATATTCCCTGTGATCATGGGAATTCCATGGCTACATGTGCACAATCCTCAGATCCTCACTAACTTTCTTGATTTAACTATCTCCATTGATGCTAATGGAAAATTGGATTCGTCATTGTACAGAAAACCCTCTGCTGGCAATACAATTCTCTATGCGGACAGCTCACATCCAGATTCGCTATTGAGGAGTATCCCCTACAGCCAATATTTGCAACTCAAACGCAACTGCAGTAAGGATTCAGACTTTCAGGTAGCTGCAAAGGATCTATATAGTAGACTGCTCTCTCTGGGTTACAGCCATTCATGCCTCAAGAGGGCATACAATCGTGTTAAGGCCCAAAATAGGGACTCCCTAATATTCTCAAAAAAACCTCCGAAAAAAGTGGATACAGTCAGACTAATCACTCGCTATTCTAATCAACATAGCGAGATTAGAAGAATTCTAACTAGATTCTGGCCCCTTCATCAGCTGACCCAATAGCCAGGAAATATATAAATTAATTCCCAGAGATAACGTTTAGACAAGTTCCTTCATTAAGGAGTTAAAGGAGTTTAAAGGAGTTAAAGGAGTTCCTTCATTAAGTTCACAGCCATTTCAATGAAGCCTCCCTTGACAATAATTCAACCAACATAGGCATTTCCCCATGTGGAAAATGTGATATCTGCAATTTTGTGGATAACAAATCTCGTTTTCTGCTTCCCAATGGGAAGTGGCATTCAATTAAATTTAAAGTGACCTGCCAAACTCCGTGCATTATCTATCTGGCTCAGTGTGTCTGTGGCGGCTTTTATGTTGGCAAGACAAAGCAACCATTATTTAAACGGATAAGGGACCATATAAAACCTATCCTCAAAAAAACAAATGAACACTGCCATTGCTAGGCACGTTGGTATATGTCATAATTTCAATCCACATACCATTAAATTCCTGGCTTTGGAGCACATCCCGCTGGACGAAAGAGGGGGAAGCGTTGATTGTACACTGCTCCAGCTTGAGGCCCGCTGGATCTACACCCTTAGGGCCACTGATTTCCCGGGTTTGAATGAGAGCTTGAGCTAGAAGTCCTTCCTGTGAATCTGCAGAGTGACCTATGCAATTTTTATTCTATTTTCATTTTTGTCATTTTTTGTCACCTTTTATCTGACACTCACCCCTTTTCCCCTCCCCCCCCCCCCCCTCTTCCCATTGGTCCCTAATTTACCAATTTAGTATATATACATCATCTTTTTTCTTGTTACAAATCGAATGTACTTAGATGTATGTAACCTTTAATTTATATATACAGCTACTGTGTAACAAATCTAATATTTATACTAGTTGTAACCTGTATGTATTTTTTTGATTTATTTTGTGTGTTCTTTCAAGCGCCTTGTCTCTCTGATCCACTGATCGGATTGGAATGTATGTGGTCCTTTTCTATCTGATCGGTTGCCTCTTTGATCCCCTTTGTTTTGTCGCTCTCAGCCCTCTTCCCTCACTGGCGTCAGGGGGGCCTATCGCAACCACACGGTTGCCCGGGGCACATCCATGTGATGTGCCCACATCGCGCCGCGCTTCCTGAGGGATCGGACCATCAGTGGGTCACTCCTGTGCCCCGCTTCCCATCCCTGCAGCCCAGGCACAGCGGAGTCACGGTCAGAATATCTGTGTGTGGCCGCTTTGCTCCATGCGTTATGTAGTAGGATGGGAATCTCGGCACCCTGGGCATGCGCACTGGCGCCTTCACGTCCGCATCGAGCTGGTGACGTCACATCCAATTCTTTGGACTCATCATCACCACTAATGGGGTAGCTATGGATCCTCAAAAGGTGAAGGCTATCCTTGAGTGGCCGGTTTCATCTGATAAGAAGGGTGTTCAGAGGTTCATCGGCTTCGCAAATTTTTACAGGAGATTTATAAAGACTTCTCTAGCATTGTAGTGCCTATCACCCAGATAACCGACCAGATTCCATTGGTCCGTAGTAGCACAAACTGCCTTCGATCAACTGAAGCTCCTCTTTACCTCCGCACCTATCTTACAGTATCCTGATCCTACCTTACCCTAGTGTCCTGGAAGTTGATGCCTCCAAAGTAGCCATGGGGGCAGTTCTTTCCCAACGTCAGGGGCCCAGAACCCTACTTCATCCTGTTGCCTTCTCTTCACGGAGGATGAGTCAGCCGGAGACGAACTACGACATGGGGGATCGGGAGCTCTTGGCGATTAAGACTGCTATGGAGGAATGGAGATATCTCCTGGAGGGTGCCGTCCATCCTATCTTAATCTTTACAGACCATAAGAACCTAGAATATCTCCGCACGGCCAAGCGATTGAGACCCCAGCAGGCTCAATGGGCTTTATTCTTTTCTAGGTTTAACTTCCATATCACCTTCCGCCCAGGGTCT
The DNA here is from genome assembly GCF_042186555.1 of Aquarana catesbeiana. Classification (NCBI taxonomy): domain Eukaryota; kingdom Metazoa; phylum Chordata; class Amphibia; order Anura; family Ranidae; genus Aquarana; species Aquarana catesbeiana. The sequence continues at coordinate 257,191,154 of NC_133328.1, read as the reverse complement.
AAGAATGGTAAAGCCGATGCCTTGTCCCAAATGTTCCCTGACACCCCGGAAGAGGTCACACCCAGTTCAATTCTGTCCCTTCAAAATTTCCTCTTGATCCAGTCTGATTTAAGGATTTCAATTGAGCAGGCATCCACCCAGTGCACGGAGGCAGAAATTTCCTCTCTAAGAAGCCAGGAGGGGCTCCTTTGGCATCAAAACAAGATTTTTGTCCCACAGCAAGCCAGGCTTCAGGTTTTAAGAACTTTTCACGACCACCAATTGGCTGGCCACTTTGGGGTCCGAAAAATGACCGAACTGGTCCAACGGTCTTTATGGTGGCCCACTCTGAGATCCGATTGTAAGGAGTATGTCAATTCTTACACAACATGCCAGCGGAATAAGGGGTCCAACGTTAAATCCTGGGGCCTGTTAAGACCTCTGCCAGTCCCAGAACAGCCTTGGAAAAACATTTCATTAGACTTTATATTTAGTTTTACCCCCTTCAGAAGAATTCACATCCATCTTGGTAGTAGTAGACCGGCTATCCAAGATGGCACACTTCTTGCCAATGATGGGCACACCTTCCGCCATGGACACAGCAAAAACTTTCATCAAAGAAATAGTCAGATTGCATGGTGTACCAGACAACATTGTGTCAAATAGAGGTGTTCAATCCACCTCTAGGTTCTGGAGGAACCTTTGCAAATTGCTGTCAATTGAAACATGTTTTCCACAACCTACCATCCCCAGAGCAACGGTCAAACAGAAAGTAGATAGATAATATGGGGATACACGAGGCGCTGCCCTATGTGTTAGTTAATTGTGGGTACGAATGTCATAAACTTCAAGCTATGTTCATATGACTGTAACATATGCGAACTCCATCGCTAAAAACCGTATTACGGTCTAGATCAAAGAAGACCATATATTTGGAGAAAACCAGAGAATAAAGAATAAAGAAATAAAAATTAAAAAGCAACAGTGACTTAAAGAGTATTAAATACTGCTTGATTGGAAATATATGGGTCGACCATTATGTGCCGCATCATCATAACTTATGGGCTTATACATTAATATATCAAAAAGGTAGGTATATGTCCTATTGGGAGATCAAAATTACCCTACCACTTCGCTAGATCTGATTGTAACATCTATTACGGGTGATAGATAAAATATAGGGAAATGTGGATAAGAAGATTGGGAGGACCCCACATAAAAAAGGGGTAATGAGGAAGTCAGGAGAGCTTTAAACTTAAGGCTAACAATCAGCCCCTAATTTGGTACCTCTAAAATGAGAAAAATATATCTGCTTCCTGAAAGTAAAACCAAAAGAGGAGAGAGCAAACATTGATTAAAACGCCCGTTATCACTGTATATATAGCTAGATAAAACCCCTCCAATTTATCTTGTAGTTATCTAGGGGTTAGCTATATAACAATTTAGGTCTATGTCCAAATTGAGCCCTTTAGGGGCAAGAGAACCTAGTCGGTAAATTCAGCTAGTTTCATTTCTGGAGATTGAGATTTCTCTGTTACCTTCACGCCAGTGTTCCTGCACTGAGTCAATCCCATAGAAGGTAAGTACACTCGGATCCCTATGGTGAACCTCGTCGAAATGCCTGGATAAACTATGACTGGGGAACCCCTTTCTGATATTTTTAATGTGTTCCCGAATCCGGACAAAGAGTGGACGTGTGGTTCTTCCCACATATTGAAGGTGGCAGGGACATTCCACAACGTATGTAACGTGTGTACTTCGACAAGATAAATTGGAGGGGTTTTGATCTCCCAGTAGGACATATACCTACCTTTTTGATATATTATTGTATAAGCCCATAAGGTATGATGATGCGGCACATAATGGTCGACCCATATCTTGCAGCAAGGTTTTGCCACTTACACTAAATATGACTCTATCTTCTCTAAGTAAGTTTGCAATCATACACATCACCAATAATATTATTGGATTAAGCATCTAGTCTATACTCGAATGCACAATTACTTCCTCCCTATCCCATGGTGGATACATGGGAAATATGCATTTATTAATCCAAATACACTCTTAATATAGGTTTATATAATACGTTATCAGTGTTTTTAATGTTTTTATATTTCTATATATATTTTTTTGATATTAAACTGTAATATTGTTGGGGATCCTAATTTTAATTTTTTTTTTTTTTTATATATTTTTATATATTTCCTGATTCCTATTTCTATTTGTATTTTCATTTTATTTTTTAGCATAAATATAGCTTATATATATAAGTATTTAATATTCACTTATATTTAATCTTACCATATTTTATGTATTATTATTGTATTACTATCGGTTTCCATTATACACAATATATTAGGAAAATTACTTTCAATTCGACCATACAATTAATAACCCAAACATAACTGTTCTGAACGCAATAGATCTCAGTTAAGGGGTTATAACATTAGTAAATAATTGGAGTATGAATAGCAGTTAACAGATTCTAATATGATTGGAAACCGTTTAGTTATGCCTAGGCTGTATGTATAAATATTGCTGTAGTCTAGCGGTTTTACCACATTCCCACCCGCCGAACGATATTACCATAATAAGGGGAGGAGTGTTGGGGGCCGTATGACTATATTATTATGTGAAGCGTAGGCGTCAACACCGTCTTTGAAAACGTCCTATGACGAAACGCGTAAGGCGGAGTCACGGTCACACGTCATACCCGGAAGTGCAGGCTGGAACGCAAGGTGGGACGCACGCTCACAGCTCGCTTCTGGTCCCATCCCTGCTTACAGCGGTGCCTGTTTTTACTATTACCTTACTTTGAAGCTTCTTATTGTGGACTTTTTGGCTTATGTGCAATAATAAACTAGACATTCTTCACGAAGGAAGCCCCCTTGTGTTTCTCTTTTCTCTGGTACCCTGGAGAGTTTAACAGATAAAGGTGGTATATGATGGAGTAGCCTGGTTTATTTGGAGCACACAGCTTACCCTGGAACAGTCGTAAGGATCGCACATAATCAGAGGAACAGCAGCAGTACTGGAGTGAATATCAACCACCCCAAAGCACCCACTCTGTCGCTCTGTAGGGGTGATCAATTCTGGTGAGTGGGGGAGCACTGGGGGGTGAGCACTTCAAGTCACCATCTGAACAATACGCACAGAAGTCACTGATATATGCTCTCAAGGTTGAAACAAACAGCATATATATTGAACTTTGTTTTTCCACCTGGCTAAAATTACTCTTTCACATGGATTATATATATATATATTTCTTTAGAAGTTAATTATCACTTGCTATAAAACATAGGAGACTGGAAATAATCTTCCATGCATGATATCTTTGGGATTGAATATTCATTGTATCTAATGCTCAGGGAGCGATATATTTGCACTTTATTTTACATAAGCTTTGCACACTAAAGGAAATTTCACCTCTAGTAGGTGCCATATTGTCACAATATTTTTGAACCTTGGGGTTAATTATAACCCGATTTAATATTTTGTATAGAATATGGGAGCGGCAAAACAGTTTTTGCACTGACACTTTAATTCACTTATGCTTTGCCACTAAATAGGAATTTTTTTCTGGCGCCATACTGTCACAATACTTTTGAACTCTGGGGTTAATTTTAATTTAACTTATTATAGTATCATTTTTTCACTTTAGTTACCCTCCTTCTTACATGGCAGACACAATTCTCTCACTGGGGTGATATAATTCTAATTTCCAATCAAGCAGTATTTAATACTCTTTAAGTCACTGTTGCTTTTTAATTTTTATTTCTTTATTCTTTATTCTCTGGTTTTCTCCAAATATATGGTCTTCTTTGATCTAGACCGTAATACGGTTTTTAGCGATGGAGTTCGCATATGTTACAGTCATATGAACATAGCTTGAAGTTTATGACATTCGTACCCACAATTAACTAACACATAGGGCAGCGCCTCTTATATCCCCATATTATCTATCTATTTATGTAATTAGACCCCTAGGGGCACTAATTAGGGATAGGCAGCAGCTCTTATACTGTCCTAAGCGCGGATTTATCTATTTATATCCGGTCAAACAGAAAGGACTAACCAAACGCTAGAACAGTATCGAAGATGTTTTTGTTCCTTTTCTCAGGACGATTGGATTTCCGTATTGCCCTGTGCAGAATTTGCATTCAATAACTCTGTGCACGCTGCTACCAACCAGTCGCCCTTCTGGGTGAATTATGGCTACCATCCCTCATGTCTACCGAATATCATCCCCGAATCTTCAGTTCTGGCAGTTCAGGACAGAATAAATTACATTCAAACCAATTATTAAATTCTCCAAGACACAATGCGGAAAGCCCAAGAAGGGTATAAGAAACAATATGACAAGAAAAGAAGAGGAAACCCTGCCTTTAAAGTAGGGGACAACACCGCTTCTGCACCGCTACGAAAAGGAAGAGTACTCCCCCCCCAGTGAGTAGCTGACGCTGGTGGTGGATTGGTTGCCGTTTCGGAGTCTGAGCCGAGCGAGGGCTAGCGCGGACGAGGTCTGCCTGCACAAGAAGCGTGTGTCATCTCGCATCATACCGGCATCAGGCTGTACTGGCCCTGGGCTCAGAGTGATACCCCGTTCTCCTCTAGACACTGGGCATAGTCGTCCCCCCCCCCCCCCGGCTGACCCCCCTTTGAGCAGTTCATCTCATAATCCAGTAGGATTCATCGGGGCATACCGGTGGTTGAAGTGATAAGGCTGCAACAGCCTAGGACCTGCAGGATATCAGACAAGCCTCTTGATAGAACTAGCCGCATGAAGACATCCCCACCAGGTATGAACTATGTTTTCTTTTCATTTTGAAAAACTGTGGGGACAGGAGCTCTATAAAGGACGTTTTAGAGACTTGTCTATAAAAAAACTGGGGTATTGAGTGCTCAGGGGAGAGCATGTGTTATCTCCGTCAGTTTGTTGTTTGAGGGCCTCATTCCCCGTCTGCTAAGCCAAGTTTAGTGGCCCCAGAAACAGGACAGCCATGGCCCGGCTCTTGAAACCCTTTAGGTGGGATATGAGGACTGGGCTGCAAGCCAACTACTACACTCATAAGCATAAAGTCAGCAAGCCCAGAGTGGGCTGTGCTCTTTGAAGGTCGCAGGAGCTGGACGCACTGCGAACCTGAGGGACTGATCTGGTAGGCTTTGCCATATTTTTATACAATAAGCAAAGTGAAATCTTGGAGGAGTATGAGAGGTCGTGCCCAAAAATCAGCTGAACCCAAGACCCCTATGGAAAGTCTAAACTCTAGTTCAATTCAAAAATACCTCAAGGAGGCGAGCTCAAAGAGCCCGGGTACGGATACGAAACAAGTTGGAACAAAAGACAAAAAGAAAAATCAGTCAAAACAAAAGGGGGGTCAGGGGGAGAGGCCCAGAGAAGATCTTGAGCTTGAAGGAGGGCCTGCCACTAGCGAGATGGAGAGCCAAAGAAATATTACCTCAATCCCCACTAAGGCAGAAATGCTGGAAATGTTCTCCAATCTTGAAACCGCTATAAAATCAGAAATACTAAACATGCGGATGGACATGGGTCTCCTGCTGCGCAGAGTTGAGGAGGTGGAAGAGACGTCAGGTAACCAGGCCAAGGAGATATTGGAGCTTAAATTGCAGATGAGTAAAATGCAGAGCGATTATCGCATACTGTCATATAAGCTGGAAGAACAGGAAAACCAAAGCCGCCGCCAAAATCTGCGCATTAGATCTCTCCCTGAACAACAAAATGAGGACTTAGTGATCAAGATGAAAAAAATTTTCAACCCGATCTTGGGACGACAGGATGATGAGGCGTTAAGGATTGACAGGGTTCATAGGATCAGAAAACCTCCTAACTTGAGGGAAGATGTTCCCCGAGATGTGATAGTCAAATTTCACTCATATGATGACAAAGAGAAGATCTGGAACAACTTACGGGGTGTCTCTCCAGTCCGTTTCAAAAACAAAGACCTACAAATTTTTTCCGATCTTTCAGCGGGTACCCTGGCACGGAGAAGGCAACTTAGACCGCTCCTGGATCAACTAAGAAGGGCCAATATAAAATATAGTTGGGGGTTCCCAACATCCCTGCTAGTGATGAAGGAGGGCAGATCACTTAGGATGAGGTTCCCGGAGGAGATTCAGGACTTCTGCGAAAAGCTGGGTATTCCCACCCCGGACATTACACATTAAGCGGGGCCCCTGAGAAGACACCAAATAACTTTGCCTATTGAATGAAATGAGGGACTGTTTTTTTTTTTCTCCCCGCTGGGGAGCCTACTATGGGGTCTACTATATGTTTATTGAAGGATCAAAGGGGCTTGAAGGGGGCTATCAATTAATAGGTATACCAATGGATAGCGGGTGCAGTTCTTTGAGCGGGGGGAGCTGGGGAGAGCGTAATATAGGGCTGGGCGGTCTTTCTCCGTCGCTCCTGTCCCCCCTGCCGCCGGTTTAGGCGGTAGGCGGGACATCAGTGGCTGTCTTCGGAGTCTCACCCTTAAAAAATAAAAAAGAAGCTCGCAGTGGGGGATTTAAGTATGTCCCGTACTAGCTGGCTTAAGGCCGTTGTTTGGCCGAGGGGGAGGGGAGGGGGGATTTAAACTTGCAGGGGAGGTTACAGCTGCGCAGTGGATGACTGACGAGCTTGGATAGATGTTTCTGGCATTAAAATGTCTGAGTTAAAGTTTTTATCCTACAATGTGAAGGGCCTGAACTCGCCGAGTAAAAGACATAAAATTTTAAAGGAACTCCATTGCTATCAAGCAGATATAATATTTCTCCAGGAGACCCATCTGACCCTGGATTCAAATATCAAGCTGTACTCTCCAAAATTGCCCTTTTGGTTTTATAGCGACACTCCCATCAGGAGAGCTAAGGGAGTAGCAATTGGATTTTCTAAAATGTCAAAATTTTCTTTGTTAAACAGGTTGTCAGACCCAGAGGGTTGCTATCTCTTCCTCAAGGGCAGTGTGGGGAGTAAAACGCTCACTTTAGCGAATGTGTATTGCCCGAATAGAAATCCGATTTCTTTTTTAAAACAGGTTCTGGTTAAATTGACAGAGTTTAAAGAGGAGGAGGTGGTTCTGGCGGGAGACTTTAATTTCTGCCTGGAACCCTCTGTAGACAGTACGTCCGGGGCACAGGGGACAAGCAAGGTTCAATTAGGAAGGATTAGGAGACGGATGCACCAATGCCACCTGATGGATGTGTGGTGGTTGCAGCATGCAAAAGTAAAAGATTTCACCTTCTTCTCCCCTGTGCACGGGACGTACTCAAGACTGGACTACATTATGATAGATCACAGTCTACTGGATTATGTAGTGGATACCAGAATAGAGATTACATCGCTATCAGATCACTCCCCTGTCACAATGAGGGTCAGGTTCCCCGAGTTGCAAAGACAACCATTTTCATGGAAGCTGAATGAAAATTTACTTAAAATCCCTCAAGTTTCAGATAAGGTGCAAGAAGAAACTGATTTCTTCTTTAAGGTCAACGACACGGGAGATATTTCTCCACCTATCCTCTGGGAAGCGTATAGAGCGTATATTAGGGGGCTTCTTATCTCCATTGGGGCAGGGGAGAAAAAAAAGAAAAAAGGGAAAAACTTCTTGATGAAATCACCTCATTAGAACTGAACCATAAAAAGCTCAAGGGACAAAATCAGGGTAGTTTCCGCCTGTTAGTGTTGAAAAGGGAGGAGTTAAAGGACAGTATGGAGCAGGATGCAAGGAGGGCATTTACTAAAATAACAATAGAGAGATATTATTATGGTAATAAATCAAGCAAACATTTGGCGAGGTTATTGAAAAAGAAGAGACACCGGAATTTCATTGAGAAAATACAAAATAAAAAAGGTGATGTAGCTACAACCAACGGGATAGCGGAAGAGTTCAGGAAGTTTTATGAAGCCCTGTATTCCATTAGACAAAAGGGAGGGGGTGACCAAATAGATTATATGAAGGTGGAAGAATTCCTGAAAGGGGCCGGGGTGGTCGGACTATCAGAAGAGGACAAATCAGCTCTGGATAGACCTATAACCGAAGATGAAATTCAAGTAGCTCTGAACAATTCACCTAAGAGGAAGAGCCCAAGCCCCGATGGCTTCACCACCCTCTATTTGAAAAAATACAAACACACCTTGGTACCTAAGCTCTGCCACTACTGGAATGAGTTGGGCCCCAACTGCACTATGGGGGGGGAGGCCCTGTTAGCAACCATATCGTTGATTGCAAAAGAAGGGAAAAACAGCATGCTTTGTTCCAGCCATAGACCTATCGCGTTGCTAAATGCAGATGTAAAACTTTATGCAAAGGTGCTGGCCAATAGACTGAAGGATAAAATGAATATTCTGGTGCACCCAGACCAGGTAGGATTTGCCCCGGGCAGACAGGGCAGGGACAATGGAGTACGAACATTGCTCCTGCAAGAGTCCATCAAATCAGGAGGGCCCCCAGCTCTATTCCTGTCAATGGACGCAGAAAAAGCGTTTGACAGGGTGGACTGGGGGTTCATGGTTAAAACTCTGGAAGCGATGGGGGTTGGCCCTAGGTTTATTGCCTGGGTGAAAATATTATATAATCACCCCTCGGTCTCCGTTAAGGTAAATGGGGTCTTATCCAGGACGTTTAGGATGGAGAGTGGCACGAGGCAGGGGTGTCCCCTGTCCTCCCTATTATTTATTTTGTCCTTGGAGCCTTTATTGGCGACCATACGTAACAATTCAAATTGCAGAGGGATGATGATAGGGCAAGAAGAACACAAACTAGCGGCATTTGTCGATGATGTTATGTTCTACATAACGAACCCTAGGATTACAATTCCGAATTTGCTCAGGATTCTGAGGACTTTTGGAGATATATCAAACTTCAAAATAAACCTGAGCAAATCGGAGGTCCTTAACCACTTCAGCCCCGGAAGGATTTACCCCCTTCCTGACCAGAGCTCTTTTTACAATTTGGCACTGTGTCGCTTTAACTGCTAATTGCGCGGTCATACAATGCTGTACCCAAACGAAATTTGCGTCCTTTTCTTTCCACAAATAGAACTTTCTTTTGATGGTATTTGATCACCTCTGCGGTTTTTATTTTTTGCGCTATAAACGGAAAAAGACCGAAAATTTTGAAAAAAAATGATATTCTACTGTTTGTTATAAAAAAATCTAATAAACTCAATTTTAGTCATACATTTAGGCCCAAATGTATTCGGCCACATGTCTTTGGTAAAAAAATGTCAATAAGCGTATATTTATTGGTTTGCGCAAAAGTTATAGCGTCTACAAACTAGGGTACATTTTCTGGAATTTACACAGCTTTTAGTTTATGACTGCCTATGTCATTTCTTGAGGTGCTAAAATGGCAGGGCAGTACAACCCCCCCCCCAAATGACCCCATTTTGGAAAGTAGACACCCCAAGGAAATTGCTGAGAGGCATGTTGAGCCCATTGAATATTTTTTTTTTTTGTCCCAAGTGGTTGAATAATGACAAAAAAAAAAAAAAAAAAAGAAATATTTACAAAAAGTTGTCACTAAATGATATATTGCTCACACAGGCCATGGGCCTATGTGGAATTGCACCCCAAAATACATTCAGCTGCTTCTCCTAAGTATGGGGATACCACATGTGTGGGACTTTTTGGGAGCCTAGCCGCGTACTGGGCCCCGAAAACCAATCACTGCCTTCTAAGGGCATAAATTTTTGATTTCACTCCTCACTACCTATCACAGTTTTGAAGGCCGTAAAATGCCCAGATGGCACAAACCCCCCCCCCCAAATGACCCCATTTTGGAAAGTAGACACCCCAAGCTATTTGCTGAGAGGCATGTAGAGTCCATGGAATATTTTATTTTTTGACACAAGTTGCGGGAAAGTAACACATTTTTTTTTTTTTTTTTGCACAAAGTTGTCACTACATGATATATTGCTCAAACATGCCATGGGCATATGTGGAATTACACCCCAAAATATATTCTGCTGCTTCTCCTGAGTATGGGGATACCACATGTGTGGGACTTTTTGGGAACCTAGCTTTATACGGGGCCCCGAAATCCAATCACCGCCTTCAGGATTTCTAAGGGCGTAAATTTTTTATTTCACTCCTCACTACCTATCACAGTTTCGAAGGCCTTAAATGCCAAGATAGCACAAAACTCCCCAAAATGACCCCATTTTGGAAAGTAGACACCCCAACCTATTTGCTGAGAGGCATGGTGAGTATTTTGCAGCTCTCATTTGTTTTTGAAAATGAAGAAAGACAAGAAAATTTTTTTTTTTTTCTTTTTTCAATTTTCAAAAGTTTGTAACAAAAAGTGAGGTCTGCAAAATACTCACTATACCTCTCAGCAAATAGCTTGGGGTGTCTATTTTCGAAAATGGGGTCATTTGGGGGGGGGGGTTGTGCCATCTGGGCATTCCATGGCCTCCGAAACTGTGATAGGCAGTGAAGAGTGAAATCAAAAATTTACGCCCTTAGAAAGCCTGAAGGTGGTGCTTGGTTTTCGGGGTCCCATACGCGGCTAGGCTCTCAAAAATTCTCACACGTGGTATCCCTGTACTCAGGAGAAGCAACAGAATGTATTTTGGGGTGTAATTTCACATATTCCCATGGCATGTTTGAGCAATATATCATTTAGTGACAACTTTGTGCATAAAAAAAAAAATTGTCTTTTTCCCGCAACTTGTGTCACAATATAAAATATTCCATGGACTCGACATGCCTCTCAGCAAATAGCTTGGGGTGTCTACTTTCCAAAATGTGGTCATTTGGGGGGGTTTTGAACTGTCCTGGCATTTTATGCACAACATTTAGAAGCTTATGTCACACATCACCCACTCTTCTAACCACTTGAAGACAAAGCCCTTTCTGACACTTTTTGTTTACATGAAAAAATAATTTTTTTTTGCAAGAAAATTACTTTGAACCCCCAAACATTATATATTTTTTAAAGCAAATGCCCTACAGATTAAAATGGTGGGTGTTTCATTTTTTTTTCACACAGTAATTGCGCAGCGATTTTTCAAACGCATTTTTGGGGGAAAAAACACACTTTTTAAAATTTTAATGCACTAAAACACACTATATTGCCCAAATGTTTGATGAAATAAAAAAGATGGTCTTAGGCCGAGTACATGGATACCAAACATGACATGCTTTAAAATTGCGCACAAACGTGCAGTGGCGACAAACTAAATACATTTTTAAAAGCCTTTAAAAGCCTTTACAGGTTACCACTTTAGATTTACAGAGGAGGTCTACTGCTAAAAATACTGCCCTCGACCTGACCTTCGCGGTGATACCTCACATGCATGGTGCAATTGCTGTTTACATTTGACGCCAGACCGACGCTTGCGTTCGCCTTTGTGCGAGAGCAGGGGGGGACAGGGGTGCTTTTTTTTTTTTTTTTTTTCATTATTTTTTTGATTTTTTTTATCTTATTTTTAAACTGTTCCTTTCATTTTTATGTTTTTTAATCATTTTTATTGTTATCTCAGGGAATGTAATTATCCCCTATGATAGCAATAGGTAGTGACAGGTACTCTTTTTTTAAAAAATTGGGGTCTATTAGACCCTAGATCTCTCCTCTGCCCTCAAAGCATCTGACCACACCAAGATCGGTTGTGATAAAATGCTTTCCCAATTTCCCAATGGCGCTGTTTAAATCCGGCGAAATCTAAGTCATGAAATGCTCGTAGCTTCCGGTTTCTTAGGCCATAGAGATGTTTGGAGCCATTCTGGTCTCTGATCAGCTCTATGGTCAGCTGGCCGAATCACCAGCTGCATTTTCAGGTTCCCTGTTGGGACAGGAGAGCCAGAGAAAAACATGGAAGACGGTGGGGGGGGGGGTCATTCCCTCCCACTGCTTGTAAAAGCAGTCTAGAGGCTAATTAGCCCCTAGGATTGCTTTTACATGAAAGCTGACCGCTGGCTGAAAAGAATGATACCAAGATGATACCTAAACCTGCAGGTATCATTCTGGTATAACCACTCAAAGTCCAGCAACATACCAGTACGTTGCTGGTCCTTGTTGGGCATATATTGTAAACTTTTTTTTCATGCAGCCTGTGGGCTGAACGAAGAAAAGATATTGATCGGTGGGTATGCCCACCATTAGAATACCTCCCTTCATCCATCCACTTCTAATGATGGGCATACATGCACCATTTATATATGCCAAAGCATGGGGGCATCCTCCTGCAAAAGGCAGGAGCAAATCGCTCCTCCACCCACTGCTGCCCCCATGCTTCGGCATATATGCTGAAGTATGTAACTGTGGTGATGAAATCACCTCCGACAGTGCTGGAGTCACGGCTTTATATATCGTGGGAGCAAACGCTGTTGCTGTCAAGATAAATAAATCCGCGCTGCAACTGAATGGCGTACCTGCTAAGCAAATGATGGTTAACCAAAAAACAAAGTAACATTACAGTATAACAGTAATACTTACCATACCTGCTAAGCAAATACAAAGAAAACATAGTAAAAAATAAAACATTTAACGCAACCTGTGCCTACCTAAAATATATATATGCCGAAGCATGGGGGCATCCTCCCACAAAGGCAGGAGCAAATCGCTCCTCCACCCACTGCTGCCCCCACGCTTCGGCATATATGCTGAAGTATGTAGCTGTGGTGGTGAAATCACCTCCGACAGCGCTGGAGTCACGGCTTTATATATAGTGGGAGCAAACGCTGTTGCTGTCAAGATAAATAAATCCGCGCTGCAACTGAATGGCGTACCTGCTAAGCAAATGATGGTTAACAATAAAACAAAGTAACATTACAGTATAACAGTAAGACTTACCATACCTGCAAAGCAAATACAAAAAAAAACATAGTAAAAAATAAAACATTTAACGCAACCTGTGCCTAAAATATATATGCCGAAGCATGGGGGCATCCCCCCACAAAAGGCAGGAGCAAATCACTCCTCCACCCACTGCTGCCCCCACGCTTCGGCATATATGCTGAAGTATGTAACTGTGGTGGTGAAATCACCTCCGACAGCGCTGGAGTCACGGCTTTATGTATCGTGGGAGCAAACGCTGTTGCTGTCAAGATAAATAAATCTGCTCTGCAGCTGAATGGTGTACCTGAAAACAATAAAATGGTTACCAACAAAACACAGTAAACAGTAAAGTATAAAAAAATTGCATATCTAAAAAGAAAACATGGTAAAACATAATAACAATAAAACATTGCAGAATAGAATACAGTAAAAAAAGTGCAGAACAATAGAGAGAGAATAGAGAGAGAGAGAACAATAAAACAACAACAACTATTTTTGGTTTTTTTATTTTATTTTTTTTTGTGTTTTTATTTTTTTTATTTTTTATACACTTTTTTTAGTAACTTTAACTTTTGTAACTGGTACCAGGTTTGGGTCTCTCAAAATGCAATGGCATCTTGGGAGACCCTGTGAAAGTGTGTCCTAGTCTGTGCAGTGCTGTACCCTACGCTAATACTCAACTAGTGTATGGTAGCTTCAAAACATTCACCCATGCAAAGACCAGGATTGCCAGGACAGGAGGGACAATAACACCGGGTGTCACGCCTAAATCCGCGCTTGCTACAGACACGACATCTTTTTTGGGGGGCTCGTTGGGTAGGGGTACTCGGGAGGGCATAAGGAAAATGCCTCTCATGCAGCCGGCCTACTGCATTTGGTTGGGGATGGTGAGGTGGAGCACCGTCTGGATACGAAGGGCTCTGACGATCTCTTCCTGGAATTTAAGGAAGGATCCAGTCCGTCCTGAAGCTGGTTATATTCGTGGACACAGAGGGGTTTCTCCACAACACCAGTCGCCGTAGTAATTTGGACCGTCGTGTCTGCATGAAGGGAGGTGAGAATGAAACATTCTTCTTATCCCTCCACTTCATAGCGAGCAAGTTATTACACTTCAAGCAGGCTCTCTCCCCCAGCCTAAGATGGGAATCTACAAGCCACTGAGGAAAGCCCCGGCGATTAGGTCGCACGGTGCCACATGCTCCAATCTGCTGATCAAACAAGTGACTAAAAAGTGGCACGCTCGTGTAATAATTGTCCACGTACAAGTGGTACCCCTTTCCGAATAAGGGTGACACCAAGTCCCACACTATCTTGCCAGCGCTTCCTATGTAGTCAGGGCAGTTTGTCGGCTCTACGTGACTATCTTTGCCCTCATAAACCATAAAACTACATGTATAGCCTGTGGCCCTGTCACAGAGCTTATACATCTTGACCCCGTATCTGGGACGCTTGCTGGGAAGGTACTGTTTGAATGACAAGCGGCCAGAAAATTTAATCAGGGACTCATCAATGCAGACAACTTGATGGGAAGTAAACAAGTCTGCAAAACGTTGGTTGAAGTGGTTTACGAGGGGCCGAATTTTGTAAGCCGATCGTATTCAGGGTCTCCACGAGGATGACAGAGTTCATTGTCGTTGAAGTGCATGAACCGCAAAATCTGCTCATATCGTGCCCTGGCCATGGAAGCATGGGCGCATGGTAAATTGGGTCAGTGGACCAATATGACCGCAACTTACTCTTTCTATTCAAGCCCATGTTGAGGGAAAGGCCCAGAAAGATCTTAAATTCGGAGACCGTAACTGGTCTCCAATCTCTGGCAAGGGAGGACTGGGGATTAGCGGGGATGTGTTGACCAGCGTATAAATTGCTTTGGTCCACAATAGATCTATAGAGATCTTCGGTGAAAAACAGTGAATAAAAATCCAGTGGCATAAAATCAACTATTTCCACCTGAATTCCGGGTTGGCCAGTGAATGGGGGAAGTACGGGTGCTGCAGAAGTGGTGGGTTCCCAATTCGGATTGGCAAATGCAGCAGGAAGGGCACTATGGGCACGATGGGCCTGTCTTTGTCTTCTTGGTGGCAGCGGGACACTACTTGTGCTTGCCACCTCGCCAGCTTGAACTGCACTTATGGGACTCGCCATGTCACCAAGTGTTACTGCAGTGCTGGATGTATGACCAGGGTGTACTAGGCCGCTGGTGCTTGCCAGTTCACCAGAAAGAATAGCGGCACTAGTACTTCTCTGCTCCATACGAGAGCCCTGCGGTTCTTGCACTTCAAGGACAGAAGAAGATTGGGACCTTAGCAGGGACCACAACTCCGTCGTCAGAGCTATCTGTCATGGAGCCGCTGTCCTCTACAGGATCGTATTCTGAGCCTGAATCTGACAGATGAGTGACTTCCTCTTCACTATCTGTCATGCTCAGAAACGTGTAGGCCTCTTCACTAGTGTACCTTCCATTTGCCATTTTGGGCTCTAAATTTAGGGGTACACTAGTGAGACTCACAGGCAAAAAAGCTCCTGACTGTCAGCGACTGTATCAAAACGCTACCAAAAAACTGTTAGCGATCGCAGGGATCAGGCCTGACTCTGCGAACGCTGCAGTTATGTGTGCTTAGTGTTTTGTAAGTGTCAGTGATCGATCGATACTGCACTTGGGTGGGCTGGGCTGGGCCGAGGGGCAAAACGCAGGTGCTAGCAGGTATCTGGGCTGATCCCGCTAACACTGCCTTTATGGGAACCCTAAACTGCTGGGGACGCTAGTATAGATCTGATCGGATCAGATATCGATCCGCTCAGATACTATAGCACTAAGGGAGGTGTATGCTGCGTGCGTGGGTGTTAGCCATACTGGCGCTAACCTGACGCTGCCTGGGGCGACGCAGACCTTATCTGACTCTAATAACTTAACTTATATCACCGCCGGGCAATTAGGGGGTTAAACCTGTATAAGGTAATAAACGGCGGGTGCCCTAAAACTATAATAAACTATAATAAACAAACCAACTAACCAGCGTCACTCGTAACAATTATATGGTGATCGCTGGTGAAAGGGTTAACTAGGGGGCAATCAGGGGATTAAAACCTTTATTAGGTAGTATATGGGGGTCCCTGTCGCTATAAAACACTGACAGCGAACCTATATACTTACCTCCCTAACTAGCGTCACCTGTGTCACTAATACAGCGATCAGAAAAACGATCGCTTAGCGACACTGGCGATGGGGGGGTGATCAAGGGGTTAACCTTTATTAGGGGGGTTAGGGGGGTACCCTGGACCTAAAGGGGGGTACCCTAGAACTAAAGGGGGCTAACCTAACTGCCCTAACACTTATAACTGTCACAAACTGACACCAATGCAAAAAAAAAACAAAACTGCTATTGGTGTCAGTGTGACAGGGGGTACAGGGGAGTGATCGGGGGGTGAAGGGGGGTGAAAAGTGTGCCTGGCGTGTTCTACTGAACGTGTTGTGTTGGTGCACTTACTTGGATGTCTTCTCTCCTCGGCGCCGGATCAAAAAGACCAGCTCGAGGAGGGATGACATCACTTCCTGTGCCTCTGTTTACATTACAGAGGCACAGGAAGGATTTTCATTTGCCAGGAGCGATCGGGAGGGGGTGGCCACAAATGGATGGCCTCCCCCTCACCTCTCATCGCCGGGAAGAAATGGCGACCGCTTCTGGCACCGGGGGGGGGTCCGATCGGACCCCCCGCCCGCAGAAGGCAGATCACGTGTATGTACGTGATTCTGCCTGTCCGTGCCACCTTGCCGACGTACATCGGCGTGAGGCGGTCGTCAAGTGGTTAAGTAGCACTGATTTAGGTCACATTATTTGGAACCTGCCAAAATACAGAACACTTAGCACTCAGACAGCGTCACTCACGGGTAACACGCTTACATTTTGGGACCAGGTATACGCACATAATAAATGGAGTTATAACTCGCCTTTGATATATATCAAGGACAACAAACTCTTTGAACCAGGGATGAGGGAGGTGGGAGGGAATTGGAGAAAAAATAGTAGCACGCAATTAAAAGACATAACTAAAGAGGGGAAATTACGCCCCTATCTGGATTTGAAAGCGGAGACAGACCTTATGGTGGTCAATGCTTGGAGGTACATGCAGTTATCGCTCTTTATTGAGAAACTTCCGAAACCAATTAGAAGAGAGGACGAGTATAGGCCGTTAGAGCAGTTATGCAAGAGAGATAAACCGGGTAATACTATCTCCCATCTTTACAAAATCCTGTCTTCAAAGGAAGAACTGGATGTACCTCTGTAACGAGCCCCTTGCTCGCTCGGTTCCACTCTCCCGACACTCCTCTGCAGCTATTGAATCAGATTGCAACGTCTGATGGTTTGGTCATCCGATGCTCCGGGATTAGAACTACAGCTCTGTGCCGTTCTAGTCCAGTTGTGATAGCTCAGAACAAACACCAGGCAGGCTGTATGTAAGTTCAAACAGGAATATCCTTTATTGCAAAATACAGGCTTTTATACACTCAAAGTGGAGGTGCAGACCTCCTGCTCATAATTACTCTAACAATACAGCTGTAACCTAATTAACCTAATTAACATGAGCTAATTAACTAATCCCTTTAGACAGCCTAGATGACTCAGACATGACCGTTAGGCCAGACTGGCCGTCTTGTAGTTCAGAAAATCCAATCAACATTATCACAATCAACATAGACTCTTCTTCACACAATAGCAGAGTTAATTAACACAAATAACAATGGGGATCTAATGACTCTTAGATCTCATAGTAGACTTATTTAGAATACACATTTTAGCAGACAATAGACAGACAGGTGTTGGAATTTACATCAGCATCTCCTAACAGTATCTGTCCCAGCATTATGAATCAGCCACTATTCCAATATGGCAAATCCAGGGTCCCCAGAGTCTGTGTGTCCTGGGGGACCAGGACCCGAATCCACAGTAATACCACCTCAAGGGTCCCCAGGCATAGAGCTCACAAAGAGCACCGTTCCCCCAAATGCAAGGGCCCCCGATCGATCGGCAAGAGGCTAGCATACAGTCCCCTCCAAAAGTCTCTTTCCCGGCTAGGTCTGTCACATTTCTCCCCTTTCGGCAGGAGACTAACACAGGAGGAGACCCCAGACGGGTTGACTCCGAAGTTAGTCAGTAGTTCCAGTCCTCTAATGCCTGTACCCACACAGTACCCCAAACAAATTGTTCCAAACAAAGCATTACTCACCCAGGCAACCTCTGCCTCTTTCAGAGAACATATCTGCCGCTGGGGAGAGGCCTGGACTGGCCCTTCTCCCTGGAGTCCTTTCTGCCGCTGGAGAGAAGACAGGGTGTCTGGGCTCACTCCGCCATGCTGTTGGGGATCTGGGCCGACTGCCCAGCATCCCTGGGGTATACAGGTGGAGACTGAAGTCCCATCCACCTTCACAGGACATCCATCCTCTGTTAGTTGAGGGCAGAGTCCAGCAGTACTCGGCCCTGTTGCCAGCCCTTCTGCTGGAAACCCCACACCATCTGCTCCGGCTAACTGTTGGGGAGGGACGACAAACACCTCCTCTCCCTTCTCCCCCTGTATCCTGATCTGCTGCTGGGAAGTGACCACCTCCTTCTCACCCTGAGCCTCCGGAACCGCCGCAGGTGTAGGGCAGAGATCTTGGACCCTCTGTCCAGTTGCCAGCGCTTCAGCTGGGGAAGTTCCTTGTGACTTCACAGATACTTCTGTTGGTGCTGGGCAGAGCACAGTGAAGTTTGGCCCTGATAACAGCTCTTCTTCTGCTGGAGGCTCACCAGGTTGTTCTTCCTCAGCAGAAAAGTCTATCAAATCCCCTGTCTCTGCAACTGGGTTCTGGGGATAAAGGTTCACCATCTCCTCTCCGTGGAACCCAGAAGATGCTATCAGTGCTGGACAGAGGTTAGCAGAGCTCTGCCCTGTTGTCAGCACTTCAGGTTTGGGAACGGCAATCTTCAGATTTTCCACTGCCGAATCTCTGGCATTCTGCTGGACAGGCACATTCCTCCATCCAAGATCATCCAATGCAGAAACAGGTTCATCAAAGTCAGTCAGCACTTGCTGCATCCGCCATAAGACCTCCCCCTACATAGCTGTGGGTGCAGGTTGGCAAAGCACACCGTTACTCTGCCACATTGTCAACTCTTCAGCCAGGATTTCAGAGTTGTCAACTGGTATTTCATGATAGTCCCAGGCAAAGGGAGCACCACCCTGCTGCTGAGCAGAGTCTAACAGCTGTTTGTAGGTGATCTCCAACTCCCATTCCTGAACGGCCAGAAACTCCAAATCTTCCAGTGCCCAGTGCACTTCTGAGACATTCAGTCTCCGCTCTCTGTGCTCCATTATTTCCTCCAAACGCCACTCCCGATCACTTCCAAAGTCAGGGTCCCTGGACAGCCTCCAGTATAACAATCCCAGGCCATCGTAGTCAAAGCCTTCCGTGGGGCTGTCATCCGCTGTCCATGGGCACACTTGGGCTACATACCACTGGAGGGCTCTATAGCTCTCGTCCAACCGCATTTCTGCCCGGATCAGCCTGCTTAACTCGGCTGTCCACTCCTGGTTCGGCTGTTCCCCCAAAAACAGCATTCGCACTTCATACTGTGACCAGTACCTCACATGGATGGAGGGGAGAACTTTTCCCTGGTGTCGCTGCTCACTGGCTAGCGCTTCCTTCCAGAGTTCACAGCGGATAGAATCAAACCATCCTAGCAGGACCTGCTCTGATACTGGTCCTCTGTGCTGTATCTCCTCTCGCAACCTCCTTCTGAATTCCTCATCCATGGTGGCTGGTATTTCCCCTCTCCTGCTATCCTGCTGCCTTGGATCCAGGTGATGGTTTGGATGTATTCACGGCAAGGAAGCACGATCCCACCATTCCCTCCACGGCTCTCAAGTAAGTCTTTCAGTGTGGCTCTCCTGCAGGCTGGTTTGGAGTGTCCCAGTAACTGGAGAGCAAATCCCACGGCTGCCAACCAATGTAACGAGCCCCTTGCTCGCTCGGTTCCACTCTCCCGACACTCCTCTGCAGCTATTGAATCAGATTGCAACGTCTGATGGTTTGGTCATCCGATGCTCCGGGATTAGAACTACAGCTCTGTGCCGTTCTAGTCCAGTTGTGATAGCTCAGAACAAACACCAGGCAGGCTGTATGTAAGTTCAAACAGGAATATCCTTTATTGCAAAATACAGGCTTTTATACACTCAAAGTGGAGGTGCAGACCTCCTGCTCATATTACTCTAACAATACAGCTGTAACCTAATTAACCTAATTAACATGAGCTAATTAACTAATCCCTTTAGACAGCCTAGATGACTCAGACATGACCGTTGTTCAGAAAATCCAATCAACATTATCACAATCAACATAGACTCTTCTTCACACAATAGCAGAGTTAATTAACACAAATAACAATGGGGATCTAATGACTCTTAGATCCCATAGTAGACTTATTTACAATACACATTTTAGCAGACAATAGACAGACAGGTATTGGAATTCTGTCCCAGCATTATGAATCAGCCACTATTCCAATATGGCAAATCCAGGGTCCCCAGAGTCTGTGTGTCCTGGGGGACCAGGACCCGAATCCACAGTAATACCACCTCAAGGGTCCCCAGGCATACAGCTCACAAAGAGCACCATTCCCCCAAATGCAAGGGCCCCCGATCGATCGGCAAGAGGCTAGCATACAGTCCCCTCCAAAAGTCTCTTTCCTGGCTAGGTTTGTCACAACCTCCATATATCAAGAAATGGGAAAGGGAGTTGGGGTCACAATGCAGTAAATTCACGGCGAAGAGGACTTTGAAAATGTTACACGGATCTTCAACCGATATTATGCGGTCGGAGACCAACTTTAAATGTCTTGCAAGATGGTATGACACGCCAGACAGACTCAGTAAACTCTACCCAGATAAAACGGACAGATGCTGGAGGGTTGTACAAATTTAGCTACGATGGCTCACATATGGTGGGAGTGTCCGGTTTATAAAGCATATTGGAAGAAAATTATACAACTAACCAAGGAAATAATTAAGGAATCTTTAGTAGAAGATCCATGGATATGTTTATTCCATGGAACCGAGAAGCCTATTAAGCTCTATCAATCATCCATCGTCCCCATACTATTAGATGCAGCTAAAAAACAGATATCAAGGAAATGGTTGCTGCCAGAGAGTCCAAACCCCCGAGACTGGCTCCTTTACATAAACGAAATTTACAATATAGAATACAGGGATTATTCGGGAGTCGAGTCAGATGAGGGGTCGATGGAACGGATAAATGGGCAGGGTGGCGTAGCTTCAAGAGTACATGGAGTTACCTAGCGGAGATTACATGTTAGACTTACGAGTTTGGGTTTCTGGGAAAGTATGGAAGGACATACAGAAGTTTGCTAGCTCAACTGTAACTACCTGCAGGAAGGGGGAGGGGTGGGTGGGATCGGGAGGTGGGTGGGTAATATTTATAGAAGGGGATTTTTGTATTTCGCTATGACAATGTTTTGTAAACATACTTTTAAATAATGTATGGCTTTCGTTTTTGTACGTAAAAAATATAAATAAAGAATTATAAAAAAAATAAAATAAAGTGGGGACAAAGTGTGGCTCTCATCTGCAAACCTCAAACTGCCATGTCCATCCCGAAAGTTGGGGCCAAAGTTTGTTGGTCCTTTTGAAATTAAACGCGAAATAAATCCAGTAGCCTTCAAACTTGCCTTACCTGAATCTTATAAGATCCACCCTGTATTTCATGTTGCACTACTTAAACCTGGTAGGAGATGAGACTGAATTTGAAGTGGAATCCATCCTTGACTGTCGACGGAGAGGTAGGACAATTCAGTTCTTAATTAAATAGAAAGGGTATCCACCTGAGGAGAGTTCCTGGAAACCTGAGGCCAATGTACACGCCCCTAGATTCCACCAAGAGTTTTGGGCCAAATACCCTGAGAAAATGGCCCAAATGGGCATCCGGAGGCTGCCCGTCAGGGGGGTGGCACTGTCAGGGAATCAACAGCAGGAGAAGGGCTCTAGGACCCAGCATCTCTACCAGCACTTATGGCAGGAGAAGGACTTTAGGACCCAGCATCTCTGGCAGGAGAAAGACTTTAGGACCTAGTATCTCTACCAGCAGGTCACATGGGCCTATATAAGGAAGTCTGCTAGTGTCTGCAATTGCTGGTTTGTCTTCAGCTCCCCCTGTGCTCCTGTGCCCTGTATTATCTGCTGATCTGATCTCCTGTGTACCGACCCGGCTTGTTTTGACCTGCTCTTCCTGATCCTCTGGCTTAACCCTTTGGCTTGCACCTGACTTCCTCCTGCCTGCTCCCAGCATCTGACCCCGACTCAGAGAAAGACTCTCTTTTAAGGAGCACTGGCACAAGCCTTCTGTACATTTGTCTCCGAGCTTTGCAGTTCTTTTTTGTAAAGAAGAGTGGTGAGCTGAGACCTTGTATCAATTATAGGGGTCTCAATCGTTTCACGATTAAGAATGCCTATTCCATTCTGTTGTTTACGGAGTTATTTCACCACTTCAGGGGAGCAACGGTTTTCATGAAGCTTGATTTGAGAGGGGCATACAATCTCATACAATCTCATCAGGATTAAGGAGGGTGATGAGTGGAAAACTGCATTTAATACCAGATCGGGTCATTATGAGTATCTCATAATGCCTTTTGGCCTTTGTAACGCTCCGGCAGTTTTCCAGGAGTTCATTAACGATGTCCTCTGAGATGTGTTGCAGTTATGTGTGGTGATTTGTCTCGATGATATCCTCATAGAGAACTAAGAGAGAACAATCTCTATTGTAAATTGGAAAAGTGCGAATTCCATTGTGAACAGGTTAAATTCCTGGGCTATGTCATTTCCACTGCTGGTTTTTCGATGGACCCAGAGAAACTTTCAGCGGTCCTACAGTGGCTTCGACCCATGGGTTTACGTCCTCTGCAGCGTTTTCTTGGCTTTGCCAACTATTACCAGAAGTTTATACGTAACTTCTCGTCTCTGGTCAAGCCCCTGACTGATATGACCAGGAAAGACGGCAACCCACTGAGTTGGTCTCTGGAGTCCATTAAGGCCTTTGAGAGTCTCAAGGCTGCCTTTGTTTCTGCTCCTGTGTTGGCACACCCTGATCCTACGTTGCCTTTTATTCTAGAAGTTGATGCTTCTGAGACTGGAGTTGGCGCCCTTCTGTCTCAACGTCCTAACTCTGAATGCACTATGCATCCGTGTGGCTACTTTTCCAAGAAATTTTCACCGGCAGAGTGCAATTACCAGATTGGTGACAGAGAGCTGTTGGCAATCATTTTAGCCCTGAAAGAATGGAGACATCTCCTTGAAGGTACCACTGTGCCGGTTCTCATTCTTACTGACCATAAGAATCTCACATTCTTGTCTGAGGCTAAGCGCCTTCCAGAGGGGTGCGATGGGCTCTTTTCTTGTCGAGTTTTAATTACATCATAGAAAAAGAGCGACCAACTCTCCTAGGGAGAAAAAAGAAGCCGTGCCAAATCCAATAAAACATAAACAACAGAAAAATGGGGTTCCCCTAAATGGATTTTCCCGGCACTTGCACATAAATTGTATATAGTAGCAGAGTACAAACTCATATAAAGGATAAAACAGTATTTTTATTTAATAAAGAATTTCATTTTGTGGACATCATAGGTAACAGAAACATATTGCATAATTGACATGGTTCATATAGATCAGTCAACAATGATGTTATATACAGAAAAAATCTCTTTTCAAGCCAGACGCGTTTCAGGGTACATAACAATAATTCAGTCCTTCTTCAGGGGCATGATTGAAAAGAGGGGTTCATCTAAATTAATTAAGAAATTGTAATAAGTCAGTCAATTATTGTATATGATTAACGATAGATATCTGTTTAGAGGTTAAATGATCAGTTGATCACTTACCTGAAAATGTTTCGTAGGTTACTCTGAGGAAAGGTTTAAAAACCACATGAAAAAGCAAGGCATGCTAAGAAAGATGGTAACCAAGTATATTGATGTGGATACAGATGCTGTTCCTTAAATATTGCAATTTCAAATAGGTGTTGGTAGACCACAAGTCTCCACAAGGAGGCACAAGGTTTCACCTACCCCTGTCCCTCCCGGACGCGTGCAAGCTAGAGCGATATACTGGGGCTAAAGAGGCAACCCTATAAACAAAAAGTTGAATAAGTACCATGAGTATGAGGGTATTCTATTATGTTGACATTAGAAAAATAGGGGGGCAGGCTAATGTGGATGATCATTAAATACATATTGAAATTTATAAAACATAATTTGCCTGTATTGTATAGTAAATTTATTCATGGTTTTTTATATATATAAAAATACCATTGTAGAACAAGAAAATATGTATAATATACACAGGTGAGTGTAAATCTTACATGAATCATATGTAGTCAATAATGCAATCATCCTAACTACTCTGTTAGCACTGATTCACAAAAATGGACCTAGTGCTGTACTCGCAGTGTGTTCAGATCCTAGGTTACAGGAGAGACTGATGTTTAAGTCTCAGAGGCAACAGGAAAGGAGCAGTAAAACCGGCTGTATATTTTTAAATGAGGATTGCATAGGGAAGAAAAGAGTATAGCCACATCCTAATTTATTATAACTAGAGAAATAGATAAATACCTAGATTTGGAACCTTGGAAGATTTCCTACCTTGGAAGACCTGGACACGGACTTCAAATCTACATGGGAAAATACTCTACAAACATGCTCACGTAATCTTATGCAGATATTAATTGACGAATATACTAAAAGATCTAGAATACTAGACATTGAAATCACTAAAACTTGTGAACAACTACAAAAATTCAGAACACATCAATCAGTCATAAATAAAGAGAAAAAGCTCAAAATTCATCTTGAATCCTTTAACAAAGATATCCTCATTAAAAAAAAACAGAAATTTCACAGAGACAAAAATGCGTTTGAAGCTGGAAAGGCATATAAATGGAATCAGAATAAAAATACCAATAGAAATATTAATACAACTTCAAACTCTCTTTCTAACAAATCTTCATCCCATAATTCCCTTCCCATTATCCCTAAAGTGAAACCCTCACTTGGCACCAAACGCCAATTTCAAGGCGATCCCACACAAGATCATAAGTCGAAAAAACAAATTTCAGATAAAACATCTAAATTGCTACACTCCAGCCCTGCACCCCTTGACAAACCTATAAATGGACCTATGTCCCATCATATCACACAGGCACACATACCCCCCACTAATCAGGATACCACAAACGCACAGGAATCAAGCCGCAATGAGTCTTCTTTTTTAGACCAAGTGTTGGCCGGTCTCAAACCACCCCCACCAACCTCAACACCTACACACAAATGACATTATAAATGCCCACCCGAACACATCCACATATTTGGACACTGATTTGAGCATCATTAATTTATCCTCATACCCCCTATCAGAAAATGAAAGGTCGATTTTAAAGAAAGGATTACATTTTTGCCCTAATTACAATCTAGACAAATTCGAGCTCTACAAAGATCTCCAGCTATTTGTCCGCAAAATAATTCTAAAAAAGCTTTATCAAAAACAAGACACCAAAACTACTTATACCCCCCAAGAAAATCAAGCTTTAGATCAGCTTATCGCTTTGTTGGAGGAAAGTGACACAGCTGATCTAATCAACCAAATAGATCTTCCCCGAATTCTTCAATCAATAGAAGAATCAGATGCGGACGACCGGGTACATCCATTGATGTCCAAACTAAAGAAAAAATCCGATCTTTGCCCACCACCCAGTACATGTCCAAATGCAGCAGCCTTTTTGAAACTTGTTAATAATGATTTAGACAAACTCAAAATACAAATGAAAGGACCCTCCAATTTAAATCCAGGAGAACTAGAAGCATTAAACTCCCTAGCGACCAATAGTAAAATCACTATAAAGCCATCAGACAAAGGTGGGAATGTAGTTGTCCTGGATAATGACCAATATATTAATATCTGCAAGAAAATTCTTGATAATATGGACTGGTACCGCCGTATGCCGGCATCCATTATCGAAAAATATAACAAAGAATTTTACACATTAGTAGACTCTGCATTCCTGAATAACACAATTAATAAATCTACTTGGACCTTTATTAGAAACAACTTTCCCAGGACTCCCACATTTTATGCACTCCCAAAAGTGCATAAAAACCTGACAGACCCACCAGGCAGGCCAATTATTTCAGGCGTTGGCTCAATCAGTGATAATGCAAGCAAATTGATCGATGAATATCTGAGGCCATTTGTAACTTCACTCTATGTAAGGGATACCAGTCATCTCTTGCAAATTATGGAATCAACTCTATGTATCACACCAAGCTTTTCTAGCCACAATTGACGTAGAAACGCTCTACAGTTCAATTCCACATGAATGTGGACTCGCAGCAATCAGACACATACTTCAACAAAATCTGAATCTAGACCCTACATATAATGAATTCATTGTTGCACTGCTCGAGTACATCCTTACCCATAATGTCTTTACCTTTAATGGCTCCCACTACCTCCAGGTGGAGGGGGTTGCGATGGGGACATGCTGTGCCCCATCGTATGCCAACCTGTACCTGGGGGAGTGGGAGAAAGCCTTCCTCTCTGATGAGGGCCTTACCCAATATACCAATCACATTTTGGGTTGGTATTGCTATATAGACGACATTTTTGTCGTCTGGGACGGCCCCCCCCCCGGATGTGCTCGAGCAGTGCATATCAAGAATGAACAAAAACGAGTTTAATTTAACAAAGTCTTTCTATTGAGGTTAAATCATATAACCTTTTTAGACATAGAGATCTTTAAAGATGAACAAGGTAAACTCTCCAGCAAGCTATTCAGAAAAACCACTGCAGGTAACACCATACTGCATGCTGCCAGTTTCCATCCTCAACCCCTCATTGATTCCATACCGTATTCACAATACATTAGAATCAAACGTAACTGTACAGACAATGAAACTTTTTTGAGGGAGGCAGCTGAGCTACGGGACAGTCTACTAACACGAGGATATACACGCATGTCCTTGAAAAAGGCTTTCAAAAAAGTAATGAACAAACCTAGGAATACTCTTTTCCAAATTGCTAAACAACAAAAAGACCCAAATCAACTAAGGATTATCACAACATATAACCAGCAACATCGTCAAATCAGAAAAATAGTTGAAAAATATTGGCACTTGCTGGCCCTGGATCCGTCCTTGGGCCACCTGGTGCCAACTAAACCATACTTTACATTTAGGAGAGCTACATCCATTGGTGACAAAATCGTAAGTAGTGAGTTTAAGTCGACGAGAGCACACTGCAAGTACAAAGGTACATTCGCATGTGGCTCTTGTCGTTACTGCGGATACATGTGGACACAAAAGAACCCTACCCTCCCCAATGGAAATAAATTCTACCCTAAACATTTTGCGAACTGCAGAACCACTGGAGTGGTTTATCTACTCCAGTGCAACTGTGGTTGCTTTTACATAGGAAAAACAAAGCTAGAATTCTGGAGAAGAGCTTATAGACACATTGTATCCATGCAAACGTCTGACCCTGACCTCCCTCTGAGCCGCCATGTATCGTTAGTACATGGGGGCAAGTTCCCCAGGATTAAATTCCTAATCTTGGATCGGATACACCCCAGCCCCAGAAGGGGCGACTGGAATAAAATTCTACTCCAGAGAGAATTAAAATGGATCTATTTATTAAAAGCCACCCTGCCCCCAAACCTGAATGAGGCAGTCTGTTTTAAACCATTCCTCGAGGGCTTTAACTCCGGTGGAATGGAAAAATAAACCATGGATATTAATACATGTGTTTGCTCCCTCTATATCTCCTAAAAAATAGGGGTGTAAGATGCCATCCCTTTTCTCTTTTCTTGTCCCTATATGTACTACTCTTTTTCTATCCACATAGTATACAGCAATATAGGATACTCGTTGTCTTTGCCGTATTGATTGCATATACTGTAAACTCTTGATATGTCTGGTTTGTCACATACATGACCCTAATAAGATAAGTCATTCGAAACCCTTAAGGTAGACCCACCAGTGATACCAGATGCTTTTGTTTATTATTCTTATGTTTGGAACTGACAGGATGGGTGGAGTTTAGAACTCCCTCCCCCTCACATCTCCCTGGGCCTGCTTGGCTTGCATTTTACATTATGTCCAAGTCACCTATAAGGTATGAATTGTTAACAAACAACGAAATGCATGGGGTCATGTGTGAGCTTATATGGACATTTCAGGAATACTTTGTACAGAAAGTATTTATACTGTCAAATTATCTATTGTTATCTGGAAATGCTGATTGAACCAACAAGTGTACTTTTTATAGGAACTGGTTGTCCTCTTATCAGTATTAAATATATACCATGCAAGGTAGAAATCAACCTCGATATTTATGTGGATCACTAGTTCTATGTCTGTTAGTACAAAGACCAATACACGATCATGTTTATTAAGATCATTTGATGTAATCAATGAATGTAATGATTGTTATGCCTGTCTGTATCAAATAAGAATGAGTTGAATGTAAAACATTTGAGATGTCAATGGATCATATATCATATTTAATCAATGTGATTATGCATGCTATCCCTTAGTTCTTCATTTACACTGTTAACCAGTCTCTGCCCACTATAAGTCAATTATCCATATTAGGCATCGTCAAGTATATAATTTTATTCAATTTTTAGGATCTCCTTTTGCTGTTTCTTATTGACCTTTTAATATAAAGTACACAGAATTTAACGGTCTTTCCAGTATGTTGTAATTATCAACAAACATTTTCAACTAGCTCTTTTATGATGTACAAACATAATCATGTTTTTCCACCTTGGTCGCCTTCTGTTTGCCCCTCCCGGGAAGCGTCTGGCCCGAGCGATTGCCCGACACGGAAAGCCGCCCGGGATTCTTACCTGGGCGGCGCTACAGGAGGTTACTAGGGCGACCTAACATTCACGCCCATTGCCTCCATATTGCCACTCCGGCGGACATGCTCAGTCCGCCGGATAGGCATTTCCGTGTAGGTGGGATGGGTGTGCGCGATGTCGACCCAACGTCATTGCGCTCGCGCATGCACGGCAGGGGCGGCGCTGCGCATCCCCATCTCAGGGGGCTGTGATGAGGTTTCCCAGCTGACGGGCTCCATTACACAGCTGAGCGTGATTACGGCGCCGGCTGATTGGAGCCCGTCCATTACATATACCAGCTCCACTCATTCCCAGCCAAGGCGCTTTACCTGCCGGACGCTGGTATGCGTGGTCAGCTGAATCCATATATCACTAAATCAAGGTACTTATCTATTTCTCTAGTTATAATAAATTAGGATGTGGCTATACTCTTTTCTTCCCTATGCAATCTTCATTTAAAAATATACAACCGGTTTTACTGCTCCTTTCCTGTTGCCTCTGAGACTTAAACATCAGTCTCTCCTGTAACCTAGGATCTGAACACACTGCGAGTACAGCACTAGATCCATTTTTGTGAATCAGTGCTAACAGAGTAGTTAGGATGATTGCATTATTGACTACATATGATTCATGTAAGATTTACACTCACCTGTATATATTATACATATTTTCTTATTCTACAATGGTATTTTTATATATATAAAAAACCATGAATACATTTACTATACAATACAGGCAAATTATGTTTTATAAATTTCAATATGTATTTAATGATCATCCACATTAGTCTGCCCCCCTTTTTTTCTAATGTCAACATAATAGAATACCCTCATACTCATGGTACTTATTCAACTTTTTGTTTATAGGGTTGCCTCTTTAGCCCCAGTATATCGCTCTGGCCTGCACGCATCCGGGAGGGACAGGGGTAGGTGAAACCTTGTGCCTCCTTGTGGAGACTTGTGGTCTACCAACACCTACTTGAAATTGCAATATTTAAGGAACAGCATCTGTATCCACATCAATATACTTGGTTACCATCTTTCTTAGCATGCCTTGCTTTTTCATGTGGTTTTTAAACCTTTCCTCAGAGTAACCTACGAAACATTTTCAGGTAAGTGATCAACTGATCATTTAACCTCTAAACAGATATCTATCGTTAATCATATACAATAATTGACTGACTTATTACACTTTCTTAATTAATTTAGATGAACCCCTCTTTTCAATCATGCCCCTGAAGAAGGACTGAATTATTATGTACCCCGAAACGCGTCGGGCTTGAAAAGAGATTTTTTTCTGTATATAACATCATTGTTGACTGATCTATATGAACCATGTCAATTATGCAATATGTTTCTGTTACCTATGATGTCCACAATGTTTTTAGAAAATGAAATTCTTTATTAAATAAAAATACTGTTTTATCCTTTATATGAGTTTGTACTGCGCTACTATATACAATTTATGTGCAAGTGCCGGGAAAATCCAGTTAGGGGAACCCCATTTTTCAGTTTTAATTACATTGTCTCATTCTTACCCAGTACTAAGAATGTAAGGGCTGACGCCTTGTCACGGCAATTTTCCTCCACTTCCAAGATGGAGTCGCTTCCGGTTCCTGTGATTCCTCCTGATCGTATTCTGGCTACGGTTCGCGCCAGTCTTACTTCTCCTTTGGGTGACAAAATTCTTGCTGCTCAGGTCGATGCTCCTCCTGAGAAACTTTGTGACCGCTGCTTTGTTCCCGAGAGTCTCGGTGTCAAGTACCAGATAAGACCAGAACTGTGTGGACTGCAACAGAGGAAACCCAGATGTGTATACGTAAAAAATATAATTGATTTATTAAAGATAAATGAATAAATATAACACAACCACCTCCAATAACACTCAGTGCACCACAACCAATACAAAACAGAACCCCACAAATAATAATAACAGAACAAATATATACAAGTAAGGGAAATACCGAGATCATAAACAGAGCCAGGGCAGGGTCGTCAGCGGGAGGTCAGCAGATGGGGAAGGGAAACAAACAGGACAAGAGAGGATAGATGGATCACAGGAGGGACGGGTCAGATACAAGGCTCAGGGTCCAGAGCAAGGAAACAGACAGGGAACAGGAACAACAGGCTCCAGGAATCAGGTCTCAGGTACAGGAATTCGGTTTCAGGAATCAGGTAAACAGGATGCAGGCTGCAGGTCAGGGCTCAAGGATAATACCAAGGCAAGATGAGTGTGCACCTGCCAGGTATTTATACTGCAGCTGCTAATTAAAGTCAGGTGACACCTGTCTGCAGAGGGGAATACCTGCTCCATACTGCCAGGATCCCTCCGCTGGTGGACGCCAGTACTGCGACCCAAAGGTGACAAAATACCAGCAGGGAAAAGCTCTTCTGACAGCTCCAAACTGTCAGGAGACACCTGCTGGTGGACCTCAGTACTGCACGCCAAATGATTGATATTACCAGCGGAGGGGACCTTTCCTGACACTCCCTACTGCTGTGCTGCAGACTTACCATTCTCCCAAGGCAGCTGGCCACCCTGGGAAGAATCAACTCTTTTGGGCCATTTCCCAACAATTCTGGTGGCCTAGTCTATGTGCTGATGTAACCGCCTTCGTAGCTGCCTGTTCCGTGTGTGCTCAGAGTAAGACTCCACGACACCTTCCAGTGGGCCTCCTACAACCCATACCCAATGGAGAGAGGCCCTGGACCCACCTGTCTATGGATTTCATTGTGGAGTTACCCAACTCCCAGGGCAACACACTTATCCTTATGGTGGTTGACTGGTTCTTGAAAATGTTGCATTGTATTCCACTCAAGAAGTTGCCTACTTCTAAGGAACTGGCTTCTATTTTTGCTTGGGAGATCTTCCGCTTACATGGGCTACCCAAGGTGATTGTCTCAGTGAGGGGTAGTCAGTTGTGTCCCAGTTCTGGCGAGCCTTTTTTGCACAGTTGGATATTCAGCTTGCTTTCTCCTTTGCGTATCACCCGCTGTCTAATGGGGCCGCAGGACGAGCCAATCAGTCCTTGGAGCAATTCCTATGTTGCTATATTTCTGACCATCATAACATCTGGTCAGACCTCTTACCGTGGGCAGAGATTGCTCACAATAGTGCCTTGAATTCAGCTTCCCGTTTGTCCTCGTTTATGGCGAACTATGGTCTCCAACCTTCCGTGTTGCCTGCCTCGTTTGTTCCGCAGAGTATTCCTGCGTTAGAGGAGCATCTCCGTGGCCTTCGTTCCACTTGGGCACAAGTCCAGGAGGCTTTGCGACATGCTAACGATAGGTACAGACTCCATGCTGGCCGCAGACGCCTGCCTGCCCCTTCCTACGGGTTTGGGGACAGAGTCTGGCTGTCGTCTCGCAACCTCCGACTTCATGTTCCTGCTTTGAAGTTCACACCTCGGTTTAATGGGCCTTTCCGTATACTTCACAGGAATAACCCAGTGGCTTACGCATTGGACCTTCCTCCTAGTATGCACATCTCTAATGTGTTTCATGTCTCCTTATTGAAACCTTTGGTCTGCAACCGCTCTACCACCTTGGTGCCACATCCTCACCCTATACAGGTTGAGAACCATGAGGAGTATGAAGTACAATCCATTGTTGACTCCTGTAGGTTCCGTGGGCGCATACAGTACCTGGTGCATTGAAAGGGGTACGGTCCGGAGGAACGATCTTGGATCTCATCCTCGGATGTACATGCCCCTGTCCTCCTCTGTGATTTCCATAGATGCTTTCCCCTCAAGCTCGGTGATCCTCCGATGGGGAGGGGTCGTTGAGGAGGAGGTACTGTCAGGGCTGGGCTCAGCCCTTCCTTCTCTGAGCTGTCGGCTAATTGCCAGCTCCTTTCTCTCCACAGTGACTCAGCTGTTGATGATCTGCTCGTCAGTCCTGGCTACTTAAAGCTGTCCAGCTCACTTCATCTTTGCCTTCGCCTTTGGTCACATCTCAGAGACTTTCTCCTGCATTCCTGTTGAAGACTTGCTTGGCTGATGTCCCTTCTGGCTCCTGATCCTGCTTGCTGTACTACTACGTTGATCTCTGGCTCTCTGACATTGACATTGGCTGACTTCCCGATCTGGTTACTGAACTCTGGCTATGTATTGACTACACTTATGCCCTGTATACAGGGTCGGACATTGATCGGACATTCCGACAACAAAATCCATGGATTTTTTCCGACGGATGTTGGCTCAAATCCGATCGGAATTTCCGACAACGAATTTTGTTGTCGGAAAATTTTATAGCAAGCTCTCAAACTTTGTGTGTCGGACATTCCTATGGAAAATGTGTGATGGAGCCTACACACGGCCGGAATTTCCGATAACAAGGTCCTATCACACATTTTCCATCGGAAAATCCTATTGTGTGTACAGGGCATTACTCTGTTTACCTTTTTATTATTATTAAACAAGTGTGATTAACTGTACTTCTGTCGTGGTCTGATTCATGGTTTCTGACACTTGTTGACTCATTGTCGCTGACATTCGAGTCCATCTGTTCCGGTAAGATTATACATCCCTTATCCTGGTTGGAGGACACACTATCCCTAAAGTTTTACATGCTTGCTGGGGCCTCTGTATCCCACTTCTGAACAACCATTTTCTGCGGTGGACTTTTTATATGTTTTCCACAAGATTTTGTCACCTTTGGGATTCCTTATTTGTGTTTTCACCCATTTTTCACATGCTTTCATATGCTTTGCACTTATTTTTGGGATTGATATTCACTATTTAGTTCTGATCACTTTTATACATTATTTGGTCACATTATTTAAAGTTATTTTGTTTAGCGCTACATTTATACCACCCTTTGCTTTAGAATTTTTTTCATATTTCGATGTAGCAGCTGTTTATCTTTCATCACTATATTGAGTTAGCGCAGTAATATCCCCCACTTTATATTCCCATATATATGGGCCTGCTTTTTGGCTCAGTCAATCAAGCTACTATACCTTCACTTGACCACACACGGTGGTTGTTCGTCTTCTATCATTTACCACAGCTCTTGTCCTTAAAGGTAAGACTAATGGCCAATGTTGAGTTCATCTATTTTGGAGTATAATTTATTTTAATTTTTTTATTTATTTATTTAATTTTTTTGTGCATTTTCGATTTACGGTTTCCGGTGACGCACTTCCGGTTTGGGGCCCATATAAATGGGGCTGCTTTTTGGCTCAGTCAGTCAGGCTATTCTACCTTCACTTGACCACACACGGCGGTTGCTCGTCTTCTATCATTCAACAAAGCTTTTCTCCTTAAAGGTAAGACTGAGTTCATCTATTTTGGAGTATAATTATATATTATAATTTTTTTTTGCCATGCTGGAGTTACTATCAATACTCTATTGCTCTGTTTTTTATCTTCCCCTGGCTTTTAAGTGATTGCCTATTTGAGTCAATTTTTTTCTACCAATTACAACAATTTATATTGACGTCAGTTCACTCATTCCGCCGGTGTAGATAAGTATCTACTGTTGTGTGTCTATCACCTCCCTCTCGTGGTGACACTTATTAGCCATACTTGGTTTTGACTATGTTTTGGATTCAGAACAAAAGTCTGATATTATTATATCTACCCCTTATCAAATTAAATGTAAAAGCATGCATGCCATGAAGTAATCAAGCTCTGACAGGCACTTGCAAAACACTTTATTGTGACATTGTCTGAGTTTTTTTAGCAGCTTCAGCAAATTTAGCAATTGATCATAGCTATTTTGAGGGTATCTTGGTAACTTCCTTTCCGAGAGGATGGATGTTGATGGCATGTCTTGTCTGGGGTGCAGTTCTCGGAAAAAAGCACAATCTTTTTATAATTCTTTGCGGTTCAGCTTTAAGATGGGGGGGGGGAAGAGCTAGCAGCCATCTGAGTTCAAATTAAGATTAACAAGCTAAGCAATGACATAATATTACATTTGAAAATAGGCATTTTAGCATTTTACCTGGTACTATATGTGACACCTTAATCACATCCATTACAGTTCCCCCTTAAAATGTCTATATTCAATCTGTTCCTTACACTAAAAGTCCTACTCGCTGCCCTGGCCATTTCCTCTGCAACTCTTTTCAGCTGTATATAGAGAAGAGCAGTGACTAACTCACGACCCTACTCGATACAGCTTGGAGGGGCAATCAGGTGCTGTCTGTCCCTGTAACCTTATGGCGTTGCACCTTGAGGGGAGGTGACTGTAATGGAGTGCATTTCATAATCTTCATCTGGTATTTCCTTGTTCACAAATGTAGGAGAACATTGGTCAATAGCTTTCACCTGCACACTTTTTAAGACGGGAGAATGCAGCAAACTATGACAGCCAAGGTCACCAAAATTATCAGGATGGTTATTCCTATTTGTGTTAATAATCCCTGCCACCCTCCCCTAATCCAGGTGAAGTACTGATCCCAAGGGTTAGTGAGCCCTGAATTCTTTCTTAGTTCCTCGGACAAATCCTCAAGTTTCCTGATGGCCAAAGTCACCTTACCATTTGGGCCAGTGTTGTCTGGGATGTAGGTACAGCATTTACCTGTTTTAGGCACCATTTTACACACACCCCCTTTTCAGCTAGGACCATATCTAAGGCCATACGGTTTTGGAAAGTCATGTGTGATGTGGCTTCTAGTTGTTCGGCTAAACCTTGGAGTGCATCTCTGGTGTAATTAACAAACCTTTGTTGGTTATATTAGATGTAATTTATCCAATCTACATTCTTATTTACGGTGATGATGGGGTTCAAAGATTCAAATCCTGCTGCTACTTGGTCTCTTGCTTTGAACTTATCTGGGACCCCTCTAGGGACCCTTATGGCGTCTATGTATACATGAGGGTCGAAGCTTCCTGCTAGGGCACTCCTTCGCCTCCTGTTAGGCCTAGGTGTGTTGTTTGTATTTGGCTTTGGGTTTTCTGAGAGAATATGTAGAGGCATTATGGCCTTGGCCAGTGCACATTCTCGTGTCCACTGTCCTGTCAATCTGCTTCTAATTTTCATGCCTCCGCAGATTCAGTACACGTCTCCCAAAGACTGGACTTGATTTTGCACTAGATCTGCAGACACCTCACTATAAGATCCACAGTAACCCTATAGTGAAATTCCCAAGAGGTTTTCCCACTCCCTGATACCGTCCATAGCATGTGTAATTGCCAGGATATATGGTGATACCTTCTCCTGGCTTTGGGGGTCTTGGTAACTATGGGATATTCTTTCTTCCAATGTTCACACAGGGAGTGATCAGTGGTTGTGTTGGTAAATAGGCTGAGGAAACATGTTTCATGTTCAGGGGTACCATTCCCAAGTATGGTCTAGCCCCCCCACACACATAATAATTGGTCTTATTGTGTTTCCCTGCACTGTACCTCACCCACTTGAGCCACAAGTTGACATCTGAGAACCTGGTTTCTGCAGCCATGGTATCCTCAAAGGTAGGGTCTGCTATGGCCACCATGTCCTTTAATGTCTGTACATGGGGCCTCAGGGGGTTTGAGCTAGATGTGGATTGGGGAACTCCCCACTCTGGGTTATTGAGCAAATCTTTCAGTTGGAAAGGCTTTCTAAAACCGGGATACCCACTTCCCCACCATAGGCCCAGAACATAGGTCCCACTGTCTTCTGGGCTAGGATTCTCAATGGTCAGCCTGAACTTTTTGGTGTAATACTGATCTTTGTGCTTGTTGATTGTCATTCTATCTAAAGCCCCATACACACGATATAACTTTTTACAAACTTTCTGGTGGATCTTTGTACAAAGGGCGTTGGCCATAAGTTTGTATTGCATACAGACGGCAGGACTTTTCCAGCCATTGACACCTTGTGAGCCGGGTTCACACTGGTGAGGGGATCCTACTTGGATCCCCGCCAATGCCAGGCACTGTGTTTGGTATGAATCTTGAGGGGGAACTCCACACCAAATTTTAAATTAAAAAAACGGCATGGGTTCCCCTCCAGGGGCATACCAGGCCCTTAGGTCTGGTATGGATTTTAAGGGGAACCCCTACGCCAAAAAAATAGCGTGGGGTCCCCCCAAAGTCCATACTAGACCCTTATCCGAGCACGCAGCCCAGCCGGTCAGGAAAGGGGGTGGGGACGAACGAGCGCCCCCCCTCCTGAGCCGTATCAGGCCGCATGCCCTCAACATGGGGGGGTGGGTGCTTTGGGGGAGGGGGCACCCTGCGGCCCCCCTCCCCCAAAGCACCTTGTCCCCATGTTGATGAGGACAAGGGCCTCTTCCCGACAACCCTGGCCGTTGGTTGTCGGGGTCTGCGGGCGGGGGCTTATCGGAATCCGGGAGCCCCCTTTAAAAAGGGGGCCCCCAGATCCCGGCCCCCCCACCCTATGTGAATGAGTATGGGGTACATCGTACCCATACCCATTCACCTAGGGTAAAAAGTGTCAATAAAAAAAACACACTACACAGGTTTTTAAAGTAATTTATTAAGGTCTTCTTCCGACTTCGGGGGTCTTCTTCCGACTTCAGGGGTCTTCTTCCGACTTCGGGGTCTCTCCGGCGTCTTCTCCCAGTATGCGGGTCTTCTCTGCTCTCTCCAGCGTCTTCTCCCGGTGTCCGGTTCTTCTCTGCTCTCTCCGGCCTCTTCTCCCGGTGTCCGGTTCTTCTGCCAGCTCCTCCGCTATCTTCTGCCGCTCTTTTGCAAGTGGCGGCCCGGACTTCTACATTGTCTTCTTCCCTCTTCTTTTCTTCCGATGTTGACACGACGCTCTCTCCCGATGTAATGCTGTGTAAGCGCTCCGTAATGACTTATATAGGAATGGGGCGGGTCACCGGGTGATGTCATCCGATGACCACACCCCCTCTCATGACGTCACACTCCCAGCATGCCCCGGGACTGTGATGTCATAAGGGGGTAGGGTCACGCCTATATAAGTCATTGCGGAGCGTTCACACAGCATTACAGCGGGAGAGAGCGTCGTGTCAACATCGGAAGAAGAGAAGAGGGAAGAAGATGAAGCAGAAGTCCAGGCCACCGCTAGCAAAAGAGCGGCAGAAGATACCGGAGAGACCCCTGAAGTTGTAAGAAGACCTCTGAAGTTGGAAGAAGACCCCCAACGTCGGAAGAAGACCCCGGAGCTGCCTAATAAATTACTTTGTTTTATTGTCACTTTTTTCCGTAGGTGAATGTGTAGGGGTACGATGTACCCCATACTCATTCACATAGGGTGGGGGGCCGGGATCTTATTAAAGGGGGCTCCTGGATTCTGATAAGCCCCTCACCCGCAGACCCCAACATATTTTTTTAGCCATGTAGAGGCTATGAGATATGGTTTTATTGTGCTGGTTCAGCAACTTTGGTCATTTAAGTCATGATCCAGCTCTTTTTCCTCTCTTTTCTTTTTATTTAATTCTATATATTATTTACCTTTTCCACACATGACCTAGGCTATTTGGGTTAGACTACCTGGGCTGATTAAATTATGTCCCTCAAAAACCAGCCACGGATTGCCACCAGTGGTGCTGCTGCTCAATCTTATTTAAATATATATTCAAATATATTTTTTAACAATTATCACTTATTTGAATTTTTGTATTATGCCATAGTTTATTTTTTCTCTTTTTTAGTGAACTTCGCAATAGCAGCTTTCTTGCCCACAAACTTTTGGTGTCTGTATGGCAGTTTTGGCAGCGGCAGAATATACACTGTTACCATGTCTCTGAAAGGCTATTGGGGACATGGCCTTATGTATTTGCCCTTATTGTTTCCCTTAGATAAGATGGCGCCTTAATTTCCTTGCAGGAGTGAGGCGTTGAAGTTTTCTCTGTATAAGCGGTGGGTCAGGACGTGGCTCGTATCCCGTGACCACATCCTGTAGCGACGAAACGACATAGGGAGGAGGAGCTACGTCCTGATGACACCGCTATTCTAGTACCCGGAAGACACGGGCAGTTTTGGAGCCGGCCAGCTTTTTCTATATGCTTTCTTGCAACCGCTGTTTGTAAGTGTAATTTATTGTTTTATTTACTCAATAAATGTGAGGATTTTACGCCATGTGGAGCTATTTATCTCTTTCACGCTGACACATTCAATCCATCCTGCTGCAGTCTGCGGAGAGGGTTCCTGTGGACCGGATGACACCCAGTGCCTGTCTCTGAGATCCCTGGCTGGGGTTACAGTCGCCTGCTTAGTGAGGTCTCCTATAATTAAGGGACCAACGCTCTCTGGTAAGAGGCAGCAGTTTTTTGAAGGTGGAGGTTTCATCTACGCACCTTATTCACTGCAGCAAGATTATTTTTAGTATTTTTTCACCTATCACTTGGGGACATTTATCCTTTTTTTCCCC
The DNA here is from genome assembly GCF_042186555.1 of Aquarana catesbeiana. Classification (NCBI taxonomy): domain Eukaryota; kingdom Metazoa; phylum Chordata; class Amphibia; order Anura; family Ranidae; genus Aquarana; species Aquarana catesbeiana. The sequence continues at coordinate 257,152,170 of NC_133328.1, read as the reverse complement.
GTTTGGTTTACACAATATATGGACTGTAACCAATCACTGTTCATTGTGCACAGAGTTTATGGACATCATTCACGTTTCTAATCTGTTTTGCAATACTGATTATCACCCATTCATTGTATATATTGATTATTGCTTATATGCATTTATTTGCTGTTTGTATCACACCATTAGCACGACTCCTTCTCCTCATCAACATGGGGACAAGGTGCTTTGGGGTGGGGAGGCCGCAGGGCGCCCCCCTCCCCCAAAGCATAATAAAAAATATTTTACAGCGCACACATACAAGAATGACATTTCCTGCAGGGCTAGTTAAAAACACCTGAACATATTCAAAAAATACGGGGGTTTGGTCACACTATATGGTCATATAGTGCTAAGCCCATTTAATGCAACAAAGTACCCCGAATTAGTGGGTCCTACTCTAGTAATAGAATGGAAGATCCTTTATCTCAACCATGGGAGCTAAACTCCTCTATGTGGGAGAACTGAAGGGGATAGATCCTATGCACTGGTGGCCACTAAATAAGAGTTAATGAGGAGGGAGAGGGGTGCTCCAGCCCAAAAGACCTGGTCAGGGCCTATTACAATATACAAGAACATATTTGGGGGGCACAATACAATGCGTTTAAATTCAAGATGGTGCTGCTATAAGACCTACAAACAGTACAAAATATTTTACAGCGCACACATACAAGAATGACATTTCCTGCAGGGCTAGTTCCTGAACATATTCAAAAAATACGGGGGTTTGGTCAAGTTTGATAAGCCCCTCGCCCGCAGACCCCGACAACCAACGGCCAGGGTTGTCAGGAAGAGGCCCTTGTCCTCATCAACATGGGGACAAGGTGCTTTGGGGTGGGGAGGCCGCAGGGCACCCCCCTCCGCCAAAGCACCCACCCCCCATATTGAGGGCATGTGGCCTGGTGGGGGGGGCGCTCGCTCATCCTCACCCCCTTTCCTGACTAGCCGGTGTGATGGAGATATTGGATATCATATTTATATCAATGAGATTCAAGTGGACCATTACAAGGACTCCAATTTAAACTGCCTTGCCCCATAGGATGTATGTATGTGTATATATGTATATATATATATATATATATATATATATATATATATATATATATATATATATATATATATATATATATATATCTACGTGTATATGTGTGTATCTATGTGTGGGTATATATATATTTTATATATGGGAATATGTTTCTTAATATCATGATAGAATATAGCTCAACTTAAGGAATGTAGTTACATTGATGTGAACCCGAGAAGCCCTACAGGTGTTGATTGGATCAAAGGGTATTGGCAGACCTTAAGGCATTCATTCTTCAGGGGGCCATTAACATGCTTCCAATACACTGGTGAAAACCAGGAAAGGTCCCCAGGGGGTAATCAACTCACCAGGGGGCCATTAACATACTACTGTCGGGACTGTTTGGGCTGGAAGATCAAAGGAGGTTGTTCATTAATTCATAGACTGTTAGGCACCGAGGGGGTCGCAATGTAACAGCAATGTCCGAGCATGAACTTTCAGACAGCTTCAGATTTGACCAATCAGAATTTAAGGCATCTGTAAACCAATTAGCAAAGAGGCTTTAAAATGTAGCCAACCAGACTTTGAGACATCTCTGACCCAATCCATATGTTGCATCTGTTGATTGGTGGAGAATGCATATAAAAGAGAGATGGCTAAATGGTTTTAAAGACTGTCCAGCCCAAGACCATCTAGGGGACATGCTGTCTGCGTAATGTATACTGGAATCTCTGTTCTTTTCTTTCTTTCTAACCTTTTTGTATCCTAGGATTTGTCTTATGACTTTGTATATCTTGTATATGTCCATTGCAAACATTTATGAGTTTATGCCTAAATTAACTTTGCAGCCTAGAGCAAACACTGTAGAGATATATGATAAATTCTAATCATTCTAACTTCTTCTGTGTAAATAAATGTAATTGTTTATCTTTTTTTTCCCTGTTATCGCTTGTTTTTATTTTTATATAGACAAAGGTTTAACCACCTATATTTGTATCGTTAATCGTTTAAGTGAGGTATAAATATTTCCGAAACATATGGTGCCCCAACGTGTGAGGAAGCTTCACGTTTGAGTGATTTTGCGGGTGGAGGACAAGTCTAACTCCAAAAACGGTAAGCATTTTTATGTCTTTGTTTGTATGTCTGTCTCCCCTGTATGAACACCCAAACTAGCAAGCTTCTTTGAACATTGTTTATATATATATAACCTTTTGCCTGTACTAATACTTTGATGAGACTGATATGAACAGTATAAGTGAAATAAAATTGTACTGAGAGTGTATGAGAAGGCATCCTGCTCGGTTGGGCCAAAACTGCAGGAGGGTGTCTGCGTGAATGATAAGGGGTTCTGATTGGACGTTTGAAGGCAGTGGAAAGAAGTAGGATCTGGGCCTTTCTGCCAACAAGCGCTTCTGGTTGACCCTTGCATGAGTCTAGGTCAAGACGCTTCCCGGTCTTTGAGATCGAATTGCACCTGTGGGCCTAGTACACACTGAATGATCTTCGATGTATGTATCTATCTTTCTGTGTAAACTACTAACTGGGGATCGTAAGCTTTGTGATTAGATCTGTAATGTTGTAACTCCTACAAATCGTATTGCAATTAGGTGTGCATCAGTTAACTACCTCCTGTACTACAAGCACGCATAGGGTCCTGATTATCCAAGTTCGTGCTAATAATTCTTGGTATAACAGAAGTAAAAGCCTTTCGTTAAGCATTTCTTTTAGAGTACTTCAGAAAAGTCCATGGGGGGATTAAACTATTATGTAGTTTGGGAAATCTACAGGCTAATTTTTTGAAGGACTATAGCCAGGACAGGGAATTGGCCTGGCAAGTAGTGAAAAAAAAGCAGCAACATTGGCAGGGGCGGGACCTGTCACCCCAATTCTTGGCCAGAGAGTAGCTACCTCTGAAGTAAAGGCAACCTGTAAAAAGGTTGGGGGAATCAGTTCAAGGTCCGGAGTCCGTAAAGGATGGGTAATCTAATCGCTTCAAAGAGGGTGTCTAACCGTGGGGAACCCTACCACTTGACCCCGAGGGAAGAGATGATAGATAAATATGGACCTTGGGTTGTGAAATATATTCAAGATTGGGCTCGCTGGACTGGGAAGAAGTATTTTAAAAGAGGTACTTTTAAGCCAAAAGCTTGGGAAGATCTGTACCGTGCTCATCACAGAAAGATGACACGACCATATGAAAAAGATACGTTATTTATATGGATGCTGGAGTCAACAAATAAAACAGAGGAAGTGAATGTTATTACTATGGGATTTAAGGAGAAATCATTCCAAACAATGCTTGAACGTAGGGACAAGCGGAAACCATCACAACCCCCATCAAGGGGTGACAGTGATTTTCAGGGAGACAAGGAGCAGTTGTCAGGACTTGGGCCTTATGCAGTTGCCCTGTCCTTATCAGCTGAATGCTCAGGGGCTGACATGAATTGTCACCTTTCAGTGGTGGACAAAAAGGTAGAGCCACAACACAAGTCTGATACCTCAGTAAAATGTGGATTACAGGGGGATGGGGAGGTACAGGAAGAAGAAGGCAGAGTAGCAAGGTAAGGAGACGAAATGGCCATGCCATTAAGGGAGAAAGGTCTCCAGGCAGAAGGGACACTTTCTGTCCCGCTGATGGGAGAGGATGTGAAATTAAATCTCACTGAAAGAAGCTGTAATAAGCGCACGGGAAAACCGCCGCTAATCTTTGCGGCCAGGTTGTTAGCGAAACAGTATGAACATTTGAAAGTGCAAAACACATCCCTAAAAGAAGAGCTAGAAATCACCAAAGGTAACATCAGTACTTTAGAAGCTTCTATGTCAAATTCAGGGGCTATCCACCAGCAATTAGTACTAGGAAACAAAAGATTACAGGAGGACATTCTCCAGTTGGGAAAGAGACTGAAGGATGCAGAAGGTGGGGTGAAACCATTATCTGTCAGCTGCCAGGAGCCGTTGGATCAGTTTTCAGATAGAGAAGATAACAAGGTAACTGATTTGGGTAGGTCTGAATTCAGGGGGACATCCTCCACACCTAAGGTATGTATCAACAAGAAAAAATCCCAGGAAGGTAAGAGCTCTTTAAAAATTGCCCCTATATTTTGTAAGCCGCATGTAAAAGCTACGAGTGCAGAAAAGTCCATCCCACAGTCATCTAAAACAAAGCCCTTTGTTAAGAGGTGTTGTACCACTTTAAATAAGATAAAATGCCACTTATGCGGATTACTGGGTCACATCGCGAGATTCTGTCTATCCAGTTCCAGTCAAAAAGTCGGTAAGCATAATCCATATAGGACCACAAGACGTGATTTTGAAGTGTACTCTGCACGCTTCGCCACATGGCCTAGGTGTAGGAAGTATGGACCACCTGGGTCAGGGATCCCATTCCAAACTCCTGAGAAGGCGTCCATACAGGCTGAGAAGGGGCTAACAAAATGGGATGGATCTCTGAAAAAAACTTCAACCTTACCAAACAGATGTTATGGGTTTAAGAAGAAGTACAGGGTATTATAGAAAACATGCTGATATGTGTGCTGTCTAGAGGTCATCTTTAACCTAGCCATTTGTGTGAGTGTGTGGAATATGCAATATATTTTGTGTTGTGTGACGTTTGTTCTCAGCTGCTGACAGCCCACCCAAGTGACCCCCCTTCTTTCTCACCAGGTCTGTGAAAAGGTACAGCGAACTGTATTGACATGCAAATGACCTGAGCCAAGATAATTATCTATACTAGTGAATTGAAAGATACATGTACTAAAATGACTTTGGTTTTCAGGAAAACAGTACTGGAGAGGTTCTTTGTGGTGAGGTATTATGATCTGTTGACAAATGGTACTGCTAAAAGGTTTTTTACGGATTGCTAATTTTTTTCAACCATGGTGAATAAATTTTTTGGCGAATTATTGGTATACCATAAAACAAAAATCCACGTGGTATTAATGTGTATTAAGTAATAATTATTAATAATACGTTGAGCTCAACAATTTTTTGGTATCTTAAAAAAAAAGTGCACTATTAATGTAATGTAATGTATATTTGTGTTTCATATGCTAATGTCTTGTTACAGGTATATAACCATTGGATTATTTTGTTTCTAGGAGGAAAATGGAATATTTATTACTAAATTTTATTGGTGTTTTATTCCTCAGATTCGATAATTGGGTTTCCTGGCTTTAAAGGGCACAGCGGTCGGCTCGTGTACCCACTACTGTTCAGTGATCCCGGCAAGGGATTTTTCTTTGCCCTTTGGCCAGTTGTGTTTGGTAGCAGAAGTTCCTCGAGTTGGATACACATTATGCAATTTTTGTTTTCCAATTTCCTTCAGTTTTACCTTCAGATGTGTAGTATGAGGGCCTGCCTGATGGCATACAAGTTGAGAGTGTATAGTTTTGGGAGAGCCTGGAGAAGAGTTGTGCAGGAAGATTGTGTATATTGCACTCTGTGTTCTGGATGGAGAGGTCATTGCTGGGAAGGAAGCACCTGGGTATTATTTGGGACATAGACGAGTTTGTTTCTGTGTCCTAAGGAATACCAATGTAATGTTAATCAGGGAACTAGAGGGTTCCTTGAACCTAACTATAGGTAGAGGTGCATTGTATACCCTGGGCATGGTCTCTGAAATCCAGGCACAGGGATGGAGTTGTGTGGACACACTGTATTCTCCTCAGTGGATACCCATAGTTGTCCTTCCTGTCCTAGACTCCTTGCGTACCTTAACTAGTGGTCTGTGTCCTGCATGACAGGAAGACCAGTGCCCCATAAGGTGTGCAGCCTCTATAAAGAAACTTGTGTACCTGGTGGCAGGTGGTTTTCAATCCGGGTATTCTGACTATTTCCCATCCTTAGGAAAGAGAGGCTTAATGGAGAATGTCTTTGGAGCTGGAGGTGGGGCACTGGGTACCTTAAAGCACTATGGAGCTGGAGATACTCAGGATCACATTGGGAGGGTCTTGTGCTACATATCAGGGAAGGGGTTAGGAAACTTTGTAAGGACAGACAGGGGGGGGGGGGGGTAGTATCCAGGTTGCCTATGAGTCGTAATAGATTGGTGGATGACTCAGTTCCAGGATTGTCAAAAATCTTATTTGCACTGTTCTCATCCCTAATGGCAGGGATGGAACATTGTGCAGATATCACGGTCAATCTGGGTACTATCCTATCAGACTCTACTGGGTTACACCCTGGAGTCCATCTTGTTCTGATGGTTTGAGTATGGACAGCCTCAGATGACTGGTACTGATAAGTGCTAGAGAAAGGTAGGGGTTGTGCTATGGGAAAAGGCAACAATGCTGGCACGGGGGGGGGTCATGTCTAATGGATGCCGGGGTAGTGTCCCAACTGGTCCTAAACAAAGTTAAAACTACTTGAGACTGGAGACCAGGGTACTGGTGCTAGTATCACATGTCTAATGATGCACTGTTTTCAGCATCAGGTTAAATGGTACTCAGCAGGGTACACTACCTCGGGGAGTCTATGATACACCTCCTCTGGCTCATCGCATGGATATAGCAGGAACAACGGGTTGTACCCCGATCACCCCTGAAGAAAGGTTTTATAGCAAACCTGACATCCCCTTACACCGGGCTGAGTGCTCGGATAAGGGTCTGGTATGGATTTAGGGGGAACGCCCACGCCGATTTTTCGGCATAGGGGGTTCCCCTTAAAATCCATACCAGACTGAAGGGCCTGGTATTCCCCCAGAGGGGAATTCCCTCTCGCGCCAGCCGCAGTAGGAAAATGTGTTTTTCCTATTGCAGCCAGCACGAGATGTACAGTAACCTGTCGCCGAGAACCAGCGCAATGGGGTCACGCTGGAAACACTCTCGCAGCTGCGTACTGTAGTTTGTACAAAAGTCTGATGGTTTTGTGTACACATGATCGGACTTTGCTCCATCTGACTTTTGTTGCCGGAAAGTTTGTGCATTCGCACAGCCAACAAAACTCCGATGGAAACAGAAAGTTTGTCCGATGGAGCGTACACGCGGTCGGATGTTGCTCCAAAACAGCTAATTTGCATGTCTGTTGTCAAAAAGTCCGATCGTGTGTACGGGCCTTAAGAGTGACTTTCCATTTTTGTCTTAGGTATAGGAACTTTCTTGCAGTGGGAGGCGTATATCCACGTGTTCTTCCCGGCCACTTTGACTGATGTGGCAGTTGTTAGGAGAACCTGGAAAGGACCATCATATCTGGGTTCAAGAGTATGTTTTCTCACAAACTTCTTTATCAGGACCCAATCACTGTGAACCAGCTTGTGTGTGGCTGTATCTAACTCAGGATCTGGAATGGAAGAAAACACTTCCGAATGGATACGGGTTAATTCTCGAGATAAAGCAGTCACATAATCAGTTAATACATCAGATTGGAGCGGCAAATGTTGTGGGAATAACAACCTAGTCTGGGGGCTGAACCAAACAATATCCCGTAGGGTGACACCATGGTTTCCCCTTGGAGTGTACCTAACACTGAATAAGGCAATGGGTAGGCTGTCTGGCCAACTCATTCCCGTTTCCTAAGACATTTTTAGCATTCTAGATTTTATTGTGCCATTCAATCTTTCCACCTTCCCACTGCCTTGAGGATGGTATGGGGTGTGGAAAGCTAGTGTGACCCCTAAAGCTGCCTATATTTCTTTGGTTACTGAGGCCGTGAAAGCCGGCCCCTGATCGCTCTCTATGACCTCTGGGACAACATATCTGCACGCTATTTCCGTTAAAAGTCTTTTAGCTGTGGTCTTTGCCATCATGTTGGTAACGGGATAGGCTTCCGGCCCACCTGGCAGACACGGTCTCTTGTTTAATTCCATGATTCCTTCAACTTCTGTGGCTCCTTTTTTGATCCACGCTTCTTTTTCTTCTTTGTCAGCTGTCTCCTGTTGCTCCTTGAGGTGGGTCCTGTTTACAGGAGGGTTTAGTAGAATCATAGTGGTTTGTACAGTCTCTTCAGGGGTGTCTATTGGGTCATCCAGGATAGGTGCATTCACTCTGCTGACCACTTCTCGCGTTCAATCTGCAGCTTGTTTCACAGCGGTATCTGCCAGGTGATTGCCTCATGCTTCTTGGGAAACCAGCTTGCCGTGTGTCTCTACCTTAAGTTTAGCCACTTGTGTTGGGAGAAGTAGGGCATCCATTAAGTCATTGATAGCTGCACTGTGTTTTACAGGTGTTCCTGCTGCTGTTAGGAACCCTCTGGTTTTCCGGATGATCCCAAAATTTCTTTCTGCCAATTTGCATGCCATTGTTAGGGCCTGGGGTTCTGCTTCCTGGGCAGACATGGAGGAGGGTAATGCCTGCATACCTGGAACCATCCACAAAAATTGTCAAGTCAGGATTCTCAAGGGCTGTTTTACTGACTGTCGGTTGTGTTGTGACTGACTTGTGTTGTTTCCATCTTCATCACTTCGAAACAGTCATGAGCAGTGAGATGAGGATCATTCTCCAAAGAGGTTCCCCCCTCGAGAAGAGGAAGCAGAGTGGATGAGTTAAGGGTATCACATCGGAGGATGGTGATGTTATCGGGGAGAAGCAAGGCACACTGGAGTCTGAGATGTCTTGCTGAGGACAGATGTTTGGGCTGTACTTGGTTCAGTATGGGGTGCAAAGACGGCTCTGAAGCAGGAGGGTCCCCCCCTGGCCACTGTGTCCAGTTGACAGGAGTAATACCCAATGGGTCTGAGTCTGTTACCATGGGCCTGAGCCAAAACTGCTGTGGCATGTCCTCTCTGAGACAAACAGTTTGAAAGTCTTTTAGTCCCAAAGCAGGGGCTGTTGAGAGGATCTCCTTCAGAGTTTCAAAATTGTCCACAACTTCTGGAGAAAGCAAGAAAGGGCATCATAAAGGGGTTGCATCAAGAGGGAGGCTTCTGGGATCCAAGAACGGCAGTAGGAGAATAATCCTAGAAAGGCGTGAAAGGGCTTTTGACCTGGAGGGATGCCCTTGATTGCAGCAACTCTTTCTTCAGTGGGATGTCGGGTGCCTTGGGAGATGCAGTGGCCTAGGAAAATTACCTTCAGAGGATTGAGGCATCACCAAGGGTATCTGCACAAGCAGGAAGTGATCTACATACTGAAGGAGTACAACGTCTGGGTATAACTTCATCCAGTTGTCCAGAATGAGGGCCATTGCCTTGGCGAATTGGGAGGGAGAGTTCTGGGCACCTTGTGGCATAACAGTCCAGGTGTAGCTGGCTGGTGACACAGGCTTGCCTGAAGAAGGGGTCCATGTGATCCGGAGAGGTGGTAGGCGAGGTGGGGTGTCATGTCTCTGGTACTGGGCATTTTCATGTGGACCATGGTTGGGGCTTGGTTGACTGTTTGTGAATTTACGGGGGCTTCGATATACCCTTCTGGAGTGACCGGATCTTCCGCAGTTGTAGCAGACACGTGGAGTTTGTACTGGTGGGCGCAGATAGGGTGTGTCAGAGGCCATCATGAGAGGAGCTACTCTCTACTGTGAGGATTCTGGACCTAATAACCACTAATAACAACGTCTCAAGCTCCATTACTCTATACTCTGGACATGACAGACCCTTTCGGATTGACTCTTTAAGACCTGAGATAAATTAACATGTGTCTATGTGTTTTGTTCAGCATGCTAAAACCCAAATCATTAAGCTTTTTGTGTTATTTCTCAACAGATTCGCCTTTCCTTGTATGACCTCTTGTACACATATTGGCTTCAGGCGTTTTAGAGTGGAGATATGAATACATACAGAATAATTGTTTTTTTTTTTTTTAAACTACAAAATGCTCAGATTTGAATGGGCCCTAAATCTAGATATAGATTTAAGCAAGAAAAGCACTTCCTCTTTCGTTCTTCTTCTGGCATAACGCCCAGAATACATAAACTTCCTCTTTATTTATAATACTCTTAAATATATTTTGGATTGAAATTGAACATTTTAAACTCCCCAATTATTGCTAAAACAGCTTAAACACAATTAAAACCTTTTGCATAGATATAACTCATTTGCTACATTTGCTGTTATTAGAGAAACTCCATAAAGTCAGACTCTCGGTGATGAAGGGAAGGGGCCGTATTGGGGCCGTTGTCTTTGGTGGTGTGAGGGTCCAGGAACCCATTCAAAGGGGGTTTAGGGAAAGTACTGGGTAATGGCTGCTGGATTTGTGTATTGGATTGCAAGGGGCGTAAGAGGGACTGTAAATGTGTGTTACCATATAGGTGGTCAAATGGGTAGTTGGACATTGGTGCGAAGGAACTCATTTCCTCAGCTGATGAGTCATACATGGGGATGGACCCAATGCGGGTGTGCCTTGAAATTTAACAGTCTGTCGTTTTGGGGTTGTACCTTTTCCGGCATGTCTGTCAGCTTGGTGCATCCTGGCAGGGCCAGCGTGACTCTGGTTGGGACTTTGAAAGGAGGGACTGGGTTGGGGCTGAGGTTGGGTCCCCTGGTCTATTAGCATTAGATCGGGCTGAGTCTGAGTCCCTAGTCCCAGGTCTGTTAGGACAGGAGGGCCAAGGGGGGAACCTCCTGAGGCTTGAGTGTCTGGGTTTCCCCCCTGGGAGCCGTCCGAGTCTTCCCCACAATGTACGCTTGTCATTAATGGGGTAGGTCCCCCCATGTTAAGACATGGCTCCAATTAGTTACGCTGTTGAATGACAGTGACTTCTGGGTGTGCAAAATGGCGCTGGCAGCGTGCGTTGCAGGCCTCGTTGTTAGCGAGGACATTTGGAACGCATAACTGGGGAGATGATGCTGTCAACGTGCGTTACAGGCCGGAAAGCAAGGGAAAGCGCCCGGAACGCACAGCTGGAACGCAGAAGTGTGTATTCAAATCATCTGTACTAAAGAATCTGTGTCGTGACGTCGCCACGCTGCCTGTCAAGCCTCGATATGGGTAAAGACAAATGGAACGCATAGTGGGATTGTTTATTGACAACATGACGCTACCTCACAGACTTATAAACAATACCGGAATGCCCTACATTTAAACTAACATACGCATATTAAAATTAAAAAAAAGGTATAGAATAGCCTACTCATATGTAAACATTGGTCCGAAGGTTAGAAATTGATATAAAAGTAATGTATTCATGTCCCACAGCTTCTTAGAGATAAAACAACTGTGATAACATGACAGTATATGTGTATTAAGATTAACAGACCTTATAGAGATATGTTAATAAAAATTAGATAATAATATTAACAGGTAAAAATGACCCAGATACATTTTAAATTAAAGACGGTAATAATAGTGTTCGTATTAAAAATACGTATGTGTAACAAAAAATGATATTAAATCTGGAGCCACAGCTTAACATACAGCCCCGTTATATACATGCCTAAATTGGGTAAAATTATATAAACAATACACACAAATATAGACAAAAGAGAAAAAAGAAATTGTATTATGAAGCTGTCCTGGACTCAAGGGGTCCGACAATTCCTCTGACCGCCACCTGTCCTCTTTCAGACCACTTTCCAATATATAACACTACTTTGCTACGTTCTGTCTTGATGACTGGGATATTTATGTGTGTCTGCTCAGTATTTAGACGGGTCACGAGGCTGTCCTGAACTCAAGGGTCCGACAATCCTCTATCCGTCACCTGGTACCGGTTCAGACCATATCACAGTCTCAAGTTAACGAGGACAAAATGGATAAAGAGAGAGAGAGAAAGGAACGTCTACAGTGTTCGACTGCCGTGCAAGTCTCCTTACACGCTTCTTCCCAAAATGTAGACCAGTCACAGCCCTGTCCACCCAGGTGGCCACAGGTAGGGGAGCGAGTAATATGTGACTACTTATTACTCTCAACAAGACATTTAACAAACATAACAGAACAGGAGTACAGTAATTTATATTCATTGCACCACATTAAATGTCATTTACACGTTCCAACTCAAAACCCAAACTTCTCACTCTGTCTCTTTCCCTTTCTTCTAACCCTTCCGGTTGTTCAGGTTCCAAGGGGCACCTTTCGGCTGCATGTCCTGTTATTCTAGTTTGAGCCTCTATTACTTCCAGTGATTTGCCAACAACAATTTTTACTGGATAATGCACATTCAATCTGAACACCAATAAATGCGCAGTATGTGGCAGTAGGGGTTTGTAACCAAGAGACTCAGCCCTATATCCTGGCTCTACCACTTCAATCAACCCCCAGCCCTCTTCATGTATCCCAAATAACAGACCACAAACATACTTAGGACATGACATTACCCCCAAATGTGACCAACAACCAACAAACCAACAACAAGATATGTGACAACTGTAGAGGAATACAGGATTGCTCAGATCCCACGGGATCCCCACGCCACCGCTGGGCGCATTATTCCTGACGTCCCCTCCTGATTACAGTTACCCGTGCACTTCCTTGCACCCGTGCTTTACCGCACAATTATTTCCCCCAGGAGAAGTTTAATCACGTCCTGCCTGATGCCCTCTCCTGGTCCCTATTCCCCAGGAGGAGTTTAACCACGTCAACTATTTTCCTCCGTGACTCTATAAGCAATCCCTCATTCCCAACAGCCACCACAAAACGCAAGATCGATCAACAAAACAGAACAGAACAAAACAGGCAGTAGATATAATTGCAAGTTTCTTAATTTATCAACAGACTCGAGGCAAGATAAATACCTGTCTTTGAGGGCCGCAGGAAGCTGATATGGGCACAGAGGTTGACCAGCCACGGCTACAGGATAAACAGTAGATTAGATATACGAGATATCAAAAGTGTCTTACCATTTTTAGAGGTGATCAGTCTCCATATCCTGTCTCTCCGTGTTGGCTTGTCCCGGACCCTTCTGGATCGGCTATCCCTTGAGATCCTAGCCTCGAGCCCCACGTTCGAGTGCCAAAATGTTTTGGATTCAGAACAAAAGTCTGATATTATTATATCTACCCCTTATCAAATTAAATGTAAAAGCATGCATGCCATGAAGTAATCAAGCTCTGACTCTCAGTTCAGAATAAAAAACTTCTGAAGTCTTTATTTCCTCTTTCACAGTTTTATACATTTTTGTCAGACTAAAACAAGGCACTTGCAAAACACTTTATTGTGACATTGTCTGAGTTTTTTTAGCAGCTTCAGCAAATTTAGCAATTGATCATAGCTATTTTGGGGATATCTTGGTAATTTCCTTTCCGAGAGGATGGATGTTGACGGCATGTCTTGTCTGGGGTACAGTTCTCGGAAAAAAGCACAATCTTTTTTATAATTCTTTGTGGTTCAGCTTCAAGATGGGGGGGGGAAGAGCTAGCAGCCATCTGAGTTAAAGTTAAGAGTAACAAGCTAAGCAATGACATAATATTACATTTGAAAATAGGCATTTTAGCATTTTACCTGGTCTTATATGTGACACCTTAATCACATGCATTACAGTTCCCCCTTAAAATGTCTATATTCAATCTGTTCCTTACATGTACTATATGTGACACCTTAATCACATCCATTACAACTACACATCCTTTAACATCTCTTTATGTAATTTGTTACACTTGACCACACACGGCAGTTGTTCGTCTTCTATCATTTACCACAGCTCTTGTCCTTAAAGGTAAGACTAATGGCCAATGTTGAATTCATCTATTTTGGAGTATAATTTATTTTTATTTTATTTACTTATTTATTTATTTTTTTGTGCATTTTCGATTTACGGTTTCCGGTGACGCACCTCCGGTTTCCGGTGACGCACTTTTGGTTTGGGGCCCATATATATGGGGCTGCTTTTTGGCTCAGTCAGGCTATTATACCTTCACTTGACCACACACAGCAGTTGCTCGTCTTCTATCATTCACCAAAGCTTTTCTCCTTAAAGGTAAGACTAATGGCCAATGCTGAGTTCATCTATTTTGGAGTATAATTATATATTATATATAATTTTTTTTTTGCCATGCTGGTGTTACTATCAATACTCTATTGCTCTCTTTTTTATCTTCCCCTGGCTTTTAGGTGATTGACTATTTGAGTCAAACACTCTTTTTTCTACCATTGGACCTCGCTGGTTATTGTTACAACAATTTATATTGACGTCAATTCACTCATTCCGCTGGTGTAGATAAGTATCTACTGTTGTGTGTCTATCACCTCCCCCTCGTGGTGACACTTATTAGCCATACTTGGTTTTGACTACACGCCTGCACTCAGCCTATGGTAAGCCATCCTTTAACATCTCTTCATGTAATTTGTTTTGAACATTTTTAACCAATGGCCATATGTATGACACCCGCAGGCTTGACTCCAGTATGTGCATGCTGCTGGGTATGCCTTTTTTTGGGTGTTATATGTGTTCATATATGTATGCTATCATTTTGCCCTGTTCCTTTTTCTCTTTTATAGATTTTTTACTTTGAAACTATGGGACAATCCTTTTCGCCTGTGTTCATTTATAAATCTTTATATTTTGTTATTATTTGTGAGAGCTTTTTAACTATGCAAATATTTATTTGCTAGAGTACAATGATGCAATACATATTGGCCATATCTTTTCTGCTAATATGCTACCATGCTCTCTCTCTCTCTCTCTCTCTCTTTATATATATATATATATATATATATATATATATATATATATATAAAAATATGTGTCCCCACACGGAGGGGCCCTGTTTCTTGTCTTCCTTTTTGGTTACCTGTTCTGGGCTGCATGCATCGTTGAGCCTCACCAAAATGACTGTCATATCTTTTTTATCTTTATATAATCATGTTTTTTATGGATATTACGATGTATTCTCATAATACCTTCTTACATGCTCGTAACATGTAGAGCGATTCTCTGAGTGACCTCTGAACACGACTCAACTTCTCCATGTATCCAAACAACTATTGGATCTATATCATTCTACATACTTCAAACCTTTGTGCTTGTTACATGTGGTATATACAGTGGAGATGGAAAGTATTCAGACTCCCTTAAATTTTTCACTCTTTGTTATATTGCAGCCATTTGCTAAAATCATTTAAGTTCATCTTTTTTCCTCATTAATGTACACACAGCACCCCATATTGACAGAAAAACACAGAATTGTTGACAGTTTTGCAGATTTATTAAAAAAGAAAAACTGAAATATCACATGGTCCTAAGTATTCAGACCCTTTGCTCAGTATTTAGTAGAAGCACCCTTTTGATCTAATACAGCCATGAGTCTTTTTGGGAAAGATGCAACAAGTTTTTCACACCTGGATTTGGGGATCCTCTGCCATTCCTCCTTGCAGATCCTTTCCAGTTCTGTCAGGTTGGATGGTAAACATTGGTGGACAGCCATTTTTAGGTCTCTCCAGAGATGCTCAATAGGGTTTAAGTCAGGGCTCTGGCTGGGCCATTCAAGAACAGTCACGGAGTTGTTGCGAAGCCACTCCTTTGTTATTTTAGCTGTGTGCTTAGGGTCATTGTCTTGTTTGAAGGTAAACATCTGGCACAGTCTGAGGTTCTGAGAACTCTGGAGAAGGTTTTTTTCCAGGATATCCCTGTACTTGGCTGCATTCATCTTTCCCTCAATTGCAATCAGTCGTTTTTTCCCTGCAGCTGAAAAACACCCCCACAGCATGATGCTGCCACCACCATGCTTCACTGTTGGGACTGTATTGAATAGGTGATGAGCAATGCCTGGCTTTCTCCACACATATTGCTTAGAATTAAGGCCAAAAAGTTCTATCTTGGTCTCATCAGACCAGAGAATTTTATTTCTCACCATCTTGGAGTCCTTCAGGTGTTTTTTTAGCAAACTCCATGCGGGCTTTCATGTGTCTTGCACTGAGGAGAGGCATCCGTCGGGCCACTCTGCCACGAAGCCCAGACTGGTGGAGGGCTGCAGTGATGGTTGACTTTCTACAACTTTCTCCCATCTCCTGACTGCATCTCTGGAGCTCAGCCACAGTGATCTTTGGGTTCTTCTTTACCTCTCTCACCAAGGTTCCTCTCCCCCGATAGCTCAGTTTGGCTGGATGGCCAGCTCTAGGAAGGGTTCTGGTCGTCCCAAACGTCTTCCATTTAAGGATTATGGAGGCCACTGTGCTCTTAGGAACCTTAAGTGCAGCAAAATGTTTTTGTAACCTTGGCCAAATCTGTGCCTTGCCACAATTCTGTCTCTGAGCTCTTCAGGCAGTTCCTTTGACCTCATGATTCTCATTTGCTCTGACATGCACTGTGAGCTGTAAGGTCTTATATCGACAGGTGTGTGGCTTTCCTAATCAAGTTCATTCAGTATAATCAAACACAGCTGGACTCAAATGAAGGTGTAAAACCATCTCAAGGATGATCAGAACAGCACCTGAGTTAAATATATGGTTGTCACAGCAAAGGGTCTGAATACTTAGGACCATGTGATATTTCAGTTTTTCTTTTTTAACCACTTGACGACCGCCTCACGCCGATTTACGTCGGCAAGGTGGCACGGACAGGCAAAATCACGTATATATACGTGATTTGCCTTCCGCGGGTGGGGGGTCCGATCGCCCGAGGTGGTCGTCTTTGGTCCCACGGCGATCGGAGATGAGGGGGAGGCCATCCGTTCATGGCCCCCCCCTCGCGATCGCCGCCGGCCAATCAGATAACTTCCTTTGCTGCTGTATGCTAAACAGCAGCAAAGGAAATGATGTCATCTCTCCTCGGCTCGGTATTCCGTTGCAGCGCCGAGGAGAGAAGACATCACTGTGAGTGCACTAACACTACACACACAGTAGAACATGCCAGGCACACAAAACACCCCGATCCCCCCCCCGATCCCCCCCCAATCACCCCCCCCCCTCCCTGTCACAAACTGACACCAGCAGTTTTTTGTTTTTTTTTGTTTTTTTTCTGATTACTGCATTGGTGTCAGTTTGTGACAGTTACAGTGTTGGGACAGTGAATATTACCCCCCTTTAGGTCTAGGATACCCCCCCTAACCCCCCCTAATAAAGTTTTAACCCCTTGATCACCCCCTGTCACCAGTGTCGCTAAGCGATCATTTTTCTGATCGCTGTATTAGTGTCGCTGGTGACGCTAGTTAGGGACGTAAATATTTAGGTTCGCCGTCAGCGTTTTATAGCGACAGGGACCCCCATATACTATCTAATAAATGTTTTAACCCCTTGATGGCCCCCTAGTTAACCCTTTCACCACTGATCACCGTATAAGTGTTACGGGTGACGCTGGTTAGTTTTTTATTTTTTTTAGTGTGAGGGCACCCGCCGTTTATTACCGAATAAAGGTTTAGCCCCCTGATCGCCCGGCGGTGATATGCGTCGCCCCAGGCAGCGTCAGATTAGCGCCAGTACCGCTAACACCCACGCACGCAGCATACGCCTCCCTTAGTGGTATAGTATCTGATCGGATCAATATCTGATCCGATCAGATCTATACTAGCGTCCCCAGCAGTTTAGGGTTCCCAAAAACACAGTGTTAGCGGGATCAGCCCAAATACCTGCTAGCACCTGCGTTTTGCCCCTCCGCCCGGCCCAGCTCAGCCCACCCAAGTGCAGTATCGATCGATCACTGTCACTTACAAAACACTAAACGCATAACTGCAGCGTTCGCAGAGTCAGGCCTGATCGCTAACAGTTTTTTTGGTAGTATTTTGGTGAACTGGCAAGCACCAGCCCCAAGCAGCGTCAGATTAGCGCCAGTACCGCTAACACCCACGCATGCAGCATACGCCTCCCTTAGTGGTATAGTATCTGAACGGATCAATATCTGATCCGATCAGATCTATACTAGCGTCCCCAGCAGTTTAGGGTTCCCAAAAACGCAGTGTTAGCGGGATCAGCCCAGATACCTGCTAGCACCTGCGTTTTGCCCCTCCGCCCGGCCCAGCCCAGCCCACCCAAGTGCAGTATCGATCGATCACTGACACTTACAAAACACTAAATGCATAACTGCAGCGTTCGCAGAGTCAGGCCTGATCCCTGCGATCGCTAACAGTTTTTTTGGTAGTATTTTGGTGAACTGGCAAGCACCAGCCCCAAGCAGCGTCAGATTAGCGCCAGTACCGCTAACACCCACGCATGCAGCATACGCCTCCCTTAGTGGTATAGTATCTGAACGGATCAATATCTGATCCGATCAGATCTATACTAGCGTTCCCAGCAGTTTAGGGTTCCCAAAAACGCAGTGTTAGCGGGATCAGCCCAGATACCTGCTAGCACCTGCATTTTGCCCCTCCGCCCGGCCCAGCCCACCCAAGTGCAGTATCGATCGATCACTGTCACTTACAAAACACTAAACTAAACTGCAGCGTTCGCAGAGTCAGGCCTGATCCCTGTGATCGCTAACAGTTTTTTTGGTAGCTTTTTATTGAACTGGCAAGCGCCAGCGGCCTAGTACACCCCGGTCGTAGTCAAACCAGCACTGCAGTAACACTTGGTGACGTGGCGAGTCCCATAAGTGCAGTTCAAGCTGGTGAGGTGGCAAGCACAAGTAGTGTCCCGCTGCCACCAAAAAGACAAACACAGGCCCGTCGTGCCCATAGTGCCCTTCCTGCTGCATTCGCCAATCCTAATTGGGAACCCACCACTTCTGCAGCACCCGTACTTCCCCCATTCACATCCCCAACCAAATGCAGTCGGCTGCATGAGAGGCATTTTCTTTATGTCCTCCCGAGTACCCCTACCCAACGCCCCCCAAAAAAGATGTGTCTGCAGCAAGCGCGGATATAGGCGTGACACCCGCTATTATTGTCCCTCCTGTCCTGACAATCCTGGTCTTTGCATTGGTGAATGTTTTGAACGCTACCATTTACTAGTTGAGTATTAGCGTAGGGTACAGCATTGCACAGACTAGGCACACTTTCACAGGGTCTCCCAAGATGCCATCGCATTTTGAGAGACCCGAACCTGGAACCGGTTACCGTTATAAAAGTTAGTTACAAAAAAAGTGTAAAAAAAAAAAAAAAAAAAAAATATAAAATAAAAAAAAATAGTTGTCGTTTTATTGTTCTCTCTCTCTCTCTATTCTCTCTCTCTTGTTCTGCTCTTTTTTACTGTATTCTATTCTGCAATGTTTTATTGTTATTATGTTTTATCATGTTTGTTTTTCAGGTATGTAATTATTTATACTTTACCGTTTACTGTGCTTTATTGTTAACCATTTTTTTGTCTTCAGGTACGCCATTCACGACTTTGAATGGTTATACCAGAATGATGCCTGCAGGTTTAGGTATCATCTTGGTATCATTCTTTTCAGCCAGCGGTCGGCTTTCATGTAAAAGCAATCCTAGCGGCTAATTAGCCTCTAGACTGCTTTTACAAGCCGTGGGAGGGAATGCCCCCTCCCCACCGTCTTCCGTGTTTTTCTCTGGCTTTCCTGTCTCAACAGGGAACCTGAGAATGCAGCCGGTGATTCAGCCAGCTGACCATAGAGCTGATCAGAGACCAGAGTGGCTCCAAACATCTCTATGGCCTAAGAAACCGGAAGCTACGAGCATTTTATGACTTAGATTTCGCCAGATGTAAATAGCGCCATTGGGAAATTGGGGAAGCATTTTATCACACCGATCTTGGTGTCATCAGATGCTTTGAGGGCAGAGGAGAGATCTAGGGTCTAATAGACCCCAATTTTTTAAAAAAAGAGTACCTGTCACTACCTATTGCTATCATAGGGGATATTTACATTCCCTGAGATAACAATAAAAATGATTTAAAAAAAAAAAAAAAATGAAAGGAACAGTTTAAAAATAAGATAAAAAAGCAAAAAAATAATAAAGAAAAAAAAAAAAAAAAAAAAAAAAAAAAGCACCCCTGTCGCCCCCTGCTCTCGCGCTAAGGCGAACGCAAGCGTCGGTCTGTCGTCAAACGTAAACAGCAATTGCACCGTGCATGTGAGGTATCGCCGCGAAGGTCAGATCGAGGGCAGTAATTTTTGCAGTAGACCTCCTCTGTAAATCTAAAGTGGTAACCTGTAAAGGCTTTTAAAGGCTTTTAAAAATGTATTTATTTTGTTGCCACTGCACGTTTGTGCGCAATTTTAAAGCATGTCATGTTTGGTATCCATGTACTCGGCCTAAGATCATCTTTTTTATTTCATCAAACATTTGGGCAATATAGTGTGTTTTAGTGCATTAAAATTTAAAAAAGTGTGTTTTTTCCCCAAAAAATGCGTTTGAAAAATCGCTGCGCAAATACTGTGTGAAAAAAAAAAATGAAACACCCACCATTTAAATCTGTAGGGCATTTGCTTTAAAAAAATATATAATATTTGGGGGTTCAAAGTAATTTTTTTGGAAAAAAAAATATCTTTTTCATGTAAACAAAAAGTGTCAGAAAGGGCTTTGTCTTCAAGTGGTTAGAAGAGTGAGTGATGTGTGACATAAGCTTCTAAATGTTGTGCATAAAATGCCAGGACAGTTCAAAACCCCCCCAAATGACCCCATTTTGGAAAGTAGACACCCCAAGCTATTTACTGAGAGGCATGTCGAGTCCATGGAATATTTTATATTGCGACACAAGTTGCGGGAAAGAGACAAATTTTTTTTTTTTTTTTTTTTGCACAAAGTTGTCACTAAATGATATATTGCTCAAACATGCCATGGGAATATGTGAAAAGTCTCACACATGTGGTATCCTGAGTACGGGGATACCACATGTGTGAGACTTTTTGGGAGCCTAGCCGCGTACGGGACCCTGAAAACCAAGCACCTCCTTCAGGCTTTCTAAGGGCGTGAATTTTTGATTTCACTCTTCACTGCCTATCACAGTTTCGGAGGCCATGGAAAGCCCAGGTGGCACAAAACCCCCCCAAATGACCCCATTTTGGAAAGTAGACACCCCAAGCTATTTGCTGAGAGGTATAGTGAGTATTTTGCAGACCTCACTTTTTGTTACAAAGTTTTGAAAATTGAAAAAAGAAAAAAAAAAAAGTTTTTTCTTGTCTTTCTTCATTTTCAAAAACAAATGAGAGCTGCAAAATACTCACCATGCCTCTCAGCAAATAGCTTGGGGTGTCTACTTTCCAAAATGGGGTCATTTGGGGGGGTTTTGTGCCACCTGGGCATTCCATGGCCTCCGAAACTGTGATAGGCAGTGAAGAGTGAAATCAAAAATTTTCACCCTTAGAAATCCTGAAGGCGGTGCTTGGTTTTCGGGGCCCCGTACGCGGCTAGGCTCCCAAAAAGTCCCACACATGTGGTATCCCCATACTCAGGAGAAGCAGCTAAATGTATTTTGGGGTGCAATTCCACATATGCCCATGGCCTGTGTGAGCAATATATCATTTAGTTACAACTTTGTGCAAAAAAAAAAAAAAAAAGTGTCACATTCCCGCAACTTGTGTCAAAATATAAAATATTCCATGGACTCAATATGCCTCTCAGCAAATAGCTTGGGGTGTCTACTTTCCAAAATGGGGTCATTTGGGGGGGTTTTGTGCCACCTGGGCATTCCATGGCCTCCGAAACTGTGATAGGCAGTGAAGAGTGAAATCAAAAATTTACACCCTTAGAAATCCTGAAGGCGGTGCTTGGCTTTCGGGGCCCCGTACGCGGCTAAGCTCCCAAAAAGTCCCACACATGTGGTATCCCCATACTCAGGAGAAGCAGCTAAATGTATTTTGGGGTGCAATTCCACATAGGCCCATGGCCTGTGTGAGCAATATATCATTTAGTGACAACTTTTTGTAAATATTTTTTTTTTTTGTCATTATTCAATCACTTGGGACAAAAAAAATAAACATTCAATGGGTTCAACATGCCTCTCAGCAATTTCCTTGGGGTGTCTACTTTCCAAAATGGGGTCATTTGGGGGGGTTTTGTACTGCCCTGCCATTTTAGCACCTCAAGAAATGACATAGGCAGTCATAAACTAAAAGCTGTGTAAATTACAGAAAATGTACCCTAGTTTGTAGACGCTATAACTTTTGCGCAAACCAATAAATATATGCTTATTGACATTTTTTTTACCAAAGACATGTGGCCGAATACATTTTGGCCTAAATGTATGACTAAAATTTAGTTTATTGGATTTTTTTTATAACAAAAAGTAGAAAATATCATTTTTTTTCAAAATTTTCGGTCTTTTTCCATTTATAGCGCAAAAAATAAAAACTGCAGAGGTGATCAAATACCATCAAAAGAAAGCTCTATTTGTGGGAAGAAAAGGACGCAAATTTCGTTTGGGTACAGCATTGCATGACCGCGCAATTAGCAGTTAAAGCGACGCAGTGCCAAATTGGAAAAAGACCTCTGGTCCTTAGGCAGCATAATGGTCCGGGGCTCAAGTGGTTAATAAATCTGCAAAAATGTCAACAATTCTGCGTTTTTCTGTCAATATGGGGTGCTGTGTGTACATTAATGAGGAAAAAATGAACTTAAATGATTTTAGCAAATGGCTGCAATATAACAAAGAGTGAAAAATTTAAGAGGGTCTGAATACTTTCCGTCCCCACTGTATATTGTGGAATTATTATCAGTAGTGATTCCTTGACGTGTAAATTCCTTAACACTGGCTTTTTGTTTGGAATACATACGTGCCTTCTCTGTTTATGTGATCATATGTATAATGTAGATACAAATGTTTTGGATCTGCCTTTTCCTGTTTTTTATAAATAAAATATTTGAAAAAAAAATGGCCTGGGCAGGAAGGGGGTGAAGGTGCCCAGTATTAACCACTTGCCGACCGCCTCACGCATATATACGTGAACAAAATGGCACAGGCAGGCAAAATCACGTACCTGATACGTGATGCCTTCCCGCGGGCGGGGGGTCCTATCGGACCCCCCCCGGTGCCATAGGCAGTCTGCTCTCGTTCGCGGGCGATGAGAGGTGAGGGGGAGGCCATCCATTGATGGCCACCCCCTCCCGATCGCTCCCAGCGAATCAAATGGTTCCTCTCCCTCTGTAATGTAAACAGAGGGAGAGGAAGTGATGTCATCTCTCCTCGAGCCGGTCTTTTCGATCCGGCGCCGAGGAGAGAAGACATCCAAGTAAGTTGCACCAACACTACACGTTCAGTAGAACACGCAGGCAACTTTTCACCCCCCTTCACCCCCCGATCACCCCCCTGTACCCCCTGTCACACTGACACCAATAGCAGTTTTTTTTTTTTTTGCATTGGTGTCAGTTTGTGACAGTTATAAGTGTTAGGGCAGTTAGGTTAGCCCCCTTTAGGTCTAGGGTACCCCCCTTTAGGTCCAGGGTACCCCCCTAACCCCCCCTAATAAAGGTTAACCCCGTGATCACCCCCATCACCAGTGTCGCTAAGCGATCGTTTTTCTGATCGCTGTATTAGTGACACAGGTGACGCTAGTTAGGGAGGTAAGTATATAGGTTCGCTGTCAGTGTTTTATAGCGACAGGGACCCCCATATACTACCTGCTAAAGGTTTTAACCCCCTGATTGCCCCCTAGTTAACCCTTTCACCAGCGATCACCGTATAAGTGTTACGTGTGACGCTGGTTAGTTAATTTGTTTTTTATAGTTTTTTATAGTTTATTATAGTTTATTATAGTTTTAGGGCAACCGCCTTTTATTACCTTATAAAGGTTTAACCCCCTAATTGCCCGGCGGTGATATAAGTTACGTTTTTGGGATCAGATAAGGTCTGTGTCGCCCCAGGCAGCGTCAGGTTAGCGCCAGTACCGCTAAAACCCACGCACGCAGCATACACCTCCCTTAGTGCTATAGTATCTGAACGGATCGATATCTGATCTGATCAGATCTATACTCCCCAGCAGTTTAGGGTTCCCAAAAACGCAGTGTTAGCAGGATCAGCCCAGATATCTGCTAGCACCTGCGTTTTGCTCCTCGGCCCAGCCCAGCCCAGCCCACCCAAGTGCAGTATCGATCGATAACTAAACACTAAGCACACATAACTGCAGCGTTCGCAGAGTCAGGCCTGATCCCTGCGATCGCTAACAGTTTTTTGGTAGCGTTTTGAATCAGTCGCTAACAGTCAGGAGCTTTTTTGCCTGTGAGTCTCACTAGTGTACCCCTAAATTTAGAGCCCAAAATGGCAAATCGAAATACACTAGTGAAGAGGCCTACAGGTTTCTGAGCATGACAGATAGTGAAGAGGAAGTCACTCATCTGTCAGATTCAGGCTCAGAATACGATCCTGTAGAGGACAGCGGCTCCATGACAGATAGCTCTGACGACGAAGTTGTGGTCCCTGCTAAGGTCAGGCGTACCAGACCCCAATCTTCTTCTTCTGTCCTTGAAGTGCAAGAACCGCAGGGCTCTCGTATGGAGCAGAGAAGTACTAGTGCCACTATTCCTTCTGGTGAACTGGCAAGCACCAGCGGCCTAGTACACCCTGGTCGTACATCCAGCACTGCAGTATCACGTGGTGACGTGGTGAGTCCCATAAGTGCAGTTCAAGCTGGCGAGGTGGCAAGCACTAGTAGTGTCCCGCTGCCACCAAGAAGACGAACACAGGCCCCTCGTGCCCATAGTGCCCTTCCTGCTGCATTCGCCAATCCGAATTGGGTACCCACCACTTCTGCAGCACCCGTACTTCCCCCTTTCACTGGCCAACCCGGAATTCAGGTGGAAACAGTTAACTTTATGCCACTGGATTTTTATTCGCTGTTTTTCACCGAAGATCTCTTTAGATCTGTGGACCAAAGCAATTTGTACGCTGGTCAACACATCGCCGCTAATCGCCAGTCCTCCCTTGCCAGAGATTGGAAACCAATTACGGTTTCCGAATTTAAGATCTTTCTGGGCCTTTCCCTCCTCATGGGCTTGAATAAAAAGAGTGAGTTGCGGTCATATTGGTCCACTGACCCAATTTACCATTCGCCCTTGTTCTCTGCTTCCATGGCCAGGGCACGATACGAGCAGATTTTGCGGTTCATGCACTTCAACGACAATGAACTCTGTTGTCCTCGTGAAGACCCTGGATACGATCGGCTCTACAAAATTCAGCCCCTCGTAAACCACTTCAACCAACGTTTTGCAGACTTGTTTACTCCCCATCAAGTTGTCTGCATTGATGAGTCCCTGATTAAGTTTTCTGGCCGCTTGTCATTCAAACAGTACCTTCCCAGCAAGCGTGCCAGATACGGGGTCAAGATGTATAAGCTCTGTGACAGGGCCACAGGCTATACATGTAGTTTTATGGTTTACGAGGGCAAAGATAGCCACGTAGAGCCGACAAACTGCCCTGACTACATAGGAAGCGCTGGCAAGATAGTGTGGGACTTGGTGTCACCCTTATTCGGAAAGGGGTACCACTTGTATGTGGACAATTATTACACGAGCGTGACACTTTTAGCCACCTTTTTGATCATCAGATTGGAGCATATGGCACCGTGCGACCTAATCGCCGGGGCTTTCCCCAGCGGCTTGTAGATTCCCGTCTTAGGCTGGGGGAGAGAGCGTGCTTGCAGTGTAATAACTTGCTCGCTATGAAGTGGAGGGACAATAAGAATGTTTTCATTCTTACCTCCCTTCATGCAGACACGACGGTTCAAATTCCTACGGCGACTGGTGTTGTGGAAAAACCCCTCTGTGTCCACGAATATAACCTTAATATGGGAGGGGTGGACCTCAACGACCAGTTGTTGGCGCCGTACCCAATTGCCCGTAAGGCCAGACGCTGGTACAAAAAAGTGTCTGTTTATTTATTTCAATTGGCTTTGCTGAACGCTCATGTGCTATACAGAGCTTCAGGACAGACTGGATCCTTCCTTAAATTCCAGGAAGAGATCGTCAGAGCCCTTCTGTATCCAGACGGTGCTCCACCTCACCATCCCCAACCAAATGCAGTAAGCCGGCTGCATGAGAGGTATTTTATTTATGCCCTCCTGAGTACCCCTACCCAACGAACCCCCCAAAAAAGATGTCGTTTCTGCAGCAAGCGCGGATTTAGGCGTGACACCCGGTATTATTGTCCCCTCTGTCCTGGCAATCCTGGTCTTTGCATTGGTGAATGTTTTGAACGCTACCATACACTAGTGGAGTGTTAGCGTAGGGTACAGCACTGCACAGACTAGGACACACTTTCACAGGGTCTCCCAAGATGCTGTCGCATTTTGAGAGACCCAAACCTGGTACCAGTTAAAAAAGTTAAAGTTACAAAAAAAAGTGTAAAAAAAACAAAAAAAAGTTAAAAAAAATAGAAAAAAACACAAAAAAAAATATAAAATAAAAAAAAACAAAAATAGTTGTTGTTTTATTGTTCTCTCTCTATTCTCTCTCTATTGTTCTGCATTCTATACTGCAATGTTTTATTGTTATGTTTTTATCATGTTTGCTTTATAGGTATGCAATTTTTTTATACTTTGTTTTTTATTGTTAACCACTTTTTTGTTTTCAGGTACGCCATTCAGTTGCAGCGCAGATTTATTCATCTTGACAGCAACAGCGTTTGCTCCCACGATACATAAAGCCATGACTCCAGTGCTGTCGGAGGTGATTTAACCACCACAGTTACATACTTCAGCATATATGCCGAAGCGTGGGGGCAGCAGTGGGTTGAGGAGCGATTTGCTCCTGCCTTTTGCGGGAGGATGCCCCCATGCTTCGGCATATATATATATTTTAGGTAGGCACAGGTTGCGTTAAATGTTTTATTTTTTACTATGTTTTTTTTTGTATTTGCTTTGCAGGTATGGTAAGTATTACTGTTATACTGTAATGTTACTTTGTTTTTTTGTTAACCATCATTTGCTTAGCAGGTACGCCATTCAGTTGCAGCGCGGATTTATTTATCTTGACAGCAACAGCGTTTGCTCCCACGATATATAAAGCCGTGACTCCAGCGCTGTCGGAGGTGATTTCACCACCACAGTTACATACTTCAGCATATATGCCGAAGCGTGGGGGCAGCAGAGGGCGGAGGAGCGATTTGCTCCTAACTTTTGCGGGAGGATGCCCCCATGCTTTGGCATATATATACGGTGCATGCAGGCCCGGACTGGGACAAAAAATAGGCCCGGGCATTTTAGACTGAGCAGCCAATTTTTCCATGGACCGGGGGGGGTGTATCGGTCCTCCACGCTGTAATGTGCAGTAACACTGATATAAATATAAAGGGGACTGCACTGTAATGGTTACCCCCCTTACATCAGAGTCCGCACAGAGGTCCCTTACATCAGATTCCGCACTGAGCCCCCTTACATCAGATTCCGCACTGAGCCCCCTTACATCAGAGTCCGCACTGAGCCCCCTTACATCAGAGTCCGCACAGAGGTCCCTTACATCAGATTCCGCACTGAGCCCCCTTACATCAGATTCCGCACTGAGCCCCCTTACATCAGAGTCCGCACTGAGCCCCCTTACATCAGAGTCCGCACTGAGCCCCCTTACATCAGAGTCCGCACAGAGGTCCCTTACATCAGATTCCGCACTGAGCCCCCTTACATCAGATTCCACACTGAGCCCCCTTACATCAGAGTCCGCACTGAGCCCCCTTACATCAGAGTCCGCACTGAGCCCCCTTACATCAGATTCCGCACTGAGCCCCCTTACATCAGATTCCACACTGAGCCCCCTTACATCAGAGTCCGCACTGAGCCCCCTTACATCAGAGTCCGCACTGAGCCCCTTTACATCAGATTCCGCACTGAGCCCCTTTACATCAGAGTCCGCACTGAGCCCCCTTACAGAGTCCGCACTGAGCCCCTTTACATCAGAGTCCGCACTCAGCCCCTTTACATCAGAGTCCGCACTTAGCCCCTTTACATCAGATTCCACACTGAGCCCCCTTACATCAGAGTCCACACTGAGCCCCCTTACATCAGAGTCCGCACTGAGCCCCTTTACATCAGAGTCCGCACTGAGCCCCCTTACATCAGAGTCCGCACTGAGCCCCCTTACATCAGAGTCCGCACTGAGCCCCTTTACATCAGAGTCCGCACTGAGCCCCTTTACATCAGAGTCCGCACTGAGCCCCCTTACATCAGAGTCCGCACTCAGCCCCCTTACATCAGAGTCCGCACTGAGCCCCTTTACATCAGAGTCCGCACTGAGCCCCTTTACATCAGAGTCCGCACTGAGCCCCTTTACATCAGAGTCCGCACTGAGCCCCTTTACATCAGAGTCCGCACTGAGCCCCCACTTACTGTAAGGGGGAGCTCTGTGGACTCTAATGTAAAGGGGAACACTGATTTAAGGGGGCCTCCTATGATCACCGCATCCGTTACCATTTAAGCTGTTTATGATCGTATACCATGTGAGTGCTTTTCTTTTATTGTTTTAATAAATGCATGCCTTTTAAAACGATATCACGCCATGTGAGTCTTTTTTCTCTCATGGTTCCAATTATACATCCGGATGGTTTGCTGATACCTCTGGACGGTCGAAGCTGCCTACAGATCTTTCCTCCTTACCTATTGAAGCTTTGGATACTGATGTTTTTACCCTGCTAGCCCCGGTGGCTAAATAAGCTTTTTGTGACTTGCAAGACGTATGTCTTTCCAAGTCCTCTACGTCCGGTAAGCCTCCTCAGATGTTATGGTGGTGGTTCTGACACATACATAGATGTCACATTGGATTTGGTGTTCCTCCGTTTCACCCACCAGTAACACCCTGTTGCTGCTCTCATCAACCTACCCTCAGAGACTGTTGGTGGTGGCCTTTTTTCGATTTCCATTAAGGACACAATTTATTTACATGGACTTTATTTAATGTTGATTTATATTGTGTTTGTTGTTTTCACTCTTCCACAGGCGTTTTTTATTATGCTCCGTACATAAATTTGTATTTGTGCAACCAAATTCTTTTTCAACTCACCTTTTTAAATTAATTTTTTTGCTTGTTTTCTGGCCATTGTCAGTTGGCCCGATTTCAACATCTCACCTTGATCTACCCATACACATAGCGCTACACTATATATATATCTGTTGAATTCTTTACTTCTTTGTCTTAGAGGTGTGTTAGCTGCTTACTGTATTATATATAATTAATTTTTTTAGCATCTCTGTAGCAGCGCTGTACTCATCCCTTATCTGTTTACATCAGAGTCTGCACTGAGCCCCCTTACATCAGAGTCCGCACTGAGCCCCCTTACATCAGAGTCCGCACTGAGCCCCATTACATCAGAGTCCGCACTGAGCCCCATTACATCACAGTCCGCACTGAGCCCCATTACATCAGATTCCGCACTGAGCCCCATTACATCAGAGTCCGCACTCAGCCCCCTTACATCAGAGTCCGCACTGAGCCCCCTTACATCAGAGTCCACACTGAGCCCCCTTACGTCAGAGTCTGCACTGAGCCCCCTTACATCAGAGTCCGCACTGAGCCCCCTTACATCAGAGTCCGCACTGAGCCCCCTTACATCAGAGTCCGCACTGAGCCCCTTTACATCAGAGTTCGCACTGAGCCCCCTTACATCAGAGTCCGCACTGAGCCCCCTTACATCAGAGTCCGCACTGAGCCCCCTTACATCAGAGTCCACACTGAGCCCCTTTACATCAGAGTCCGCACTGAGCCCCTTTACATCAGAGTCCACACTGAGCCCCCTTACATCAGAGTCCGCACTGAGCTCCCTTACATCAGAGTCCGCACTGAGCCCCCTTACATCAGAGTCCGCACTGAGCCCCCACTTACTGTAAGGGGGAGCTCTGTGGACTCTAATGTAAAGGGGAACACTGATTTAAGGGGGTCTCTGCTCACCAAAGTCCCCCTCTTGTATCAGAGTCCACAGAACACCCCTTAAATTAGTTTTCTATACACATTGGAAGGCTGGAGAGAGGGTGAGCTTACTCACCCCAGGATGAGGCTCAAGAGCGGGCTGCCTGCAGCTTTTAAATCTTTTCTTCCTTCACCCCATAGATGTGTGGGCGGGGCAGACGCAGGGGGTGTGGGCGGGGCAGATGCAGGGGGTGTGGGCGGGGCAGACACAGGGGGTATGGGCGGGGCAGACACAGGGGGTATGGGCGGGGCAGACACAGGGGGTATGGGCGGGGCAGATAGAGTAGAGGGGCGGGAAGAAGTGGAACTGTCAGCGTTGGCTGAGCTGTGTGTGAGAGAGACACACAGCTCAGCCGCTCAGCCAATCAGCCGCTATCGTAGTTGCGCCGGAGCCCAGAGATGACACAGGCACGGCCGCATAGCGGTGGGTGAGCGGCGGCCGTGGCCTGTGTTAACCCTGTCCAGGCCGCGGGCGCCGCTTACCTCCCGCTGTGCGGCCTGATCATCAACAGGCTATGGAGCTGGAGGTCCCAGCCCACCGGGCAAATGCCCGGTCTGCCCTATGGCCAGTCCGGGCCTGGGTGCATGTATGCCCATCATTAGAAGTGGGTGGATGAAGGGAGGTATTCTAATGGTGGGCATACCCACCGATCAATATCTTTTTTTCGTTCAGCCCACAGGCTGCATGAAAAAAAAGTTTACAATGTATGCCCAACAAGGACCAGCAACGTACTGGTATGTTGCTGGACTTTGAGTGGTTATACCAGAATGATGCCTGCAGGTTTAGGTATCATCTTGGTATCATTCTTTTCAGCCAGCGGTCGGCTTTCATGTAAAAGCAATCCTAGCGGCTATTTAGCCTCTAGACTGCTTTTACAAGCAGTGGGAGGGAATGCCCCCCCCCCACTGTCTTCCATGTTTTTCTCTGGGTCTCCTGTCCCAACAGGGAACCTGAGAATGCAGCCAGTGATTCAGCCAGCTGACCATAGAGCTGATCAGAGACCAGAATGGCTCCAAACATCTCTATGACCTAAGAAACCGGAAGCTACAAGCATTTCATGACTTAGATTTCGCCGGATGTAAACAGCGCCATTGGGAAATTGGGAAAGCATTTTATCACACCGATCTTGGTGTGGTCAGATGCATTGAGGGCAGAGGAGAGATCTAGGGTCTAATAGACCCCAATTTTTTCAAAAAAGAGTACCTGTCACTACCTATTGCTATCATAGGGGATATTTACATTCCCTGAGATAACAATAAAAATCATTTAAAAAAAAATAAAAATGAAAGGAACAGTTTAAAAATAAGATAAAAAAGCAAAAAAATAATAAAGAAAAAAAAAAAAAAAAAGAGCACCCCTGTCCCCCCCTGCTCTCGCACAAAGGCGAACGCAAGCGTCGGTCTGGCGTCAAATGTAAACAGCAATTGCACCATGCATGTGAGGTATCACCGCGAAGGTCAGATCGAGGGCAGTAATTTTAGCAGTAGACCTCCTCTGTAAATCTAAAGTGGTAACCTGTAAAGGCTTTTAAAGGCATTTAAAAATGTATTTAGTTTGTCGCCACTGCACGTTTGTGCGCAATTTTAAAGCATGTCATGTTTGGTATCAATTTACTCGGCCTAAGATCATCTTTTTTATTTCATCAAACATTTGGGCAATATAGTGTGTTTTAGTGTATTAAAATTTTAAAAAGTGTGTTTTTTCCCCAAAAAATGCGTTTGAAAAATCGCTGCGCAAATACTGTGTGAAAAAAAAAAATGAAACACCCACCATTTTAATCTGTAGGGCATTTGATTTAAAAAAATATATAATGTTTGGGGGTTCAAAGTAATTTTCTTGCAAAAAAAAGCGGTTAGAAGAGTGGGTGATGTGTGACATAAGCTTTTAAATGTTGTGCATAAAATGCCAGGACATTTCAACCCCCCCCCCCCCCAAATGACCCCATTTTGGAAAGTAGACACCCCAAGCTATTTGCTGAGAGGCTTGTCGAGTCCATGGAATAAGACAAATTTTTTTTTTTTTTTTTTTGCACAAAGTTGTCACTAAATGATATATTGCTCAAACATGCCATGGGAATATGTGAAATTACACCCCAAAATACATTCTGTTGCTTCTCCTGAGTACAAGGATACCACATGTGTGAGACTTTTTGGGAGCCTAGCCGCGTACGGGACCCCGAAAACCAAGCACCGCCTTCAGGCTTTCTAAGGGCGTAAATTTTTGATTTCACTCTTCACTGCCTATCACAGTTTCGGAGGCCATGGAATGCCCAGATGGCACAACCCCCCCCCCCCCCAAATGACCCCATTTTGGAAAATAGACACCCAAAGCTTTTTGCTGAGAGGTATAGTGAGTATTTTGCAGACCTCACTTTTTGTCACAAACTTTTGAAAATTGAAAAAAGAAAAAAAAAAACGTTTTTCTTGTCTTTCTTCATTTTCAAAAATAAATGAGAGCTGCAAAATACTCACCATGCCTCTCAGCAAATAGCTTGCGGTGTCTTCTTTCCAAAATGGGGTCATTTTGGGGGGTTTTGTGCTATCTTGGCATTTTATGGCCTTCGAAACTGTGATGGGTAGTGAAATCAAAAATTTACGCCCTTAGAAATCCTGAAGGCGGTGACTGGATTTCGGGGCCCCGTATGAAGCTAGGCTCCCAAAAAGTGCCACTCATGTCGTATCCCCGTACTCAGGAGAAGCAGCAGAATGTATTTTGGGGTGTAATTCCACATATGCCCATGGCATGTTTAAGCAATATATCATTTAGTGACAACTTTGTGCAAAAACAAAAAAAAATTGTCACTTTCCCGCAACTTGTGTCAAAATATAAAATATTCCATGGACTCAACATGCCTCTCAGCAAATAGCTTGGGGTGTCTACTTTCCAAAATGGGGTCATTTGGGGGGGTTTGTGCCATCTGGGCATTTTATGGCCTTCAAAAATGTGATAGGTAGTGAGGAGTGAAATCACAACTTTACGCCCTTAGAAGTCCTGAAGGCGATGCTGGGTTTTCGGGGCCCCATACGCGGCTAGGCTCCCAAAAAGTCCCACAATGTGGTATCCCCGTACTCAGGAGAATCAGCAGAATGTATTTTGGGGTGCAATTCAACATATGCCCATGGCCTGTGTGAGCAATATATCATTTAGTAACAATTTTGTGCAAAAAAAAATAAAATTTGTCACTTTCCCGCAACTTGTGTCAAAAAATAAAATATTCCATGGACTCAACATGCCTCTCAGCAAATAGCTTGGGGTGTCTACTTTCCAAAATGGGGTCATTTCGGGGGGTTTTGTGCCATCTTGGCATTTTATGGCCTTCAAAACTGTGATAGGTAGTGAGGAGTGAAATCAAAAATTTATGCCCTTAGAAATCCTGAAGGCGGTGCTTGGTTTTCGGGGCCCCGTACGCGGCTAGGCTCCCAAAAAGTCCCACACATGTGGTATCCTCGTACTCAGGAGAAGCAGCAGAATGTATTTTGGTGTGTAATTCCACATATGCCCATGGCATGTTTGAGCAATATATCATTTAGTGACAACTTTGTGCAAAAAAAAAAAAAAAATTGTCACTTTCCCGCAACTTGTGTCAAAATATAAAATATTCCATGGACTCAACATGCCTCTCAGCAAATAGCTTGGGGTGTCTGCTTTCCAAAATGGGGTCATTTGGGGGGGTTTTGTGCCATCTTGGCATTTTATGGCCTTCAAAACTGTGATAGGTAGTGAGGAGTGAAATGAAAAATTTATGCCCTTAGAAATCCTGAAGGCGGTGCTTGGTTTTCGGGGCCCCATACGCGGCTAGGCTCCCAAAAAGTCCCACACATGTGGTATCCCCGTACTCAGAAGAAGCAGCTGAATGTATTTTGGGGTGCAATTCCACATATGCCCATGTGAGCAATATATCATTTAGTGACAACTTTTTGTAAATTTTTATTATTTTTTTTTTTTTTTTGTCTTTTTTCAATCACTTGGGACAAAAAAATAAATATTCAATGGGTTCAACATGCCTCTCAGCAATTTCCTTGGGGTGTCTACTTTCCAAAATGGGGTTATTTGGGGGGGTTTGTACTGCCCTGCCATTTTAGCACCTCAAGAAATGACATAGGCAGTCATAAACTAAAAGCTGTGTAAATTCCAGAAAATGTACCCTAGTTTGTACTATAACTTTTGCGCAAACCAATAAATATACGCTTATTGACATTTTTTTTACCAAAGACATGTGGCCGAATACATTTTGGCCTAAATGTATGACTAAAATTGAGTTTATTGGATTTTTTTTATAACAAAAAGTAGAAAATATCATTTTTTTTCAAAATTTTCGGTCTTTTTCCGTTTATAGCACAAAAAATAAAAACGGCAGAGGTGATCAAATACCATCAAAAGAAAGCTCTATTTGTGGGAAGAAAAGGATGCAAATTTCGTTTGGGTACAGCATTGCATGACTGCGCAATTAGCAGTTAAAGCGACGCAGTGCCAAATTGTAAAAAGTGCTCTGGTCAGGAAGGGGGTAAATCCTTCCGGGGCTGAAGTGGTTAAATTGGTTAAGGTAGCTCTAAAGAGAATGTACAATTACATTGTATAGTGTATGGTCACCTTGGCCCTAGGTTCACACTGATGCAGTGCGATTTTGATTACATTTTTAGTGTGATTTCAAGGTGCAGTTACAGTGCAAATTGATGCAATTCCAATGCGGGGCTGATGTGATTTGGACACGATTTGGATACAGTTGCATTCCCTGTACTGTGTGAGGAGAGCAAGACTGGAGGAGAAAAACAGGGTTATTACCTGTTAACGCTCTTTTCCAGGAATCTTCCAGGATGGCTTACAGAGAGAGAGGCTCCTCCCATCTAGCACAGGAAACACATGATCCACCTTATTAAAAGCCTGCCCATAGGCCATGGCCCCTCAGTATTGACAAATAACCGAAGGCACAGATAAAATAATAAACACTTCCATTAGTGCAACCAACTTGCTTTACATAATTATTCCTACGAGACGGGGGGGGGGGGGGGGGGGGATGATGCCGTCCTGGAAGATTCCTGGAAAAGAGTGTTAACAGGTAATAACCCTGTTTTTTCACAGTCATCTTCCAGGACGGCTTACAGAGAGGACAAAATAGAACTACCTGATCCGGACGGGACCACAGCTCTAAGTGTCTTCCTCCCGACAGCCTGTTTCTGGTTAGAGAACAGGCTCATTCAGTAATTTTTAGTCCAAAAAGTGGCCCCTGCTCTGTCGGAATGAGCTTTGATGTTTTCTAGAGGAAACAGTGATGATGCCTGGCAAGCTTCTATCATTGCATATTTCAATCACCTTGAGATAGTAATATTTTGACGCCCTCTTGGCTTTATAGGGGCCCCAGAACAGAACAAAAACTAGAAGTTGATCTGCAATCTTTAGGTCTCACCCTATGTAATCTTCAGTCAAGAGATATCAATGGACATCTACTGTAGATAATCGGCCCTTGTATTTATCCAGTGAGATTTCTGCCACAATGTTATACATACCCAAAAATGCATATGCCCATACCTATGAGCTCTCTCTTCTAAATGCTGGTACTGCAGATATTGGTGTTTGGAAAGGAACTGGGTAAGAATGAACCTGACAATTTTATGAATGACAGGTGCTCTGCCCAAAGATGGAAGTCTTACTTCATAAAGACACATTGTAATACTGGTGGTAAACTATGCCGATCAATACTTTAAGAGACTGAGCCTGTAGCAGTAACAGAATATTTACATTGACTCGCTATAGCTGTTCTGTTAGGATGGCTTTGTAAAAGAGATGTAATGATGTTTTTAACATATACAGAGTACTGATAATTTTAACATATACAGAGTACTGAACATAAACATACCCAGTCAGGTATAAGGGTCAGAGTAGAGCTGCACGATTAATCGTCAAGAATAGTTATTGCGATTTTTTCCCCGTTGTGATCTTGACAAAGGGTTTCCCGATCTTCCTGATCTTTGGTATGCAGAGAATTTTCTTTCTGCTCTCAGCTGTCAAAAGTCAAAGTCTGGGCAGTCTGCCAAGTTTTAAAACATTCTATCAGTGGAATGTTAAGTCCAAACATTGTATCAATTTGTCTTTTACATCAAAGGTATAGACTTCTATATGTAAATTAAGAACATTTAAACCACTTAAACACTAAATCTTTTTCTGACAGTTGTTGCTATCAAGTTAAAATATTTTTTTTTTTGCTAGAAATTGCTAGACATTACTTAGACTCCCCATACATTATATATATATATATATATATATATATATATATATATATATATATATATATATATATATATATTTTTAGTAGAGACCCTAAAGAATAAAATGGTGGTTGTTGCAATATTTTATGTCACACTGTATTTGCGCAGCGGTCTTTCAAATGCATTTTTTTGGGAAAAAATTACCTTAATGAATTAAAAAAAAAAACAAAAAAAAACCCCAGTAAAGTTAGCCCAAATTTTTTTGTATAATGTGAAAGATTTTACGCTGCGAGAATCATGAGAGAATCGTGATCTTTATTCTAAGCAAAAAAATTGTGATTCTCATTTTGGCCAGAATTGTGCAGCTCTAGGACAGAGTGATAGCAAGACATGATACCACATCTACAGTCCATGTTCCTGCCCATTAGTGCTGTAAGGTACGCATCACACGAAGGGGCTATCTACATCTGCAGCAAAAATGGCCCGTTATACCACTGGTCATACTAGATTATACTACTGTATAAATCCTAAATCCTAGGAAAGATTATAGTGACCATACCACTCCAAATAAAGGGCTCAGTGTTGCAATCAATATAGCTTTACATATTCAACTATGATGTTAAGACCTCCCAGGAGGAAGAACCCCAAAAAATATGTAACCCATACAAATTAAAATACCTTGTAGAGAACACAAGGCTAGTATTGAGGTATATTCATACCACAAGAAAACTTAAAGAACCTTCTGACACAAGGGCCAATACCCAAAAAATACTTATGTAAAAACATCACATATATAATGTAATAGTTTGTGGAATTTCTATGTCCGTATAGCCTGAGAGATTGCATAAAAGATACCAGTTAATGTCTCAGCGATCAGAGATTTTCTCTCAAAACCATTTACATACCTGCTGTCTATGAACCTTAATGCAATAAAGTGTGTGTTAACCCATAAAAAAATGGATCCTGCTCCTTTAAAGCATGTTATATGACACAGTGCTTGTCCTGTGTCATTTGGCCCCCTGTAACACCTAAAAAACCTGGCTGATCCTGCCAGTTTCTCCCCACCCCTTTGTAAACTGACCACTGTGTATCATGGCTGCTGAGACCAGACACCTTGGTCATTTAATATGCCTCTGTCATCAGCAGCCTGCTATCTGCTCTCCTCTCTGCTTCTGAGTCCTCCCCCCCCCCTCTGTCTGTGTGTGAGCCGTCCCTCCCCCTCCTGCTTCTCTCATAATACTAACCTGTATATACCATCAGCCCTGCCTCCTATTGCAGTGTCCCCCTCTGTGAATGATTTATATATATATATAAATGCTGTAAATACTTCATTTAAGAGCCAAGATTACGATCACATGACCGGCCAGCTCTCTCCTCCTCCACACTGACATCAGCAGAGGAATCTAAGCCCCGCCCGCTGCATTTCTCAGAGGAGAAAAGGAGGAAGCTGGCCAGTCATGTGATCGCAATATCAGCACTGATTTTCAGCATTTATTTTTATAAATCACACACAGAGGGGGGTACTACAATAAGAGGCAGTGCTGATGGTGTATACACATTAGAGTGGCTTAACAACCACTTTAAGACAACCTATTGCTGATTGCACAAGACAATGTAAAGGTCAGGTAAAAGCCTCCCAATTCATACAGTCACATATACAAATGAGGGCTAAATTTCAAGCAGGTCGTTTGAACTATTAATCTCAGTTTCCACTAGTGTGACTCGCCATGTGACCCTGGACACAAAGTCGCATGACAAGTCATAGCCCATAGATTACAATGGCACCCGTTCCAATCTTTGCGGCTCAAAGTTTCAGCGACCTAGAAAAGGTCCCTGCACTACCCCAATGCGACCTCTGATGCAACCCCGACCCAGAGACTGAAGTTGGATCAAAGCTGCACCCAAAGTTGCATCTCAGATCATGTGACCTTGGGGTCGCAACCATGGAAACTTATCCTCAGTGAGTAAATATATTAGATCGTATATGAGACACGAACCACCATGGTATCAAAAGAATATGACCCAAAAAACACAAGCATAAACTCCAATGTTATGTATTTAGATACATAGGGGGTTATTTATGAAAGGCAAATCCACTTTGCACTGCAAGTGCAGTCGCTGTAGATCTAAGGGGGACATGCACAAACTGGAGTGCATAGCAAATACTGTTACCCCATAATAGGTACAGCTTCAGCTCCTATACATAACCAAATATTTTATGTGGAATGTTATGTCCCTTTGATACAGGGTCTCTCAGGGTGTTGCTAGAAATGCTGCCAGTATCGGCTCAGCAAGTTACACACAGGCTGGATGCACTTCTTAAGCAGGGAAGGGTTTATTACTCAGAAAGCAATGTACATTTTTACATGGAGGAGTCTTATACAACAGGTCTCTCTAAGTATCACGCTGCTGCTTCCAGTCCCACACACACTGACTGACTTGCTGGTACAGCCCCTCCCCCAGCATGCATCAGTAGAAAGGGGTTAGGGGTCACAGTGATTCTGAATAAACATTTCACCTCCTCTTTTTCTCGAAGAAAAAAAAAAATATATATATATCTCAAGAGAACAAATACACAACCCATAAAATACTCAACACATACAGAACAAGGCAAACAGGATCAGTTCAGCAAGTAGTATCTTAGTATCTCCAACTCAGTTCTGTGGCTTCTGCAGCACTTCAGGAGCCCTTTGTCTCCATTTCCTGACCTCCGATGTATCTCGTAAGATATCAGTGCTTTGCCAAAAAGGAGTTTGATATCTTTGGCGAGCAGACTTATGAAGTGGCAAAGGACTGGAAGGAATAGAGTCGGTAAAGGGTTCTGGAGATGTCAGTGGGTGTCCAACAGACCAATCAGTCTCTGCAACTCCAGGTACATGTCTGGACCCATCAGGAATATGGTCACCAACCGTTTCAGGTGTTGGTTGTAAACTTGTGGGATCATGCCAGACACCATGCCATATGTCACCAGTAGAGCCCTGAGTAGACTCTGGTGGTTGGTTAGAAAGAGGGGTCGGGTTTGTCTCTAGTGGTCGGTAAATGCGCTTCCTCAATTACGAAAGGTGTCGTCGAACATAAACACCATTCTCCAGGCAAACAAGGTACATTCTTCTTCCAAGAGGTCCATCAATTATGCCAGGAAGCCAATGAGGCAAAACTCTGTAATTCCAAAACCATACAAGATCACCGGCACGGAATCCAGGACAGCCTGGTGGAGGAGGTGTTGGTGACTGTTCCTGTGGACGGACTAAATCAAGTTTGGTGCGGAGATGCCTGCCAAACATAAGAAAAGCAGGGGACAGACCAGCAGTAGCGTGTTTTGTGTTTTGGTACATGGTCAAGAACTCCAGCAGCTTCTCCTGTGACAGTCCAACCTGGTCCAGAGTGGACAGTAAGTGCTTCTTAAACGTCTGCACAAATCGTTCTGCCAGCCCATTCGAGGCTGGGTTATAAGGAGCTGTTTTGTAGTGTTGGATGCTCAAGCCACTGAGGAAGGATTGAAACTCATGCAATGTAAATTGAGTTCCATTGTCCGAGACTATGGCTGTTGGCAAGCCATATTGGGCAAAGAGCTTCCTTAAGACTAGAATGGTAGCAGCTGAGGTAGTAGAAGGCATTTGAAATACCTCCGGCCATTTTGAATGTGCATCTACCACGATCAAATACATTTTACCCTGGATTGGGCCAGCAAAATCAAGATGGAGTCTTGACCACGGGTCTGTCGTCCATGATCAAGCTAGCAGGGTTCCTTTCTTTTGGGGTCGCTGAGCTTGACAGCACTCAGGACATCAAGCCACATAATCTTCACTTGCTGTATCCATTTGTGACCACCAAACATAGCTCCGGGCTCGCTGCTTCATGCGCACCACGCCAGGATGGCCCTCATGCAGTATCCTTAGCATGGTTGGTTGCAAATACTGAGGTATAATCACTCATATAATACAGAGGTGGGGGACTCGAGTCACATGACTTGACTCGAGTCAGACTCGAGTCACCTGTTTGAGGACTTGCGACTTGCTTGACAAAATTAAATAAATGACTCGACTTGACTTTGACTTATCACTAATGACTTGCGACTTGACTTTGACTTGGGCTATTTGACTTGCAATGACTTGGCACCACCAGTGCTGTGTCTTGGCCTAGGCAAAAGCCGCCCCCCCCCACAAAAGAAAGCTCCCCCCAAGTCCCGGCTTTGGGGTAGATCAGTATTTTGACTTAATTTGTGACTTGACCAAAATAAATGACTTGACTTGACTTGCTTGACTTCTAGCAGGGACTCGACTTGACTTGCTTGCTTTTCGCCACAGTAACTTGGGACTTGCTTGTGACTTGAAGGTTAAGACTTGAGACTTGCTTGTGACTTGCACATGTGTGACTTACTCCCATCACTGATATAATATATAATAACTATAATAATAATTATATATAATTATATAATAACTCATATAATGCCCCACTGTAGGCAACCAGCAATAGTCACAAGCTCACATTTTCTGGCAAAGTACGGACGAAATTCACCTGGGACTTTCTCTGGCCATCCAGCCTGAACATACGAGAATATCTGAGACAGGAAGGGATCTGTGGCTGTATGTCTGGCAATTAGGGAGGTGGACATGCAGGACCGTGGCCTGTGTACTTTCACTGGGTGGTCTCCAATTGGCAATCTGGAAAATGCATCTGCATTGCCATGGGCCTCATGAGAGCGGTATTTGATAGAATAAGTATAAGCTCCCAAGAATAAAGCATACCTTTGTAAGGGAGATGCGGTTGTTGTAGAAATTCCTTTCTGAGGATTCAGTATGGACAACAGAGGCTTGTGGTCAGTGATAAGTGTGAACTCCCGACCACAGATGTATGTGTGAAATTTTTTTGTGGCCCATACAATGGCCAAAGCTTCCTTGTCTATCTGGGAGTAGTTTTGTTCTGCTGAGGTTACAGACCTGGAGGCAAAAGAAATGGGGCGCTCCGTGCCATCTGGCATGACATGGGAAATCATGGCATCCAGTCCATAAGGTGAGGCATCACAAGCCAAGGTGACGTGTTTCTTTAAATCGTAGTGGACTAGAACCTGAGAGGACAGAATGAGCTCTTTGGAAAGCTGAAAAGCTTCTTTACAGTTGTCTGTCCATATCCATTTAGCTCTTGCATCGAGTAAGCGATGTAATGGGTAGAGCTGGTGTGCTAGGTTTGGCAAGAAACAGTGGTAGTAAATTAGGAGGCCAAGGTAGGACCTGAGCTGTGTGACGTTCTGGGGAGTAGGGGCATGGGTAAGGGCTTTAACCTTTTCTTCAGTAGTGTGTAACCCATGTCGGTCCACAGTGTGGGCACAAAATTCCAGTCGAGACTTCAGAAATTCGCATTTTGAAAGATTGACACGTAATACTGTTGGAGTCTCTCTAGCACAGCTTCAACATTCTTTCTGTGTTCTTCATCAGTGGGACCAGTGATGAGCATGTCATCTAGTAGACATTGGGTGAAAGGTATGCCTGCCAGGACTTCATCCATGATCTGCTGCCAGATGGCTGGAGCTGGGGCTATGCCAAAAACCATGCGGTTATATTGGAATAATCCTTTATGGGTGTTAATGGTCAACAGATGTCGTGAATCTGGGTGTACTTGCAGTTGCAGGTAAGCTTGCTTTAAGTCTATTTTTATAAACTTTTGCCCCCCCAGCCAGTGAGCCAAACAGATCTTCAAGTCGAGGCAATGGATATTGATCCACAAGAAGTTGGTTGTTTAGGGCAAACCTGAAGTCTCCACAAATTCTAATGTCATTCTTTTTCTTGACAGGCACAATTGGTGATGCCCATTCACTTCTATCAACTTTAGTTATGATCTTTTCAGCCAATATGTGGTCCAGCTCTGCTTCCACTTTCTTCCGCAAGGCAAAGGGCACTGATCTTGCCTTACAAAAACGAGGTGTAGCACCAGGCTTTAAGAGAAGGTGGGCCATTTTCCTTTTACTGAGCCCAAAGAGTCCTCAAAAACCTCCTTAAAGCGTGACTTCAGGGATTCCACCCAATGGTCTACCTCAGAATGCAATGTACATTGGGCAATAGCAAGAGGGGGCATGCCCAGAGCTTTGATCCAGTCCCTACCATACAGCGGAGGACCTCCTTTACTTACAACATAAAGGCGTAGAGTTTGACTGCGCTTGCCTAATGTCACAATGGGTTTCACATAACGTAAGGGCTGTAGCAGTTCCTTGCTGTAGGTTTGTAGTGTGAAATTTGTAGGTTGGATCGGTAGGGACAGACCCGATGCCTTTAAATCAGTCCATGAAATGACGGACACAGCCACCCCTGTATCAACATCCATGGAGACAGGACAGCCATTGAGTGTGACATCCACTTTTATCGCAGGAGTGTTCCCAGCTACCCAAAACAGTCCAACATGCTGGACACAGGTCTCCTCATCAGAGCTGAAGCCGTTATTGTCAGTATCCACATGAAATGTCTGTTTACGTCTACCTTTTGTGGTAGCGTTATGGGAGCGTGAGCTGCGGCAAACACGCCCAATATGACCAGTCTTTCCACAAAGAAAACAAATGACATCCTTGAACTTGCAAGCAGGTGCACTGTGAGAAGTGTTACCACAACGATAGCAAGTTGGCATTCTTGAGACAGAAGAATTAGGGTGGCGAGGTTTAAGTTGATTTGGCGACGGCCGTCGTGGGTGTCGGGTGATAGCAGTGTGGAATATTTCTTCTCCCTGGCTTGCAGGAGGTTCAGGTGGCGCCTTCAGTAGGGTGGCGTCCCGTGTAGCCAACTCTATGACTGTAGCAAGCTCCATGGCTTTCGTCAGAGACAAGTCGGGTTCTGTGAGTAAACATTTCTGTATGGCTGGGTCGCAGAGTCCCATGACAAACATGTCGCGGAGAGCCGTCTGCAGGTAATATCCAAACTGACAAGTGGCAGCTAGTTTACGTAAAGCAATGATATAAGTCTCTATATACTCCCCGGCATTCTGCCTCCTACTTTAAAATTTAAACCACTCTGCGATTTCTAACGGCTTTGGGTTGTAGTGCTCATGTAGCCTCTGAATTTACTCAAGCAGGGGCTTAGAGGCCGGCTTGTCTGGAGAAATTAGGTCTCTGAGGGTGCCATATGCAGCTTGATCCAATGCTGTGAGGAAAACTGCAACTTTCTTTTCTACAGCCACACTATTTGCTTCCATATACTGCTCCAGCCTCTCCACCCAGGAGCTCCATGATTCAGCAGCAGGATCAAATGGTTGAATAAACCCTATGAAAGCCATGTGTGCTAAAATCCACAATCCTCGTCGCCACTGTTATGTCCCTTTGACACAGGGTCTCTCCCACTTTTTCACTGCAAGTGCAGTCGCTGTAGATCTAAGGGGGACATGCATAAACTGGAGTGCATAGCAAATACTGTTACCCCATAATAGGTACAGCTTCAGCTCCTAGACATAACCAAATATTTTATGTGGAATGTTATGTCCCTTTGACACAGGGTCTCTCTGTGTTGCTAGCAATGCTGCCAGTATCTGCTCAGCAAGTTACACACAGGCTGGATGCGCTTCTTAACCAGGGAAGGGTTTATTACTCACTCAGAAAAGATGTACATTCTTACATAGAGGAGTCTTATACAACAAGTCTCCCTCTAAGTATCATGCTGCTGCTTCCAGTCCCACACACACTGACTGACTTCCTGGTACAGCCCCTCCCCCAGCATGCATCAGGAGAAAGGGGTTAAGGGTCACAGTGATTCTGAATAAACATTATATGGAACAAAAGCAAAAGTGAGTCTCCTTAAACTACATATTTAAACAATGTATATTAACAATGATTGCTGTACACTTAGCTTGTTTTATATAGCGCACACTAAGGTGGGAGACAGACAAAGCCTCCCAGCACATAACATGTCCAAATCTAGTAATAAATGAAAGCTTCTGACACCTTTGGATAAGCCCTGAAGTGTGCAACTAAAGCAATCAGAAGGCCAACACCATAGTTGTAAAATTGTAAAAAAAAATTTAAGGACACTTTTTTGGCTGTAGGCGGAGTCTTGTTATAATTAAGGGGAGGGGCATGCATTTGTGGGTGTGGCACAGGGGGAAAGTAAAAATGTGGCGCGCCGCATTGGACAATAGGCGTGGTTTACGCAAAATAGTGGGCGTGTCTTAAATGGGCGTGGCTCAAAGGGTGTGTGGTTAGAGTCTGAGATGAATGAGGGATGGAGAGGGAAAGGAGGAGAGAGGGATGGAGGGATGGAGGGACAGCAGCCCCAGATCCTACACAACAATGGAAATATGTGTATTCTAGAAAGTTTAACAATCAGCAGATAAAGATACTCCAAGCAACTGATGTTAGCACTTCAATCATCCTGGCACCATGGTTGTTATGGTGTCAGGATGATTGAAGTGCATTATTTCTATTATTACATTGTAATATAAAATTAAATCATTCAACTCACCATAATGCTGAATCAGTGGGATCCCTGAGCGTGTCACCTGCCACGTCGCCTGCCACCAGCCGTCCGTCCTTTGCATCAGGTGTCCCAGCAGAGTCCGTCCTTGCATCAGGTGCCCCCAGCAGAGTCCGTCCTTGCATTAGGTGCCCCCAGCAGAGACCCCTTACATCAGATGTCCCCAGCGGAGCCCCCCTTACATCAGATGTCCCCAGCGGAGCTCCCCCTTACATCGGATGTCCCCAGCGGAGCCCCCCTTACATCAGGTGTCCCCAGCGGTTCCCTGCCTTACATCAGATGTCCCCAGCGGAGCCCCCCTCGCATCAGGAGTCCCCAGCGGAGCCCCCTCACATCTGGAGTTCCCAGCGGAGCCCCCTCACATCAGGAGTTTCCAGCGGAGCCCCCTCACATCAGGAGTCCCCAGTGGAGCCCCCCTCACATCAGGAGTCCCCAGAGGAGCCCCTTTACATCAGGTGTCCCCAGCAGAGTCTCCCTCACATCAGGTGTCCGCAGCAGAGCCCCCCTCACATCAGGAGTCCTCAGTGGAGCCCCCTCACATCAGGAGTCTTCAGCGGAGCCCCCCTCACATCAGGAGTCCCCAGCGGAGCCCCCCTTTACATCAGGTATCCCCAGCGGAGCCCCCTTCACATCAGGAGTCCCCAGCGGAGCCCCCTCACATCTGGAGTTCCCAGCGGAGCCCCCCTCACATCAGGAGTTTCCAGCGGAGCCCCCCTCA
Organism: Aquarana catesbeiana; assembly: GCF_042186555.1. Lineage (NCBI taxonomy): Eukaryota > Metazoa > Chordata > Amphibia > Anura > Ranidae > Aquarana > Aquarana catesbeiana. The sequence goes on along the minus strand of NC_133328.1, from coordinate 257,107,246 downwards.
CATCAGGAGTCCCCAGTGGAGCCCCCCTCACATCAGGAGTCCCCAGCAGAGTCCCCTTTACATCAGGTGTCCCCAGCAGAGCCCCCCTCACATCAGGTGTCCCCAGCAGAGCCCAACCTCACATCAGGAGTCCTCAGCGGAGCCCCAATCACATCAGGAGTCCTCAGCGGAGCCCCCCTCACATCAGGAGTCCCCAGCGGAGCCCCCTCACATCAGGAGTCCCCAGCGGAGCCCCCCTTTACATCAGGTGTCCCCAGTGGAGCACCCCTCACAAAAGGTGTCCTCAGCGGAGCCCCCCTCACATGATGAGTCCTCAGCGGAGCCCCCTCACATCAGGAGTCCCCAGCGGAGCCCCCCCTCACATCAGGAGTCCCCAGCGGAGCCCCCTTTACATCAGGTGTCCCCAGCGGCGGAGCCCCCCCCTCACATCAGGTGTCCCCAGCGGAGCCCCCCTCACCTCAGGAGTTCCCAGCAGAGCCCCTTTACATCAGGTGTCCCCAGCGGAGCCCCCCTCACATCAGGAGTCCCCAGCGAATCCCCCTTTACATCAGGTGTCCCCAGCGGAGCCCCCCTCACATCAGGTGTCCCCAGCGGGGCCCCCCTCACATCAGGAGTCCTCAGCGGAGCCCCCCCTTACATCAGGAGTCCCCAGCGGAGCCCCATTTACATCAGATGTCCCCAGCGGAGCCCCCCTCATATCCGGTGTCCCCAGCGGAGCCCCCTTTACATCAGATGTCCCCAGCGGAGCCCCCCTTCACATAAGGAGTCCTCAGCGGAGCCCCCTTACATCAGGAGTCCCCAGCGGAGCCCCATTTACATCAGGTGTCCGCAGCGGAGCCCCCCTCACATCAGGAGTCCTCAGCGGAGCCCCCCCTTACATCAAGAGTCCCCAGCGGAGCCCCCTTTACATCAGATGTCCCCAGCGGAGCCCCCTCACATCCGGTGTCCCCAGCGGAGCCCCCTTTACATCAGATGTCCCCAGTGGAGCCCCCCCTCACATCCGGTGTCCCCAGCAGAGCCCCCTCACATCAGGAGTACTCAGCAGAGCCCCCTCTCACATCAGGAGTCCCCAGCGGAGCCCCCCTCACATCAGGAGTCCCCAGCGGAGCCCCCTCACATCAGGAGTCCCCAGCGGAGCCCCCCTCACATCAGGAGCCCTCAGCGGAGCCCCCTCACATCAGGTGTCCCCAGCGGAGCCCCCGCACATCAGGAGTCCCCAGCGGAGCCCCCCTTACATCAGGAGTTCCCAGCGGAGCCCACCTCACATTAGGAGTCCCCAGCGGAGCCCCCCTCACATCAGGAGTCCCCAGCGAAGCCCCCTTTACATCAGGTGTCCCCGGCAGAGCCCCCCTCACATCAGGAGTCCCCAGCGGAGCCCCCCTCACATCAGGAGCCCCCAGCGGAGCCCCCTTTACATCAGGTGTCCCCAGGGGCGGAGCCCCCCCTCACATCAGGTGTCCCCAGCGGAGCCCCCCCTCACATCAGGAGTCCCCAGCGGAGCCCCTTTACATCGGGTGTCCCCAGCGGAGCCCACCTCACATCAGGAGTCCCCAGCGGAGCCCCCCTTTACATCAGGTGTCCCCAGCGGAGCCCCCTCACATCAGGTGTCCCCATGATGTGAGTCCTGATGTGAGCCCCCCTCACATCAGGAGTCCTCAGCGGAGCCCCCCCTTACATCAGGAGTCCCCAGCGGAGCCCCCTTTACATCAGATGTCCCCAGCGGAGCCCCCCTCACATCCGGTGTCCCCAGCGGAGCCCCCTCACATCAGGAGTCCTCAGCAGAGCCCCCTCACATTAGGTGTCCCCAACGGAGCCCCCCTCACATCCGGAGTCCTCAGCGGAGCCCCCCTCACATCAGGAGTCCTCAGCGGAGCCCCCTCACATCAGGTGTCCCCAGCGGAGTCCCCTCACATCAGGAGTCCCCAGCGGAGCCCCCTCACATCAGGAGTCCCCAGCGGAGCCCCCTTCACATCAGGAGTCCCAAGCAGAGCCCCCCTCACATCAGGTGTCCCCAGCGGAGCCCCCCTTACATCGGATGTCCCCAGCGGAGCCCCCCTTACATCGGATGTCCCCAGCGGAGCCCCCCTTACATCAGGTGTCCCCAGCGGTGCCCCCCTTACATCAGATGTCCCCAGCGGAGCCCCCCTCGCATCAGGAGTCCCCAGCGGAGCCCCCTCACATCAGGAGTCCTCAGCGGAGCCCCCTCATATCTGGAGTTCCCAGCGGAGCCCCCTCACATCAGGAGTTTCCAGCAGAGCCCCCTCACATCAGGAGTCCCCAGCAGAGCCCCCTCACATCAGGAGTCCCCAGCGGAGCCCCCTTTACATCAGGTGTCCCCAGCAGAGCCACCCTCACATCAGGGGTCCCCAGCAGAGCCCCCCTCACATCAGGAGTCCTCAGCGGAGACCCCCTCACATCAGGAGTCCCCAGCGGAGCCCCCCTCACATCAGGAGTCCCCAGCAGAGCCCCCCTTAACATCAGGTGTCCCCAGCGGAGCCCCCCTCACATCAGGTCTCCCCAGCGGAGCCCCCCTTACATCAGAAGTCCTCAGCGGAGCCCCCCTCACATGAGGAGTCCTCAGCGGAGCCCCCCTCACATCAGGAGTCCCCAGCGGAGCCCCCCTCCCATCAGGAGTCCCCTGCGGAGCCCCCCTTTACATCAGGTGTCCCCAGCGGAGCCCCCCTCACATCAGGTGTCCCCAGCGGAGCCCCCCTCACATCAGGAGTCCCCAGCGGAGCCCCCTTTACATCAGGTGTCCCCAGCGGAGCCCCCCCTCACATCAGGAGTCACCAGCGGAGCCCCCCTCACATCAGGAGTCCCCAGCGGAGCCTCCCTTTACATCAGGTGTCCCCAGTGGAGCCCCCCCTCACATCAGGTGTCCCCAGCAGAGCCCCCCTCACATCAGGAGTCCTCAGCAGAGCCCCCTTACATCAGGAGTCCCCAGCGGAGCCCCTTTACATCAGATGTCCCCAGCGGAGCCCCCCTCACATCAAGAGTCCCCAGCGGAGCCCCCCTCACATCAAGAGTCCCCAGCGGAGCCCCCCTTTACATCAGGTGTCCCCAGCGGAGCCCCTCACATCAGGTGTCCCCAGCGGAGCCCCCTCACATCAGGAGACCTCAGCGGAGCCCCCCTCACATCAGGAGTCCTCAGTGGAGCCCCCCTCACATTAGGTGTCCCCAGCAGAGCCCCCTCACAGCAGGAGTCCCCAGCGGAGCCCCCTCACATCAGGTGTCCCCAGCAGAGCCCAACCTCACATCAGGAGTCCTCAGCGGAGCCCCAATCACATCAGGAGTCCTCAGCGGAGCCCCCCCTCACATCAGGAGTCCCCAGCGGAGCCCTCTCACATCAGGAGTCCCCAGCGGAGCCCCCCTTTACATCAGGTGTCCCCAGTGGAGCCCCCCTCACAAAAGGTGTCCTCAGCGGAGCCCCCCTCACATGATGAGTCCTCAGCGGAGCCCCCTCACATCAGGAGTCCCCAGCGGAGCCCCCCCTCACATCAGGAGTCCCCAGCGGAGCCCCCTTTACATCAGGTGTCCCCAGCGGCGGAGCCCCCCCTCACATCAGGTATCCCCAGCGGAGCCCCCCTCACATCAGGAGTTCCCAGCGGAGCCCCTTTACATCAGGTGTCCCCAGCGGAGCCCCCCTCACATCAGGAGTCCCCAGCGAAGCCCCCCTTTACATCAGGTGTCCCCAGCGGAGCCCCCCTCACATCAGGTGTCAACAGCGGGGCCCCCCTTACATCAGGAGTCCCCAGCGGAGCCCCCTTTACATCAGATGTCCCCAGCGGAGCCCCCCTCATATCCGGTGTCCACAGCGGAGCCCCCTTTACATCAGATGTCCCCAGCGGAGCCCCCCCTCACATCAGGAGTCCTCAGCGGAGCCCCCTTACATCAGGAGTCCCCAGCGGAGCCCCCTTTACATCAGGTGTCCGCAGCGGAGCCACCCTCACATCAGGAGTCCTCAGCGGAGCCCCCCTTACATCAAGAGTCCCCAGCGGAGCCCCCTTTACATCAGATGTCCCCAGCGGAGCCCCCTCACATCCGGTGTCCCCAGCGGAGCCCCCTTTACATCAGATGTCCCCAGCGGAGCCCCCCTTCACATCAGGAGTCCTCAGCGGAGCCCCCTTACATCAGGAGTCCCCAGCGGAGCCCCATTTACATCAGGTGTCCGCAGCGGAGCCCCCCTCACATCAGGAGTCCTCAGCGGAGCCCCCCCTTACATCAAGAGTCCCCAGCGGAGCCCCCTTTACATCAGATGTCCCCAGCGGAGCCCCCTCACATCCGGTGTCCCCAGCGGAGCCCCCTTTACATCAGATGTCCCCAGTGGAGCCCCCCCTCACATCCGGTGTCCCCAGCAGAGCCCCCTCACATCAGGAGTACTCAGCAGAGCCCCCTCTCACATCAGGAGTCCCCAGCGGAGCCCCCCTCACATCAGGAGTCCCCAGCGGAGCCCCCTCACATCAGGAGTCCCCAGCGGAGCCCCCCTCACATCAGGAGTCCTCAGCGGAGCCCCCTCACATCAGGTGTCCCCAGCGGAGCCCCCGCACATCAGGAGTCCCCAGCGGAGCCCCCCTTACATCAGGAGTTCCCAGCGGAGCCCCCCTCACATTAGGAGTCCCCAGCGGAGCCCCCCTCACATCAGGAGTCCCCAGCGAAGCCCCCTTTACATCAGGTGTCCCCGGCAGAGCCCCCCTCACATCAGGTGTCCCCAGCAGAGCCCCCTCACATCAGGAGTCCCCAGCGGAGTCCCCCTCACAGCAGGAGTCCCCAGCGGAGCCCCCTTTACATCAGGTGTCCCCAGTGGAGCCCCCCTCACATCAGTTGTCCTCAGCGGAGCCCCCTCACATGATAAGTCCTCAGCGGAGCCCCCTCACATCAGGAGTCCCCAGCGGAGCCCCCCTCACATCAGGAGTCCCCAGCGGAGCCCCCCTTTACATCAGGTGTCCCCAGGGGCGGAGCCCCCCTCACATCAGGTGTCCCCAGCGGAGCCCCCCCTCACATCAGGAGTCCCCAGCGGAGCCCCTTTACATCGGGTGTCCCCAGCGGAGCCCACCTCACATCAGGAGTCCCCAGCGGAGCCCCCCTTTACATCAGGTGTCCCCAGCGGAGCCCCCTCACATCAGGTGTCCCCAGCGGAGCCCCCCTCACATCAGGAGTCCTCAGCGGAGCCCCCCTTACATCAGGAGTCCCCAGCGGAGCCCCCTTTACATCAGATGTCCCCAGCGGAGCCCCCCTAACATCCGGTGTCCCCAGCGGAGCCCCCTCACATCAGGAGTCCTCAGCAGAGCCCCCTCACATTAGGTGTCCCCAACGGAGCCCCCCTCACATCCGGAGTCCTCAGCGGAGCCCCCCTCACATCAGGAGTCCTCAGCGGAGCCCCCTCACATCAGGTGTCCCCAGTGGAGCCCCCTCACATCAGGAGTCCCCAGCGGAGCCCCCTCACATCAGGAGTCCCCAGCGGAGCCCCCTTCACATCAGGAGTCCCAAGCAGAGCCCCCTCACATCAGGTGTCCCCAGCGGAGCCCCCCTTACATCGGATGTCCCCAGCGGAGCCCCCCCTTACATCGGATGTCCCCAGCGGAGCCCCCCTTACATCAGGTGTCCCCAGCAGTGCCCCCCTTACATCAGATGTCCCCAGCGGAGCCCCCCTCGCATCAGGAGTCCCCAGCGGAGCCCCCTCACATCAGGAGTCCTCAGCGGAGCCCCCTCATATCTGGAGTTCCCAGCGGAGCCCCCTCACATCAGGAGTTTCCAGCAGAGCCCCCTCACATCAGGAGTCCCCAGCAGAGCCCCCCTCACATCAGGAGTCCCCAGCAGAGCCTCCCTTTACATCAGGTGTCCCCAGTGGAGCCCCCCCTCACATCAGGTGTCCCCAGCAGAGCCCCCCTCACATCAGGAGTCCTCAGCAGAGCCCCCTTACATCAGGAGTCCCCAGCGGAGCCCCTTTACATCAGATGTCCCCAGCGGAGCCCCCCTCACATCAAGAGTCCCCAGCGGAGCCCCCCTTTACATCAGGTGTCCCCAGCGGAGCCCCCTCACATCAGGTGTCCCCAGCGGAGCCCCCTCACATCAGGAGACCTCAGCGGAGCCCCCCTCACATCAGGAGTCCTCAGTGGAGCCCCCCTCACATTAGGTGTCCCCAGCGGAGCCCCCTCACAGCAGGAGTCCCCAGCGGAGCCCCCTCACATCAGGTGTCCCCAGCAGAGCCCAACCTCACATCAGGAGTCCTCAGCGGAGCCCCAATCACATCAGGAGTCCTCAGCGGAGCCCCCCCTCACATCAGGAGTCCCCAGCGGAGCCCCCTCACATCAGGAGTCCCCAGCGGAGCCCCCCTTTACATCAGGTGTCCCCAGTGGAGCCCCCCTCACAAAAGGTGTCCTCAGCGGAGCCCCCCTCACATGATGAGTCCTCAGCGGAGCCCCCCTCACATCAGGAGTCCCCAGCGGAGCCCCCCCTCACATCAGGAGTCCCCAGCGGAGCCCCCTTTACATCAGGTGTCCCCAGCGGCGGTGCCCCCCCTCACATCAGGTGTCCCCAGCGGAGCCCCCCTCACATCAGGAGTTCCCAGCGGAGCCCCTTTACATCAGGTGTCCCCAGCGGAGCCCCCCTCACATCAGGAGTCCCCAGCGAAGCCCCCCTTTACATCAGGTGTCCCCAGCGGAGCCCCCCTCACATCAGGTGTCCCCAGCGGAGCCCCCTTTACATCAGATGTCCCCAGCGGAGCCCCCCTCATATCCGGTGTCCCCAGTGGAGCCCCCTTTACATCAGATGTCCCCAGCGGAGCCCTCCCTCACATCAGGAGTCCTCAGCGGAGCCCCCTTACATCAGGAGTCCCCAGCGGAGCCCCCTTTACATCAGGTGTCCGCAGCGGAGCCCCCCTCACATCAGGAGTCCTCAGCGGAGCCCCCCTTACATCAAGAGTCCCCAGCGGAGCCCCCTTTACATCAGATGTCCCCATCGGAGCCCCCTCACATCCGGTGTCCCCAGCGGAGCCCCCTTTACATCAGATGTCCCCAGTGGAGCCCCCCCTCACATCCGGTGTCCCCAGCAGAGCCCCCTCACATCAGGAGTACTCAGCAGAGCCCCCTCTCACATCAGGAGTCCCCAGCGGAGCCCCCCTCAAATCAGGTGTCCCCAGCGGAGCCCCCCTTTACATCAGGTGTCCCCAGCGGAGCCCCCTCACATCAGGTGTCCCCAGCGGAGCCCCACTCACATCAGGAGTCCTCAGCGGAGCCCCCTCAGATCAGGAGTCCCCAGCGGAGCCCCCCTCACATCAGGAGTCCTCAGCGGAGCCCCCTCACATCAGGTGTCCCCAGCGGAGCCCCCGCACATCAGGAGTCCCCAGCGGAGCCCCCTCACATCAGGAGTCCCCAGCGGAGCCCCCTCACATCAGGAGTCCCCAGCGGAGCCCCCTTCACATCAGGAGTCCCAAGCAGAGCCCCCCTCACATCAGGTGTCCCCAGCGGAGCCCCCCTTACATCGGATGTCCCCAGCGGAGCCCCCCCTTACATCGGATGTCCCCAGCGGAGCCCCCCTTACATCAGGTGTCCCCAGCGGAGCCCCCTTTACATCAGGTGTCCCCAGCAGAGCCATCCTCACATCAGGGGTCCCCAGCAGAGCCCCCCTCACATCAGGAGTCCTCAGCGGAGCCACCCTCACATCAGGAGTCCTCAGCGGAACCCCCCTCACATCAGGAGTCCCCAGTGGAGCCCCCTCACATCAGGAGTCCCCAGCAGAGCCCCCCTTTACATCAGGTGTCCCCAGTGGAGCCCCCCTCACATCAGGTCTCCCCAGCGGAGCCCCCCTCACATCAGAAGTCCTCAGCGGAGCCCCCCTCACATGAGGAGTCCTCAGCGGAGCCCCCCCTCACATCGGGAGTCCCCAGCGGAGCCCCCCTTTACATCAGGTGTCCCCAGCGGAGCCCCCCTCACATCAGGTGTCCCCATCGGAGCCCCCCTCACATCAGGAGTCCCCAGCGGAGCCCCCTTTACATCAGGTGTCCCCAGCGGAGCCCCCCCTCACATCAGGAGTCACCAGCGGAGCCCCCCTCACATCAGGAGTCCCCAGCAGAGCCTCCTTTTACATCAGGTGTCCCCAGTGGAGCCCCCCTCACATCAGGTGTCCCCAGCGGAGCCCCCCTCACATCAGGAGTCCTCAGCAGAGCCCCCCTTACATCAGGAGTCCCCAGCGGAGCCCCTTTACATCAGATGTCCCCAGCGGAGCCCCCCTCACATCAAGAGTCCCCAGTGGAGCCCCCCTTTACATCAGGTGTCCCCAGCAGAGCCCCCTCACATCAGGTGTCCCCAGCGGAGCCCCCTCACATTAGGAGACCTCAGCGGAGCCCCCCTCACATCAGGAGTCCTCAGTGGAGCCCCCCTCACATTAGGTGTCCCCAGCGGAGCCCCCTCACAGCAGGAGTCCCCAGCGGAGCCCCCTCACATCAGGAGTCCCCAGCAGAGCCCCTGTCACATCAGGAGTTCCCAGCGGAGCCCCCCTCACATCAGGAGTCCCCAGCAGAGCCCCCTCACATCAGGAGTCCCCAGCGGAGCCCCCTCACATCAGGTGTCCCCAGCAGAGCCCCCCTCACATCAGGTGTCCCCAGCAGAGCCTCCCTCACATCAGGAGTCCTCAGAAGAGCCCCCCTCACATCAGGAGTCCTCAGCGGACCCCACCTCACATCAGGAGTCCCCAGCGGAGCCCCCCTCACATCAGGAGTCCCCAACGGAGCCCCCTTTACATCAGGTGTCCCCAGCGGAGCCCCCCTCACATCAGATGTCCCCAGCGGAGCCCCCCTCACATCAGGTGTCCCCAGCGGAGCCCCCTCAGATCAGGAGTCCTCAGTGGAGCCATCTCTCACATCAGGAGTCCCCAGCGGAGCCCCCTCACATCAAGAGTCCCCAGCGGAGCCCCCCTTTACATCAGGTGTCCCCAGCGGAGCCCCCTCACATCAGGAGTCCTCAACGGAGCCCCCCTCACATCAGGAGTCCTCAGTGGAGCCCCCCTCACATCAGGTGTCCCCAGCGGAGCCCCCTCACAGCAGGAGTCCCCAGCGGAGCCCCCTCACATCAGGAGTCCCCAGCAGAGCCCCACTCACATCAGGAGTTCCCAGCGGAGCCCCCCTTACATCAGGAGTCCCCAGCAGAGCCCCCCTCACATCAGGAGTCCCCAGCGGAGCCCCCTTTACATCAGGTGTCCCCAGCAGAGCCCCCCTCACATCAGGTGTCCCCAGCAGAGCCCCCCCTCACATCAGGAGTCCTCAGCGGAGCCCCCTCACATCAGGAGTCCTCAGCGGACCCCACCTCACATCAGGAGTCCCCAGCGGAGCCCCCCTCACATCAGGAGTCCCCAGCGTTGCCCCCCTCACATCAGGAGTCCCCAGCGGAGCCCCTCTTTACATCAGGTGTCCCCAGCAGAGCCCCCTTCACATCAGGTGTCCCCAGCGGAGCCCCCCCTCACATCAGGAGTCCTCAGCAGAGCCCCCCTCACATCAGGAGTCCTCAGCGGAGCCCCCTCACATTAGGAGTCCCCAGCGGAGCCCCCCTTTACATCAGGTGTCCCCAGCAGAGCCCCCCCTCACATCAGGTGTCCACAGCGGAGCCCCCCCTCACATCAGGTGTCCCCAGCGGAGCCCTTCCTCACATCAGGAGTCCTCAGCGGAGCCCCCCTCACATGAGGAGTCCTCAGCGGAGCCCCCCTCACATCAGGAGTTCCCAGCGGAGCCCCCCTTTACATCAGGTGTCCCCAGCGGAGCCCCCCTCACATCAGGTGTCCCCAGTGGAGCCCTTCCTCACATCAGGAGTCCTCAGCGGAGCCCCCCTCACATCAGGAGTCCTCAGCAGAGCCCCCTCACATCAGGAGTCCCCAGCGGAGCCCCCCTTTACATCAGGAGTCCCCAGCGGAGCCCCCCTTTCCATCAGGAGTCCCCAGCGGAGCCCCCCTCACATCAGGAGTCCTCAGCGGAGCCCCCCTCACATCAGGAGTCCTCAGCAGAGCCCCCTCACATCAGGAGTCCTCAGCGGAGCCCCCTCTCACATCATGAGTCCCCAGCGGAGCCCCCCTCACATCAGGAGTCCCCAGCGGATCCCCCCTCTACATCAGGTGTCCCCAGCAGAGCCCCCCTCACATCAGGTGTCCCCAGCGGAGCCCCCCTCACATCAGGAGTCCTCAGCGGAAGCCCCCCTCACATCAGGAGTCCCCAGCGGAGCCCCCTCACATCAGGAGTCCCCAGTGGATCCCCCCTCACATCAGGAGTTCCCAGCGGAGCCCCACTCACATCAGGAGTCCCCAGCGGAGACCCCTCACATCAGGAGTCCCCAGCAGAGCCCCCTTTACATCAGGTGTCCCCAGCAGAGCTCCAGTCACATCAGGAGTTCCCAGCGGAGCCCCACTCACATCAGGAGTCCCCAGCGGAGACCCCCTCACATCAGGAGTCCCCAGCAGAGCCCCCTTTACATCAGGTGTCCCCAGCAGAGCCCCCCTCACATCAGGTGTCCCCAGCAGAGCCCCCCTCACATCAGGAGTCCCATCAGGAGTCCCCAGCGGAGCCCCCTTCACATCAGGAGTCCCCAGCGGAGCCCCCCTTTACATCAGGTGTCCCCAGCGGAGCCCCCCTCACATCAGGTGTCCCCAGCGGAGCCCCCCCTCACATCAGGAGTCCTCAGTGGAGCCCCACTCACATGAGGAGTCTTCAGCGGAGCCCCCCTCACATCAGGAGTCCCCAGTGGAGCCCCCCTCACATCAGGTGTCCCCAGCGGAGCCCCCCTCACAGCAGGTGTCCCCAGCGGAGCCCCCTCACATCAGGAGTCCTCAGCGGAGCCCCCCCTCACATCAGCAGTCCCCAGCGGAGCCCCCTTTACATCAGGTGTCCCCAGCGGAGCCCCCTTCACATCAGGTGTCCCCAGTGGAGCCCCCTCACATCAGGAGTCCGTAGCGGAGCCCCGCTCACATCAGGAGTCCTCAGCGGAGCCCCCTCTCACATCAGGAGTCCCCAGCGGAGCCTCCCCTCACATCAGGAGTCCCCAGCGGAGCCCCCTTTACATCAGGTGTCAACAGCGGAGCCCCCCTCACATCAGGTGTCCCCAGCGAAGCCCCCCTCGCATCAGGAGTCCTCAGCGGAGCCCCCCTTGCATCAGATGTCCCCAGTGGAGCCCCCCTTACATCAGGTGTCCCCAGCGGAGCCCCCCTTACATCAGATGTCCCCAGCGGCGCCCCCTAACATCAGGTGTCCCCAGCAGTGCCCCCCCTAACATCAGGTGTCCCCACGGTGTCCCCCCTTACCTTTCTATAGCAGACCGGCAGCGGGGCGGGTAGGCGGGGCGAGGCGGAGCGGGGCTCAGGGTGGGCGACGACGCAGGAACTTCGCCTAACCATCCAGCTGTTCCTGGTCTCCTTAGAAATGGCGGCCTGTTTCTGCTGGCCACGGACCTCTAGCGGCGGTGGCGAATATTCGTAAAAAAACGGATTTCTCGGGACATTTCCTGGGAAATAATAAACTTGGGAAAAGAGTCCAAATCCCGGGAATGTCCCGGGAAATCTGGGACAGTTGGTAAGTATGCAACACCTGTAGGTATTAACAAGCAATCATTAAACCTGGGTTTGTCCATGCATCCCTTGCATGGAGGTTATGCCCAGGAGCCTGTCAATTGAATGTTGCCGGTTCCACATCTAATGTTTTCAGTTCAGCCTAGGAGTGGGTTATTGCCCAAATCCCAAGTACAGTAAGTCCTGATTAAACCAGGTGAGTAAGGGAGGGCTCCCCTAGAGTAAGGTGACCAGATTTTTAAAATGAAATCCGGGGACATTTTTTTTTTTATTGGCAAATGGTAAACTGTTTTATAAGTATATTTTCCTCAAATGATATATGCAGTGCATGTGGTATGTGTTTATGGAATGATTGTATCATATATAGGTTATTTCTAACATTTTGTCCATAAATATTCAAAAAAAAAAATACTGCTTAGAATTTTTTGAGATATGACTGCCAAATGTTATGAAGATAAGACAGAGAAAAAACAGAGTGCAAAGTTCAGGAGTGTGTTATATAAAGAACTCAGGGCTCAGCTGTGCCCATCTATGCAGCGTCACCAGTGCCCAGCAATGCAGCCTCACCAGTGTCCAGGAATGCAGCCTCACCAGTGCCCAGGAATGCAGCCTCACCAGTGCCCAGCAATGCAGCCTCACCAGTGCCCAGCAATGCAGCCTTACCAGTGCCCATCTATGCAGCCTCAGCAGTGCCCAGCAATGCAGCCTCCCCAGTTCCCAGGAATGCAGCCTCACCAGTGCCCAGGAATGCAGCCTCACCAGTGTCCAGCAATGCAGACTCACCAGTGCCCAGGAATGCAGACTCACCAGTGCCCAGGAATGCAGACTCACCAGTGCCTAGGAATGCAGCCTCACCAGTGCCCAGCAATGCAGCATCACCTGTGCCTAGCAATGCAGCATCACCTGTACCTAGGAATTCAGCCTCACCTGTGCTCAGGAATTCAGCCTCACCTGTGCCCAGGAATTCAGCCTCACCTGTGCCCAGGAATGTAGCCTCATGTGTGCAGGAGATTTGAGAGGAGAAAAGAGCCAGTGTTCTGCTGAAAATGGCCAGATCATCACACAGATCCTGGGTGGGTGCTGAAGCAGAGGGTGGGGGCGGTTTGCTCCAGGTGCCACACACTGGGTGGGTGTCGGGCTGGCTTCTTCCACTGTGCCAACTTTAATTTGATTTGCCAGACCATCAGACAAGTCCCGCCTCCTGGACGGCTCCTACCTATGATAGACAACACACGTGCCCTGGCATTGGACAAGTGTGCTGTCTGTTAAAGGAGAAAACCAGGAGGCAGGACTTGTGTGGCACCCGGTAAATCAAATTAAAGTTGACACAGCGGAATCCATTTGCTTAGTGGGGGATCTCTCCCCTGATTACCGCTGAGCAGGATGACATGTCTGTGTCCGGTCCACTGATGTAGAGCGGACATGGACACAGCACGCTGCTCTCTATGGGGCTTTCAGATGGAAACGGACCGTCCAATCTGATCCGCCAGATAGATGGGGAACGGATCTCCCATCTGTCTGTTTTTAGTGGACTGGATTGGATGGTGGCGGGTGTCAGCGGACACAGGTCCGCTGACATCTACCGCTCCATAGAGGGCAATAGATGGTCTGACCGGGTCTGCCTGAAAAACTGACAGGGGGACCCGATCAGTCCACCAGTGTGAAAGAGCCTAACACATCAGTGCTGTGTACCCACTCCACCCCAACCCCCAGCACATCTCTGTACCCCACCCCACACTTTCACCCCATGGTCACTCACCAATCAATTTTGATGACAGTCTGTGGTCAGCATCTCCCCCTGCGCCCCAGATCACTTCTATTGCAGTTCACTATACAGTGGGGAGAGGTGGGAGGCGGCGATCGGCAGCTCTGTGGTGTCCGCGGGCGGCGAGATCTCTCTGGGGCTTGAAAACTACAAGCCCCAGGGAGATCCTGCCACCCGCACTCACCACAGAGCTGCTGGTTGCCTCCTCCCACCTCCCCCCTGCTGCATAGTGAACTGACAGGCAGAGGTGCAGGGGAGATGCCGGGTCTTGGGCCCCCCCGTCACCCCTCCAATCCAGGGACAGATGTTCTCCAGGGAAAGTGGGCTCAATCCAGAAATCGGGGACGTCTGGTCACCCTACCCTAGAGCCTTGGTGCCCACGAGGATAGCTGCTTCTCCTCTGGTGGAGAAGGAAGCTTTGTGAAATTTAAGACAAAAATTTGTCATTCCTTTATCAACACTCTCTAGGAATCCTTTTAAAAGAGCGTTGTGGCACTGGAGCTGGTGTCCATGCAGTCCCTTAGGCGGTTCCCCTTTTGCTCCCATCCCTTGTCCTATGGGGAGAGGAAACAAGGTAGTATGAGCCTTTTACAAGGAGAGACAGGGTGCAGACGATCACCCTATGACCAGCATCCACCCACCTAGGGAGACCCAAATGAAGTCCCACCACCGGTAGGTAAAAGAGGGATACACACACAGCCAGACTCCCCAGACCAGCCCTGCTGGTCTGAGGATAGTACAGAGAATCCACCCAAAACCCCTGGTGCCCCCTACACAAGGGAGTAAGAAAAGAGGAACCCCCATTTGCCTCTTTCTTACCTTAGGGCCAGAGTCTGCAGGTGTCCCAGACCTGTTTCACTGCATACAGTATCCTGCCTGGTGACATACCAGCACAGGACATAATGGCTTCCACCATCTTCTCTGTAGCCCTGAAAGGTCGAGCAGTGAGGATCCCAGTCTGGCGCTGTGGATCGGATGCCTCCACTGGAACAGTGCATGGAGCTTGCAGCCCCGACCACGTGGTCGGTGTTTGCTACCAATAACATGTCTGCCCTGCAAGCATCAGGACACCATGAGTCTGCACTGTCCCCCGGAAGACTCACCTGAGTCAAAATCCCACACTGCCAGTGTACCTGAGCCTACAGGCATCTGCCAACCAAACTCCCATGGAAAGAGGGGGGTCTCCTGGAGTAAAAATTCAAGACTCCCTTCCAGGACAGCCTGAGCGAGCCCAAGATACATGCCTCCCCAGGTTCACTGCCCCTGTTTTGAGATGCTGTAGCCGGGAGGCCCCTGCCACCTAACACAAAGGCCTAGGTGGCAAAGAAGTTTGCTCCCAGCCATAAAGATAAATATAGCAAACTTCTTCAGAGTTCCTGTCTGGCTGGAGGAAACACATATACTGAGAGGCCATGGCCTATGAGCGGTCTTTTATAATGTGGATTATGTGTTTCCTGTGCTAGGTGGGAGAAGTCTCTCTCTGTAAGCCGCCCTGGAAGATGACTGGGATGCTTGAATTTGTAAGACAATAGGACAGATAAGCGATCTGAAAGAGTTTCCATTGAAGTCTACGGACCTCAGAATCACACTGCAACGCACCAAACTTTCACAGGACCCTTTTCAGGATTTCACTTGTCATGCAGTTTAATGCGATCTGAACCTGCACAGGAAAACGTATCAATGTGAACCAGGGCTTGGGGTAGTGAGAGTGAAAGATGGGCAAACATAGGACCTCCTGTAGCAGGGGTAAATCTGAAACACCTTGGGGACTGCAACAGCTGTGATGATGTCCCAGACCAAACCCCAGATGATGTCTGTTTAGACGAAACACGTCATGACGAGCCTAGCTGATGCCATTGTGTTAAACATACTGCTATTCGAATACCCCTACAAGTGATTTTATATTCATCTAAATGTGAGTGTTTCTACTACTTTTAATAAATTCCATTTTATGCCTACTGTTTTACATTATGTGGAGCATTTGTTTCATTTTTGGTTATACTGTGTGAGTGTACAGGGAAGGCTTGGTCCACCCTTTGTTTGAGACTACCAGACTGTCCGGTTACTATCACTTCAAGCCAGCCTGAGGGATGGAGGGATCATCCCCCATTCTGGCCAGAAGTTAAAGGCATAGATGTTTCATCTCAATGGTGTTTATACACCACAAGCCTTGGTGACTCATTGGGCATACGCCTTACTGAGTCCATAAGCTCCGGGAAGCCTTCTCAAAGTTGGTGGTGGCTGTCTTCTATATTCACATGATTCCTAAGATTTACTGATGCCATAAGGACTAAACCTCATTGTTTGGATCAACTTCAACACTTATTTTTCACTCTGCAGACTGTTTATTTGTCACTACTTATTATCATCATTTTTATATGGACACATTCACTTTTGTCATATTTTTACATTGTTAATGTTTATTCATTATTAATGTAAAATGGCCATTCATGTCACCTTCTAGAAATAAGAGTTTTTTTGGTATATTGTGTAGCGCTGGTAGATTTGCGATCTACTATATGTTAGGTGAATTTAGTAACTTGTTTGTTAAATAGATTAGGTTTGCCTCTGTTCCAGCTTGGCTGACGTTGTGTGTGTTTCCATACTGACCGGTGGGTGTCGCTGTTATCACTGGTCCGTGTTGGAAAGGCAACGTGTCGAATCGTATGGATGCTCTTCTGTCTCGGAGACAACTAGGTGGAGGTGGTCCTCCAAGTTGCATTCTGGGTGAGGGTATTTATGGGACAGACGCCATATTGTGGGTTTCGTTTTACAGCCACCTGCTGGCCCTCCTGGCTGACAGGTATGTGTTAGAGAGCAATCTCGTAGTCCTCCGTTCCGGAGGCCCACGCCGCTGCGGCGCAGGGGTGGGCCCAGAAGCTTGTCTGGGGCCTACCACAGCAGCCGAGGAATGGTCCTGAGCTGTCTATCCAAAGGGAGGAAGCTGGACAGCCGAGGAGATCCCAGGGGAGGACCCGTCATGGAAGGATCACGCAGCGTGCTGGTCTGGAGAGGGGCCTGGTGACTCGGTTGGAGGACATATCCTAAAAGTAACTATACAGCATAGTGTTGCCGGGTTGGCTTAAAGGTTCAAGCACTGTGACTGACGTTCATTGCAAAAAAACCAATACATCCTGTGGCAGAGGATCGTACTGTGGCAGAGACTTTTGTTTGTGCTACGTACTGGCTGCTAGGCAAGTGAGAGAGGCCTATCCAGGCGAGCAAAGAGTGTGTCCCACGAGGGGAGCGCATTCTATTATAATATCCAAATTCTACCAGGACATTTGTCAAGAACCTTACAAGAAGATATTTGAGTTTCTTCTGCAGTTTCCCTTCTGCCTCTTTCCTGCTACTTCCTTAGTAAATCGTTTAATAAAGCATTGAAAACGTACTCAAGTGTTGGTGCGTGTATCGTCCAGAGGTAAACTCAACGGAACCCTAGACCCGGTGGCGGTAAAACAGAGGGAAGGAGAGTGAAGGTAACAAGCCTGCCTAAACCAGCAGCTCCACCGAGAGTTAGTGCTACATGTGGGGGCGTTGTCCGGGATTTGTTGACCATCAATTCTCGCAACCCAGGGAAGTGTTTTACTGGGAGTTTACGGAAAAAGCTGGACTTTGAAAAAATTCTTCAGGAAGAGAAAAGGTTAAACTGCAGGACTTTATTTCTGAATGCGTAGACGGCAGGCGCCAGTGAAGGCCCGGGAGCTACGTGATCAGAAGAACAAGTGGGAGGAGCTTACCCTACTTGTTACCGCGTGGCACGCGTGTATGTGTTTGGAGCCAGAGGAGAAGAGAGGCCTCGTGATCGTGCTGAGAAGATCAGAGTGTGGCCATGTCTTTTCCGGCGATGCAGCCAATCATGGGACCGAGAATGTTCCCTACAAGCACCGTGATGAATGCTGTGCTATCTGGAACTCTGCTTACAGATACTGGAGTTCGTTTGAAGCCGCAGGGGAGGTTTGTCCTGTGTACCTCAGGAGATATTGAGGGACTGGGCATGATCTGCCACTGATGTGAAGGTTTGGCCGTACATCTCCGTCCGTTTGGCTGATGTCCGCAATGTGGAGAGTACTTGTTTGTGGTGGAGCAACCTACCACGTCGCCGTGCTTATCGGATGGATTGGGCAACAGGTATCGCTACAGTAGAAGCTGCTACCGCTACGGAGAGAGAACGACAGGCCACCACTTTGCCTGTTGTTGCTGATAATGTTCCGGAAAGAGAAACTGCTGCTGTCGTTTCGTCAGGGGACATTACTTTGATTTCTGCGTCTACTACACCTATTCCTTTTGTACCTACTCAAAGGAAGGTGGGATGTGTGAAGGCTTCCCGCGGCCGTGGTCGAGGCCTACCCCAGAGGTTACCTGAACCGCAGCTATCAGAGGCCACGTCAGGAACGGGTAAGCCACTGATGGGGAATGTATCTGGGACTGTGAGTAAATATCTTCCAGCAGAAGAGTTGGGAGACTCGGAATTAGAATCCATGTCGGATCTTTCCGGGGATGATGACCTATTTGAGACTATGTCACAAGAGCTGTTATGGTCACAAGGTGAAGATGTTGCCTCTGCTATGACTTTCCCTGAATGGACAGCCCTGAGTTCTGGGAAGACGTCACCCTGTGTGGAGCCACACAGTACTGTTACCGGGACTTTGCCAAAAGTTGCTAGTTCACTACAGATACCGGCTGGGTCTATGGTGAGCAAATCATTGGATTCCTGTGTACCGCCTGGTATGGGGGGAGACAGATCTTTGCCCAAACTTGCACGTTTGCAGAGGATGTTAAACAAGCGTGTAGCTGCCGAGTATGGTTTGGAGTTCCCCTATGTGCCCCAGGAAATAATGCAGGTGATTGAAACTAATCGGGAACTTTGGTACAGTGAAGCTGTTTGGGACTATTTGTCTGTGCCTTTCCAAAAGACTGGATGTTCTGTTAAGATGGATGAACGTTTTAGTGGATGTTTCATGCACTGGAACTTCGGTCGGCACATCTATGCTGACAAAGTGGTCATCTGCAGGCCTGGAAAAGATGATGTTGTCTATTTCATTACCACCGTGGATAAAACGGGAAAACCACTGACATTGCCAGGTCCCCGGTTTTATTGGTGATTCTGGACAAAAGAACTTTGCAAGTAGTTAGCTAGTTAGAGTCAATGTAAAGAAATCTGCGTGGTCAAGATTTACATATTCTGCTCAGTGTTTTAAATCCAAGGACTTCTTTTTGCTAGCCGGATTTTTTTCTTTATTTGAAGAGATCATACTACAGGGATGGACTCCTTAAGTTTATTCTGATATGGATAAAAGGAAGAGAGGCTCATTTTTTTCTAAAAATGAGGCTTTGCTCCTAATATTGTACAGTATATATTTGTGTGTTTAATAAGTTTTCCTTTTCAGGAATTATTGGATCTCCTATCAAGCTGGGAGGCTTTTCAGCTAGATAGATAGTAAGGTTATGTAAAATCATAGGATGGTTTTGTTTGCGGATGTAAACATAATGTTTTATAGATGTAAGTCTTATAATATCTTTCCACTGTCTTTTCCTCTCTCTTTGTCTATCCAAGTTATAAGAAACTCAAATACCTACTCCCAGGCTTGGGAGTTACTGTTATGCCCCGTACACACGGTCGGACTTTGTTCGGACATTCCGACAACAAAATCCTAGGATTTTTTCAGACGGATGTTGGCTCAAACTTGTTTTGCGTACACACGGTCGCACAAAGTTGTCGGAATTTCCAATCGCCAACAACGCGGTGACGTCAACCACGTACCGCGAGACTAGAAAAGGCCAGTTCAGAACCAAGCGCGGCACCCTTTGGGCTCCTTTTGCTAATCTCGTGTTAGTAAAAGTTTGGTGAGAGACGATTCACGCTTTTTCAGACTCGTGGCTTTCAGATCGTTTTCTGCGGTTAAGTTTGTGCTTGTGGGTTTGTATCTGCTCTTCAGTGCGTGCAAGCAAGTTCCACGTAACTTTTAGTCATTGTGTTCTTGTTCGTTCGTTACTGTTTTTCAGGTCGCTCTTCACAGGCCTTGCTGTTCTTCAGTGCGTTCTGTTACTTTGTTCTGAGCAGCCGACCGTTTTCTAGCCATGTTTCGTATGCGTACTCCTCGTAGAGTACGTGCTGTGCGGGGGCTTGGTGTTGGGGTCCTGACCTTGACACAAGTCCAGTCCATGAACAGGGTGGGGAGGAGTTCATGGACCAAGAATTAGTTGCTTCAGCGTGACCAGTTCTCTCATATGCCTTTGCTCCGTGAGATCCGTGAGAATAATCCTGATGATTTCAGGAACTTTCTCAGGATGACGGACCCCGTATTTCACCGTCTGCTGGCTTCGCTGACCCCCTATATCAGCAGGCAGGATACCTGCATGAGGCAAGCCATCACTCCAGGGCAGAGGCTCGTCGCTACCCTGCGGTACTTGGCGACAGGGAGAAGTCTGCAGGACTTGAAGTTCTCGACAGGCATCTCCCCCCAGGCTCTGGGTATCATTATCCCAGAGACCTGTTCTGCCATCATCCAGGTCCTGCAGAAGGAGTATATGAAGGTAAGATTTTTATCCTTTAATATCACATTTTATTGTATTGAATGTTTGATAATATATTGTATTTCTTTCCTCATTCCCTAATTACCATGATTGTAATATGCTGTGAATGTCCCCTTTGTCCTCATGCATGCTGGATTTTTCTGTAATTATTTTTTTAGTCCTTCATACAGATTGGCCTTCAATAACCTCCCCAGCATGCTCTTCTGCCCTATAGTCACCTCATGTAGTTACTTAACAATGTATTTTGTCAGCTCCATAGTAGTGCTTTACCCCAAACACCCCTAAAATGTTTTTAAATGTGATTTGTGCTTTAAATTCAGGCAGAGTACCAGAGGCTTTTTTTTGTGGTGTCCCCAAATCATTTTTAGTAACCTTCCCTCCCCCCAACTGCTAAGTCAGCTGATCCCAATTCTCTATCTATCCTCGATCATCTATCTGCTGACTTTGCCAAACCCATACACACTATACCCATTTTTTTTGTGCTCAGATGTATGGATGAATTCCCCAAAGCATGTAGTGCAAGGGCCTGCCTGTATACTTTCAAATGGTACTGTTTAAAGTTTTTGTATCCTATTATTATCTTGACAGGTAATAGCAGAATGTCCAAATGTGCTCAAATGTGTACAGTGTGTATTTATATCTTTGTATTATGACACTTCTTACCTGTCCAGTGGGCAACCAATAGTGTAACTAAGGAGGGGCTGTTACAAGTAATACCCTGTATTTAGGCATTCATCTCTCAATGAAGTGGAGAGGGTTACCTGTCCAAGATCCCCCCCCCTATAATGTTAGAAATGGCCCTTGGGGGGGGGGGATATGATAAGTGTACCTTATACTTTGTTGTTGTTAAATTCCCCTTAATAAATGCTATCTGGAGGTTTGCCAAGAATGTTTGTGTCTAATCTGCTTGCCATGTTTATGTGCAAAATGACTAAATTTTTTTTGTTTTCCTCAACAGTTTCCTTCCACGCCACAGGAATGGCAGACTGTGGCCTCCCACTTTGCCCAGCGGTGGGACTTTCCTAACTGCGGAGGGGCAATTGATGGGAAACACGTCCACATCGTCCCACCACCCAACTCGGGATCATACTATTTCAACTATAAGGGGTTCAATAGTATTGTGATGTTGGCGGTGGTGACGACTAATTACGACTTCTTGTATGTGGACGTGGGGAAGAATGGCCGGATGTCCGATGGTGGAGTCATCGCCCAGATGGAGTTCTACAGGCATCTCCAGAATGGCAGCTTGGACTTGCCACCTCCAGAGGACAATGTGGAAGGACTCCCATTCGTCTTCATTGCGGATGAAGCATTTGCGCTGGGGGACCATCTTATGCGGCCATTCCCGATGAGGACCCTCACCCCGGAACAGAGGGTTTTTAATTACCGGCTGGCCAGAGCCAGAAGAGTGGTGGAGAACACATTTGGAATCATGGCCAGCCGGTTCCGCCTATTTCTGACACCCATCCATATGGCGGAGTATAAATGTAATCATATAATCCTGGCGTGCTGTGTTCTACATAACTTTTTACTCCAACATTCTGCCAACTATGCTGGCTCAGTTGGGCCTGAGGCCGGAATTCTACATGATACAACCCTGACGGCGCTTGAAAGTGGCCGTCCTGGCTTGCCCTCCCTGAGTGCCCGTGATGTCCGGTTAAGATACCCTGAGTTCTTTGCGGGTAGGGGGGCCATCAATATGCCAGACAATTTGTGAAGCATTTATCAAATAAAAAAAAAAATTTACTGCTTGTGTTTGTTTTAGCTGACCCTGACAGCAATGTGGGGAGTCCTGAAAATGGCGTGATTGTGTAACCTTTTATACAAAGCACTGTTGGGTGTTATTTACTAAAGGCGTAGACACTTTGCACTACAAGTGCACTTGAAACTGCACTGAAACTGCATTTGTAGTGCAAAGAGGATTTGCCCTTAGGAAATAACCCCCATTTTCACAGAAAACAGCAATTACATCACCAGAAAAGTAAAAATAAATAATGATATTTGAAGCGCTTCACAATGTGCATGAAAATGAATATATAAGAATAAATATAAATATAAATAGTCAAATAAATCCAGCGGTGAGTAAAAATTCCTAAAAAATCCAGCAATCAAAATAGTGTAAAATTATAAAAAATTTGTGACACCAAATGTGTAAAAAAATTCACATAAAAAATCCACATAAAAATAAATATATAGGGATGTATTCAGAAGGTTCAATTGTACAGGTGTAGAATCCTGATTGGTATAGAGCTTTTGATCACTAGCAAAGCTATTTAAAAACACTTGCTTAATCAAGGTGCTCATTGACCTTCATAGTAACAATGTGCTTTTTGCTCCTATTCACAACCAATGTGAGAATCATAAACAGGCAGATAAGAGAAAAAAACAATCATTGTGCAATAGTTAGGATACCAAGGTACACAGGCATACCAAGGTACACTTCAATCCACTCACGTGTGCCTTATAATGATAAGGCATATGCAGGTTTTACTATAACAGTCAGCCGCCTTAGACAGGAGCAGATTCAGTGCAGTACACTGTGTGATACTGCTGATCTGCACAGAGCGTCCTTGGCTCCTCCCACGCGTTACATCACAGTCACGTGACTTTTTCAAGGATAATACAAGCTCTGACGGACTCAGCTTTATAGCACAACAGCAGAGTGGTTGCCATGGCTACAGCATGAGTTTATCATCATTCTGCTTCCTGCATATACTTCAATCCTGTTAAAACCTACTTTTATTAGACATGTAATTCATATGAATATCGTTGGTTTATCAAAACCACGATTCCATGTGTAAAAAACGCAGTGTGTAAAAAATAAAAAATAAAAAATATATATATTGATATCTCTAATCACGTTTACTTTTTCAACTCCCTCCAGTGTTCACAATTGGTATAACATCTCACAGAGGGAATATATGGCAAAGCGTTGTCTCTAATGGTTTTGATAATTGACCAGTGCC
Organism: Aquarana catesbeiana; assembly: GCF_042186555.1. Lineage (NCBI taxonomy): Eukaryota > Metazoa > Chordata > Amphibia > Anura > Ranidae > Aquarana > Aquarana catesbeiana. The sequence goes on along the minus strand of NC_133328.1, from coordinate 257,084,437 downwards.
CCATGATATCACAAAAATGGGGTATCCACATGCTCTGCTCATAAATGTATGGAAAACGGAGTAAACAAGATGACATGATATATATATATATATATATATATATATATATATATATATATATATAAAATATACATATATAATATTAAAATAAGATATGATATAAGAAATAGGGAAATAATATTAAAATGTAAAATTAAAATCTAAAAATTCCATGATAGAATATTGCAAAAATGGATGATGACCATTATTTATATGCTAGAACTGAACCAAATATTGGACAAATAATGAGAATATTGGACCAAAAAATAAATAAAAAAAATAAAAAATAAAAAATAAAATATAAAAAATAAAATTAAAATATATACCATAAAAATATATATATAAATCTGAAAAATCTCTAAAAATCAGAAATAAAACAATTCAGGTCGAATTCAATGTTCAAACCATGGGGTTCTAATGTACCCATCTGGAATATCCATTTGGATTCATTCTTGCTGAGTTCCCTCACTTTATGGGAACCCCTCCAATGAGCCTTATACTTTTGAATAGCCCAGAATTGGAGACCCCTAGGGTCTCTGTTATGATACCTATCAAAATGTTTTGAAACACTGTGTTTTGGATAGCCTTTTCTAATGTTCTGGATATGCTCTCTTATTCTCTTCCACATTGGTCGCTCTTCTGTTGTGCTATAAAGCTGAGTCCGTCAGAGCTTGTATTATCCTTGAAAAAGTCACATGACTGTGATGTAACGCGTGGGAGGAGCCAAGGACGCTCTGTGCAGATCAGCAGTATCACACAGTGTACTGCACTGAATCTGCTCCTGTCTAAGGCGGCTGACTGCTATAGTAAAACCAGCTTATGCCTTATCATTATAAGGCACACGTGAGTGGATTGAAGTTTGCCTGTGTACCTTGGTATCCTAACTATTGCACAATGATTGTTTTTTTCTCTTATCTGCCTGTTTATGATTCTCACAATGGTAGTGAATAGAAGCAAAAAGAACATTGTTACTATGAAGGTCAATGAGCACCTTGATTAAGCAAGTGTTTTTAAACAGTTTTGCTAGTGATCAAAAGCTCTATACCAATCAGGATTTTACACCTGTATAATTGAACCTTCTGAATACATCCCTATATATTTATTTTTATGTGGATTTTTTATGTGAATTTTTTTACACATTTGGTGTCACTAATTTTTTATAATTTTACACTATTTTGATTGCTGGATTTTTTAGGAATTTTTACTCACCGCTGGATTTATTTGACTATTTATATTTATATTTATTCTTATATATTCATTTTCATGCACATTGTGAAGCGCTTCATATATCATTATTTATTCTTTTTAAGTGACTCTGAAAACACTCTCTTTTGATAGCAGCCTCACTTGGTTTTATGTGTAATTATCAGCTATTTAGCATCACAGCGCTTTGTGTTTTATATATATTTTATCACCAGAAAAGTGTTGTAGCGTTGAGACAATAATCCACACATTCTTGATTAACAAACTATTTAATACCCGCACAATCACATGTGCATTTAGAAAAGGTTTTTAAAACAAACCAACATGTTTGTTGTATAACAATTTTTGGAGTGGCATTATCAAAAATAGAAATGTCCATTTACGATAAAACAGGCCTGTGTAAAAACAACAAGAAAGACAAAAATCTTGAACTTACAAAGTTCACATATGGTAAAACTTGAAGGCAATATCAGACATGAGTATTTAGGAACCGTGTTTGATATTGCGTTCAGATGGGGTGAAGTCACCCCTTGAAAAGCCAAATTTGGAAGATGCACACCAATTTACGAATGTCAACATGTGCTAGCTGCCATCACGGGGGATCAAGGGACGTGTTTTGGGGGAGCAACCCCTTCCTCACCACTATTTTATTATTGAGGAAGTGGTTGCACCCCCAAAACGCGTCCATTGATCTCCCGTGATGGCAGATAGCACATGTTGGCACACTGTGTGCATCCTACAAATTTGGCTTTTCGAAACATTGCTAAAATTTTTTTAAGATTGTAGCACACAAAAAAGAAAGTGATTTTGTGGGGTTTTAAATTCGCCCCAAAACATCAATGATGTTATTATTTTTTTGAATAACATCATTGATTTTTTTCTTGAGGTTTTCCAATTCTAAATTACACCCCATGATCTCCCCGATCAGGATCTGGGCACTTTCTGTGAAAGGATCTCGATCCACAACATCACGATCACCTAAAAAGAGAGAAACCAAACAAAAACAGGTATCAAAAATCTGCCGGCATCCATCTCTTACCTGAGTCTGTGGTCGCAGACACTCACCTGTTGTGGTGCCAATTTCCACCACGTCTTCTTCCTCCTGCTGCTCAGCTTGGGTTGGGGGTATTTCCCCTTCTTCCAGAGGTGGGGGGGTCTCTGGTCTCCTCGGATGAGGGGTGTCCTCCGAGTATTTTATCCCCTATGTAAAACAAAAATGGTATAATTAGCACACAGATATTTGATGGCAGAACTATAAATAGGAAACATTGCTTGGAAGTGGGGTACAATTGTCTATTTGGGCAGAGTTCCAAGATGTAGCATTTTTATTGTCCTTTGTCAAGCTTCAATACTTTACCTGTCTTGTACAAGCTTCACAGATGGAGACCCCCCTATAGTATATACTGGAGCACCTGTGTGGGCCCCCTAATAAAAAGGGTGTTTTTGTGTCCCACACTAGTGCTCCAGCGTCCAGATGTGAAAACAGCTGCTGAGTGTCCTCTCCTTACACTGAATTTAGTTTGCATTTCATTCTAGTAACAAACCCATCTACATAACCAAATATTTTTCATACAAGTAGGCCCTAAAAAATGTAGGAAAATGCATATGGCCTAAACAATGGTGTTTTAGAGGCCGAAAGAAAAATGTTTGATATGAACGAATAATGGGCCCATGAACATTAAAGTTGCCATTTTAAACTGTACAACAATTAAGAAAAGCATATGGAGCAGCACGAAGGTAATAAAGACAAAAAGAATAGGAACACAGCACAACTACTTACTTTGTTGCAACACTCTCCGAATCTTTCGGTACTGCCCGGGCTCTCTTAATTTCAGGTCCGACCACCGCTTCCTGAGCTGATCTTTCGATCGTCGTACCCCGAAATTCCAGTGCAGACTTTTGACCACTTTTGCAATGATCTTGGCCTTTCTGATATTGGGGTTGGGGTAAGGCCCATACTTTCCATCATAGTCGGCCTTCTTCAGGATGTCGACCATCTCCAACATCTCCCCAAAGGACATATTTGTGGCCTTAAATCTTCTCCTTCTGGATCGGGACGTGTCCGGATCCGGGCTTTCCTCCTCCTCGTTCCTGTAATTAGCACGCACCTGCTGTGTATCCGCCATGTGCTCTTTCCCCACTGCGCAGAATGAAAAGGGGCGGGGAATAGACTAGAAAGAACGCCAGGGGCGGGCGGAGTTACACGCATGCGCAGTGTGTATAAAGTGTACTACACGTGCGTATTACGTATGATCTGTGAGCGGAGGAAGGAGCATTGGAGGTGCTGATCGTAAGAACGAAGGTAAGAGACATACTTGTGCCTATACTGCTTCAACATTGAGGCCTATATTGTAACAAGATTAGGAGAGTTTGGCCTGACATTAGGGTTTGTCTTGTGTTGTGTCTTGCAGTGAAAATGGATATCTTTCAAGATACTGACTTCATGGCAATATTCATTGACATGTTCAGGGAGCTGCCTTGTCTGTGAGAGATCAACCACCCACATTATAGGAACCAAATAAAGAGGAAGGCAGCGCTGGATCAATTGTTGGAAATTGTGAAGCAGGTGATCCCCACGGCAGACATCACATATTTGAAGATCCTAATTGGTGGCCTGAGGAGCACATATGTAAGGGAGCGCCAGAAAGTCCAGGATTCGCAGAGATCCGGAGCAGCAGATGACATCTATGTCCCCAGGATGTGGTACTATGACAGGCTGCATTTTCTGGCAGGCCAGACTGAACCCGGGTCATCACTCTCCAGTCTTCCTTCCACGCTTCCTTCCCCTCCAGCTGAGGCTTCTGACGCCCAACCTGGGCCTTCCAGACAGCAACATGTGGAGGAGCCCAGATTGAGCCAGGTATAGCATTCTTCTAAATATTTCTGCTTGTCCAATCAATGATGTTAACTAGATGTTAGTTTCGAGTACTAATTTATGATTGTGATTGATGATGCAAAAACAAAAACCATGTCCCTTTTTCATACACAAGGAAGTCTCAGCCAGGAGGTGGCCGGGCTGAGCAGGCTGCCTGATCTGCAGGTCCCTCCCCTACACCTGGAAAGAGAAAGTGGCAGGAGGAGGAGTGCCCTAGAGGAGGCTGCCATAGGCCTCTTTTGGAAGGCTACAGAGGCCCTGGGAGCACCACACACCGTGGAGGAGGACTTCGTTGCCATCATTGCCTGTAGAATGCAGAGAATGGAGGAGGGACAACAACTCATGTGTGAGTCCTTAATGTTGGAGGCTCTTAATAAGGGGTCGAGGGCCCAAATAACATCTGATACACACCTTTGTGAACTCACACATGGTCCTCCTCCTCCTCCTGCAGGTCCTCCTCCTCCTTCTCCTCCAGGTCCTAATAGTCCTCCTCCTCCTCCAGGTCCTACTCCTCCTCCTGCCACATCTCCAACAGCAGAGCCACAGCGTGGAAGGAAGACCAGAGAGTGATGACCCTGGATCCAGTCTGGTCTGGCAAAAGATGCAGCCTCTTGTGGTACCACTGCCTGGGGACACAGATGTCATCTGCTGCTTTCCGGATCTCTGGGACTTCTGGACCAGACTGCACTTCCTTACATATGGACTCCTCAGGCCATCAATTTTCACGTTCAAGAATTGATGTCTGCCCTGGGGGTCAAAGGCTTCACTAATTTCTGCTGTTTATCCAGCGTTGCCTCCCTCTTTGTTTGGTTCTGAGCCCTTAATAAAGGAATTTTGGTTTGAATTATACTTGCCTATGTGTGTTTTACTTCAAAAAGGACAGTTTGTTTGTGAGGATTCAGGTACATTTCAAAAATACATTGTGAAATTAACAAGGGACACCAACACCAAACAATCTCCTTGAACTTCAATAATCAAAGATATCAATGGTGTTGTGGTAACTTGACACACAAAACACACACAAAAATATTCTGGAGTAAAACTAAAAATAACATTAAACAAAGATCAGCCTTTGAAAAAATACAAACATAAAATGGCTTTAAATAAAAAAAAAAAAAAAATTATTTATGTCAGATGTGACAAATAACAATATATTCAGGTAATCCCAATAAAAAAAAAAAGAAATAAGTTTGTGAGAAGTGTGTGTGACTATGAGCAGCAAAACTACTTAATTCTTCTCACATTATAAAGAAGAAGAGAGTGCGCTGTATTAAACCATTTTTAACATTGCAGCGTGACGAAAGTGCTGTATCCATTGCGAACGCTAATTTTACCAGACCGAGCTGTTCCGTGTCGGAATTTCTTCTGAGCATGCGTGGCACTTTGTGCGTCGGAACAGGCCACACACGGTCGGAATTGACGCGATCGGATTTTGTTGTCGGAAAATTTTATAGCCTGCTCCCAAACTTTGTGTGTCGGAAAATCCGATGGAAAATGTCCGATGGAGCCCACACACGGTCAGAATTTCCGACAACACGCTCCAATCGGACATTTTCCATCGGAAAATCCGACCGTGTGTACGGGGCATTACTGTTTTTGGACAGACGTTGGGGACAATGTCTACTGTAGTGGAGGGAGTATGTAGTGCTGGTAGATTTGCGATATGTTAGGTAAATTTAGTAACTTGTTCGTTAAATAGGTTAGGTTTGCCTCTGTTCCAGCTTGGCTGACATTGTGTGTTTTTCCATACTGACCGGTGGGTGTCACTGTTATCACTGGTCAGTGTTGGAAAGGCAACGTGTCGAAGCGTATGGATGCTCTTCTGTCTCGGAGACAACTCGGTGGAGGTGGTCCTCCGAGTTGCATTCTGGGCGAGGGTATTTATGGGACAGACGCCATATTTTGGGGTTCGTTTTACAGCCACCTGCTGGCCCTCCTGGCCGACAGGTATGCGTTAGAGAGCAATCTCGTGGTCCTCCGTTCTGGAGGCCCACACCGCTGTGGCGCAGGGGTGGGCCCAGAAGCTTGTCTGGGGCCTACCACAGCAGCCGAGGAATGGTCCTGAGCTGTCTATCCAAAGGGAGGAAGCTGGACAACCGAGGAGATCCCAGGGGAGGACGCAGCGTGCTGGTCTGGAGAGGGGCCTGGTGACTCGGTTGGAGGACGTATCCTAAAAGTAACTATACAGCATAGTGTTGCCGGGTTGGCTTAAAGGTTCAAGCACTGTGACTGATGTTCATTGCAAAAAAACCAATACATCCTGTGGCAGAGGATCGTATCGGTTTATCCCAAACAAGTCTGTGGCAGAGACTTTTGTTCGTGCTACGTACTGGCTGCTAGGCAAGTGAGAGAGGCCTATCCAGGCGAGCAAAGAGTGTGTCCCACGAGGGGAGCGCATTCTATTATAATATCCAAATTCTACCAGGACATTTGTCAAGAACCTCACAAGAAGATATTTCTTCTGCAGTTTCCCTTCTGCCTCTTTCCTGCTACTTCCTTAGTAAATCGTTTAATAAAGCATTGAAAACGTACTCAAGTGTTGGTGCGTGTATCGTCCAGGTAAACTCAACGGAACCCTAGAGCCGGTGCCGGTAAAACAGAGGGAAGGAGAGTGAAGGTAACAAGCCCGCTTAAACCAGCAGCTCCACCGAGAGTTAGTGCTACAATTGTTTTTATTGTCACTTGTATTATCCTGTAGCCATACAGAGACCTTTTTCACATTGGCGCTGCACATATTTTTATAATTAGCTGTGCACTGTCACCAATCAGCTTCTAGCCTCAGCTTCTACAGTTAAAGAGGACCTCTGACTCCGCGTGGCCATTTTCAAAAATTCTTCCCGGGGTCAGCTAGCAATACATGTGCTGTACATGACATTTGTCTTTAAAAAAAAAAAAATATAGATCTCAGGGAAGTTTTTTTTTTTAAACACATGATTGTAATGCTATACCATGCACGCGCTGGATGAGCCATCTGATGTAATGCGCTTCATATTGCACATGTGCAGTAGGGTTGCCACCTTTTCTTTAAGCCAAACCCAAACACTTTAGCGGAGCATGGCTTTTTTTTGTAGTATAAACTATACATATATTTTGTGATGAAATATTCTTTATAAACACTATTTATGCATTGGTAGACTACCTGTGTATAAAAAATATTATTAATTGCAAGCAGCTAATGTAACCTGGAGCCCTGGTTCACACTGATGCAGGGTGGGGTGGGATTTGCAGTGATTCCTGTGCATTTTCTGCACCGCGTCACAATCATAGTCTGTCCATGTGAACTACTGTGGTTGTCAATATTAACAACACCCCAAAAACAGTTCACAAAATGCAGTGCAATTGTCAGACTCAGATTGCATAGGTGTGAACACCCACGCGATCCGATTCCAGTGCGGCACAAAAATTTACCTGCACCTTTTTTTGTGTGGGTGCAGTGCGATTTGAGCCATACAAAATTAATGGGCTCAAATTGCACTGCAAAGAATTGCATGTGTTTTGAACAGGAATGTGGTGTGATTCCTCTCTGAATCACATGCAGTTCCCTGGACCACACCAATGTGAACATAGGTTCAAAATAGTCCCCTTGTAAAACAATGTAGAATTCAATGCAGCATTTGATGGCACAGTGGCAGCGTTTGATGGGCACAGTGGCAGCGTTTGATGGGCACAGTGGCAGCATTTGATAGGCACAGTGGCAGCATTTGATAGGCACAGTGGCAGCGTTTGATGGTACAGTGGCAGCGTTTGATGGTACAGTGGCAGCGTTTAATGGGCACAGTGGCTGCAATTGATGGCACAGTGGCAGCGTTTGAGGGCACAATGGCAGGGTTTAAGGGCACAGTGGCAGCGTTTGAGGGCACAGTGGCAGAGTTTAAGGGCACAGTGGCAGCGTTTGAGGGCACAGTGACAGCGCTTGGGCACAGTGGCAGCATTTGTGTGCACAGTAGGAGCGTTTGATGGGCACAGTGGCAGCATTTGAGGGCACAGTGGTAGCGTTTGATGGGCACAGTGGCAGCATTTGATGGGTACAGTGGCAGCGTTTGATGGGCACAGTGACAGCGTTTGAGGGCACAGTGGCAGAATTTGATGGGCACAGTGGCAGCGTCTGATGATTTTTGCACCCCCCACAAAAATTTAGAGCACCAGCTGCCACTGAGCATAATAAACCTCCCCTGGGTGATGGTCCCCCCCCCCTCCGGAGACCCTGCTAGCTCTAAATCCCTTAAGTATCAGACAGTGCCTGCCTCCCCCCATATAGAGACCTCCATAGAGCAAGACAAAACCCCCTTACCTTCCAGGAACTGCTGAAAAGATGTGGGGGCGGAGTCTAACACCATGCTCTCTCACTCTAATCGCATCCCTGGTTGCTAGGAGACCAACCAGACAGTTCCATTCACTGTCTCTGGCTGGGATTGGTGTCCTGTAGAGAAATGTCCCCCATCGGATAGTGTCCGCCCTGTACTGTGCAGGTGCAGAGCTTGCGCAGTACGGAGGACAAAGGAGACGCCGAAAGTCTCCGAAGATTAACAGCTGTTCATCAGCTCTACACGGCGCCTGTGCAGTTAATACTACATTTTGTCACATGCTCACGCATGCTCCCAATGCTCATACAACTCTGCAAGGGGGGGTTTGCCTACACAATAGACAGAGATGGGGCGCTGATAAGGGCGGGTAGTTCAATGTTGTTTGTGTTACGTGATTAAATACGCCCACCAAACCTGCTAAACCCAGTTCTGTAAACACGCCCCGCAAACATACGCCCGTTTCACAAATCCACCCCCACAAGCATCGGGAGCGTGTGACAGAATGTAGTATTAACTGCGCAGGCGCCGTGTACAGCTGATGAACAGCTGTTAATCTTCGGAGACTAACTTTCGTCGTCTCCTTTGTACTCTGTACTGCTCAGGCGCTGCGCCTGCGCAGTACAGGGGGGACACTATCTGATGGGGGGACCTTTCTTGTCAGAACACCGGCGGCTGGGACCTGGGTGGGAGAGAGAGCGCAGACACAGATGGTGCAGTGTGACCCGGGCGGCTGCTGCAGGACATTGGCCCCCCCAGAACACTGGAGCGGGGAAGAGGAGGGGCCGGGGGGTGCCGTGCTGCTGGCGGTAGAGCCGGGAGAGAGAGGAGTTCTGCTTCTGCAGCTGCCTGATTGTAACATTGCGGGGGTTCTTCTTCTGGAGGGGGGGGGGAGTCTGCTGGGGGGAGAATCTATTCTGACACTGACACACAGGCGGGGGTGGCTGGTTATCCGGAGCCTGAGACCGGTCTAGAGCGGAGCCTATGCCTTGCTCCTGTGTCCGGGTGTCGTGAGAACACAAACCCGGACACAGCTGTCAAAACCCAGGCTGTCCGGGTCATTCCCGTACAGCTGGCAACTCTAATGTGCAGTATGGCAATATTGCAAAATCTCGCAGATAAGGTGTGAGATTTCACTGCAGACACTGATGATGTTACACTCAGGAAGAAAGGTAAGTCTATTAAAAGAAAAAAGTTGTTAGATAATTCCACAATCAACATGCAGTTATGAATTTTACTAAAAGGGGGGGAAGGTCCACTTTAGGCTTTGAAAATGAAAGCTGGAAGCTGATGGTTGACATTCACAGTTGCTCCATATTCAGTCTGCTCCTGTTCTAGTAAACTCCACTCATTGAGGTCCTGCAGCCTGAAATAAAAAGAGCTGCACCCATATACCCCTTAAACAATGCGACTGTCAGCAGTTGTGGATAATAAGTATCATAACAAATTTATTGTAAGCATAATTAAAAGAAAATCATACTATTCAATAATATAAAAATAAAAAATAAAAATTGAATCAAAAGTGTATCTGCTCAGTTTAGATGCTAGAGGACCTAGGAGTCACTGGTCATGTGACCGGAGACCCGGAAGCAGTGTGAAGAGCAGAGTGAAGGTAGTTGCTGTACTGTGGAAGATCATTCTGAAGTAACATGTGAGAAAGGAGGTAGGAAGCACTGTCTGCGGAGTAGCTGTGTCTGCAGGCAGAACTGTGCTGAATATGGGAAGACTGAGACATTGTGTAGCTGTATCTTATAAAGTAGAGTAGAAATGTCTGATAAGGCTGAAAAGGAAACTTTGGTGTATATTGAGAAGCAGTATATGTGTGTGTATATGTATATAACCTACTTTTATGCAGATAAACACATGTAAACACAGCTCAAATAGCAAAACTAAAGAGCTACTAAAAAAGAATCTGGAAAGCATAAAGTTTGGTATGCTTGTCAAATAACTTTTTCTGTATTTAACCCGGGTGGACCTTGTTAGCTAAAAAAATACTTTATAAAAATGGGGCTGTCATCATGCATTCTTCAAGTAATTTTTCCATAGCGATTTTTTTTTTTTTTTTTTTTTTTTTTTTTTTTTTTTTTTTTTTTTTAGTGCCTCTCTGGCCACACAGCCAGGGCAAATGGTACAGTACACATGTCACCTCTTGTCTGCAGTGACAGGGAGTCAGCCAACTGGGATCATTAAGTAAGTCATGTAGTGCAGGGCCTTGCTCCCACATTGTTAAGAAAAGTTAGTGGTGGCTGGCTTCAGAGGCACCACCATTCAGGAGTGGGCAGTGCTATCCTGGCAGAGTCCCCCTCTGGCTTCCAGGCTGAGTCAGAGCAGCTACAGCTGTTTAGTAAGCCCTTTCTAACTACCTTCTTGGTGCCTCCCTAATACTTTTCAACCTATCTAATGGTTATATATCCCCCTGCTACTGCCTGTAAAACACCTTCTACTGCTCCTCATCTACTATTCCCCTACTGCAACTAATAAACCTCTGCTCCCCCACCTTCTCCAACTCCACCTGTTATTGTTCCTTGTTCCACCTCTACTGCTAATTTATTTACTACTTTATTACTACAGTACCCACAAAAAATGTAAAATAGACACCCTCCGTAAATATACACAGAATAACATTATCACAATTTGTAATACATTTTTATATATTACAATAGTGTATTTTTTGGAGGTTGGCAAACTTGATACTTATGGGTACTGAACAATACACATGCTTTGAGGCCCCCAAGAGCTTTTGCCATGATGTGATAGTATGCTCTGCATGTTTGCACATTATGGCTCACAAAATGCAGAGTAAATCAGGCATATATTATCAAGAGATTGCAATAGGAAATGCCGCTGTTGGTGTGCGTTTCACCGACAACCGGAAATGACATCTAGTAGACTCCGAAACGTAAATTGCGTCACGCAATTTCCGGTTCCGAGTCCAATAAATGCCACTTCCAGTTGTCGGTGGAACGCACGCCAACAGCGGCATTTCTTATTGCAGTCTCTTGATACAAAATGCAGAGTAAAAAGAGGCATATATTAAGTATTCACTCTATTTGCACAATAAAGATATTGCCAAACAGTACTTCACTATAGTTCCCTTTTTTTTGTCTCATTTTGAGTACTATTATCCATGGATGATGAGCATGTGAGATCTGCTTTGTGAATCAATGCAAATCTGCCATCCCTGGCCACCATTTTAAAGAGGGAGTCCACCTGAAAAAAAAATTATTAAAAGCCAGCAGCTACAAATAGTGCAGCTGCTGACTTTTAATAAACGGACACTTGCTATAAACAGGGGAATTGGCGCTGTCCGGCTATATGTGCATTAAATAATGATTCCTACAAGTGTAAGAAAAAAGGAGGCATACATGTAGAAAAAATAATAAAATAATAAAAAATAATAAAACAATTAATATGCGTGTGAACAATGTGTTGTGGGAGCTATTAAAGTGCAAACAACACTCCCAACAGGTGTTAGAATAATAAAGTGCAACTTGCTCCTGAGATAAATATATATGTGCCAATTTCTCAATAAGAACCAACTGCCTATATATGTATAGAAATGTGCCCAAAAGTAAAAACAAGAACTCCGAAATAAACACTTATGGCAATAAAACAGTATTGGCAGTAAAGAACAAACAATTATGACAGTAAAAAATCCCCAGCATGTGTGCATAAAAAAGTCCAACAAAGCAATGTGTGAAAGGTAAAGAAAATATATATGTGAAAAACAACAAAAATGTATAAAGCAGTAAGTGTCCAAAATCAAGGTCCTAAAGTGTATCCTTTTGGTGAAAAAAAACGTGATTTCAGCATTGACTGGTTTTGTCCCCGTCCTTCACTGCACCCCCACTCGTGCTTACACTCACCGGACTGCTTAACCCCTGCAGGGGTAAAAGGCATATGTGGAAAATCCTGCGATGGCAAAGTCCAGGAAGCGGTCCTCCGTCCAGGGGTGTTTATCCTTCTCTGATGTTTTTGTATCCCCAAATGTTAAACATCAGAAACTCGTGACCCCCCCACTACAGAGGGTCAGAGTGAGCTGTTTGAACTAATTACTCCGGACCACCACCGAAAGACCGAACATTGGCACTGGGATGGAGCATCAGGGGCCTTGGTGTAATGGAGTGGTTCACACTTGCAGGACGTCAAACTCTCAGCAGAGTGGATATGATATAAACGGAAAAAAGCTCCAATAGTGTAAAATCATATGGCTTTATTATAAAAACAAAGAAAGTAAACCCTCACATAAAGGTGTTCAATGTTGAGCGCCTAGAAAAGAAGTCTGGAGCACTGGCCGGAAGCTCACAGACAGCCAGTCCTACTGGTGTCACAACAGCGGTGGGAGTTGATGTGAACGCGACGTGTTTTTTTTTTTTCACTTGGACAGAGTTCCAGCTTTGTTGGACTTTTTTTATGAACACATGCTGGGGATTTTTTACTGTCATAATTGTTTGTTCTTTACTGCCAATACTGTTTTATTGCCATAAGTGTTTATTTCGGAGTTCTTGTTTTTACTTTTGGGCACATTTCTATACATATATAGGCAGTTGGTTCTTATTGAGAAATTGACACATATATATTTATCTCAGGAGCAAGTTGCACTTTATTATTCTAACACCTGTTGGGAGTGTTGTTTGCACTTTAATAGCTCCCACAACACATTGGTCACACGCATATTAATTGTTTTATTATTTTTTATTATTTTATTATTTTTTCTACATGTATGCCTCCTTTTTTCTTACACTTGTGGGAATCATTATTTAATGCACATATAGCCAGACAGCGCCAATTCCCCTGTTTATAGCAATTTCTGTACACTGGATTTCACCTAGGTGATTTTCATTTTTAGGGGGGCAGCAGTCCTTCCTTGTTCCTATTCTCCTAAGCGCGGAATATCGTCACCCATTCAATAAACGGACACTTACCTGTCCTGGAGTCCAGCGATGTCGGAAGCCGAAGCCGAGCAATCGCTCAGCTCTCGGCTGCTGCCGCCGCCATTCTCGGAGAGGGAATAAGGAAGTGAAGCGTTGCAGCTTCACTTCCCGGTTCCCTACTGCGCATGCGCGAGTCGCGCTGCGCGTCCTAAGTGGTCCCTGCTATCTCATGGGACCTGTGTGTTTCCCAGGAGACAACGGTTAAAGGTTTGTTAGCAGGCCAGCCCAGCTTTCTCCCTTACGCGTGGGGTTTGCTCCGGCATCCTCCCCTCTTCATACCCAGCGAGGGTCAGGCTGCTGGGGGTCCCTGCTCCTTTAGACCGGCGGCTAGGCTAAGGAGGAGCGGCGTCTTTTTTATCCCCAAAGCCTCAGACTTCCGGGTTCCGGTGGCGAGCACGTCACTACGGCCCGGGGGTGGGACTTCTAGTGATGCGGCTTCCAGTTCCGGCCGCTGGAACGCAGGAGGAGAGGACGTCCTCTTCCGGCTGACATCATTTCCGGCCCTCGCAGCGGTGAGTGGACCGGGAAATTCAAAATAAAAAAGCACCAAACGCCATTGTGAATCCTTGCAGCATGGAGGAGGAACAAACGGCAGGAACAGGAGCCACACAAGTCAGCCAGGCCCAGGTAAGCGGGGACAACGGTCTCTGTATCTTACTCTATGGGCATGTTTTATTCTCCCTCTTTTTAAATTCTTAAGAGCCTGCAACACTCTTCCTGTATGTTGAATCAGGAAGTAGGTGTGTTTAAATTGTTGTAAAGTAAATCTGTGGGGGGATTTACTGGCTGATCTCAAATAGAGGGGTTAAAGTGTTAGCTCCTTTTTCAGCATGCTATGGTTCTTTTGTAAGGATAAAAACATACGGTTATTTTCTTATGTATTTCAGAAAGCTAAAGAAAAGACCAAACATTCCTCCCTTCCTGTTTAAAGGAAATGTCCATCTTGTAAAAATGTACTTAAAGAGTCTTGGGCAAAGGTATTATGCAGGGCCTGCATTGCAGACTTTGTTAAAGAGGAGACCACTCCTACTCTACTACACCTGTGGCTCAGCAAGGAGAATTATTGAACTCCTTCAGAAAGGAATTGGCCGATACCTTTGAGACATTCAGGTGTTGTCTTGACAAATGCCCAGATGCAGGTAGCAGCTCAGTACCTCGTTCCCAGTCGTCTGTTTCTGCATACAGAGGGGGCAGTGACTCGGAAGAGGAAGAACGTAGCATTGTTACAGAATCTGAGGAAGAAGCAGAGGAAGAGAAGGAATCATCTTCTTCTCGTTACAAATTATCCCTAGAGGAGGTGGATGATCTTTTAAAAACTATCCACACTACTCTAAATATTACAGAGGATAAAACCCTATTGTCGTTACATGATAAAATGTTTCAGTCCATGGGTGAAGTGAAGCACAGAGTGCTTCCGGTGCATAAGTTTCTATCAGAAACAATAAAAAGGGAATGGAAGGACCCAGAGAGGGCCCCTTTCTTTTCTAGATCCCTCAAACGCAGGTTTCCCTTTGAAGAGGATAGCTCCCAGGTCTGGAACAAAAAACCAAGGCTGGAAACAGCTTTCTCTCAAGTGTCGAGGAACACTGACCTTGCATTTGAGGATATGGGTATCCTAAAGGATTCCATGGATAAAAGGGCTGACTCCCTATTAAAGAAAGCTTGGGATTCCACCCTAGCAAATTTAAAGCCAGCCATGGCCTCAGCCGTTGTGGCCAGGAACTTAGAGCATTGGCTGGAACAACTAAAAGCTCATATCAAGGCAGGAATTCCTCTTAAGGATCTTTTAGAGATGCTGCCGGTGCTACTGAAGGCAGTAGGATACATTGCAGACGCTTCAGCTGAATCAGTTAGAATGTCAGCCAGATCCTCTGCGTTGATAAATTCAACCCGTAGAGCTCTATGGGTCAAGACATGGACCGGGGATACAGCCTCAAAGACCAAGTTATGTGGTCTACCCTTTGAGGGAGATTTGGTTTTTGGCCCGGGTCTTGAAGCCATACTTGAAAGAACGGCTGACAAGAAAAAGGCCTTCCCTATAAAGAAAAAGGTGATTCCTCAAGGCAATACAAATTTTCGTCCTTTTCGGAAAAACCTCAGACACAAAGGAGACAGGATATAAAAGAACATGGAGGTCTCAGAGAGGCAGGGGCAAGTCAGGAGTACTATTTCGCCCCCCTACCCCAAATACAAAGACTGTCCTCTGACTGTGGGAGCAAGGTTACAAACCTTCTTTTCACAGTGGCAGAGGATAACAGACAGTCCATTTATCCTCAAAACGATAATAGAGGGTTACAGACTGGAGTTCTCCCAACCCCCACCTGTTCGGTTTTATATAACTCAGGCTCCCCGAGCAGTGCTGGGACAAGGCCATTTGGTGCCCAGGGCGAAGATGGCAAACTGCGCCCCCCCCCGTTTTTAAGAAGGAATCAATGTTGTTTAAAAACAAAAATATACTTAAAACAATACAAATTCAATTAGGTTTAATGTGATAGAAACAGTTCACTTACACATTTTAATTATATGCATTGTTATTGGAGGCACTTTGAAATAATAATGCAAAAATTATCGCTCTTTTTTGTTTATAGCATAAAAAATAAAAACCGTAGAGGTGATCTAATACCACCAAAAGAAAGCTCTATTTGTGGGGAAAAAGGAACATAAATTTTGTTTGGGTACAACGTCGCACGACCGCGCAATTGTCAGTTAAAGCAGCGCGGTATCGCAAAAAATGGACTGGTCATTAAAGGGGTAAAACATTCTGGAGCTGAAGTGGTTAACACATACCTAAGAGTAAATCCCCCCCCCCCGTATAATCCCACCCTCACCATGTAAATCCCCCTAGTGTACTCCCTGCAGTGTAATCCCCCCCCTATAAATCCCTCAATGTAATCCCTTGCAGTAGGAGGTGAATTAGTGGAGCCAAGTGCCTTTTTCCGGCACTGGGCTCTGGGACTCCAGTGATAATGGGGACCCAGGGCAGTGTTCAAGTGCCCAAATGGTTAGTCCCCCCCAGCTCTAATCTCATCTATTGATTGATCCCATTAAACTCATCATCAGAGTAGGTAGGTATGTCTGTAGGCTTTACCTGCCTTGGGTCACTGCAGCAGCTTCTCCACCATGGTGCCCAGGTCCTCAGTCTTGACAGCCTGCAGCAGCTCCTGGTTCTTCTTTATCGTGGGTACTAGAGAAGAAGGGCAGCTCCTGATTGGTCCTGACATCCCCAGCATCCTTCCCTGGAGAGGAGGAGGAGGACTTGGAGATTGATGGGATCCCGGGTCAGATGTGCTGCTGGGGCGGGAGAGCACACTCAGGAACACACGGGAGCCGACCCAGGGAGGGAGGGAGGGGCGGAGCTGAGGTGCCGGAGGAGGAGCCATAAATACCTGGGGGCGAGCTCCATACTCAGGTGCTGAGCTGGGGAGGGAGGGACAGAGCTGAGGCACTGGGATTGAGCCGGAGGGGGAGCCAGCAATACCCGGGAGCAAGCTCCATACTCAGGAGCCCTGCTGGAAGGGAGGGGCGAAGCTGAGGCGCTGGGGTGAGCCGGAGGATGACTCAGGAATACCCGGGAGCGAGCTCCATAGTCGGATCGGGAAGGGGCGGAGCTGAGGGAGAAGCCAGGAATACTTGGGTGCAAGCTACAGAATTGGAGCTGGATAGGAAGGGAGGGGCGGAGGTGCGGCGTAACCCCTGGGGAGGAGCGAAATGACATCAAGCAGCCGGGAGGGGAAGGGAGAAGGATTATAACCGCCCATTGGTCTCCTGATCCCGCCTCCCTTACTTGAGTGATCTGATTAGCTGCACTGACTCTGAGCTGCATCCTGATCGGGGCGGTGCCACCGCACACTCTGCACAATTTTTTATTATGGTCAGTCCGCCCCTGCTCGGAAGATGTCATCTGGCGGAGAATAGAGAAGCCAGCGGCCATGGCTGTGCTCTAGGCGGCAGTGCCTAGTTCGCCTAGCGGTAGCGCCGGCCCTGAGGACACTTTACTGCGCCCCCCCACCCCCAATAAATTGTACCGCCCGGGGCATCCGCCCCTTCCGCCCCCCCCCCCTTGTACCGGCTCTGTCCCCGAGACCCAGAGAAGCTTACAGCAATGACTACAATCCTACAGGAATTAATTCAGCAGAATGTGATCATAAATGTTCCTCCCAAAGAAGTGGAACAGGGGTGCTATTTGCACATATTTCTGGTGAAGAAGCCATCGGGCAAATTCAGATTTATTCTGAACCTGAAGATTCTCAACAGATCTGTCAGGTACAAGAAATTCAAAATGGACACAATCTTTTCAGTAAAGGGTCTCCTGACCCCAAACTGTTTTATGGCATCCATAGACCTGAGGGATGAATATCTCCATGTGCCTATAGCACCAGCATCCCAAAAACACCTCAGACTTGCGATCAGGAGGGGAGAGTCTGTCCTACATCTTCAGTTCAGAGCTCTCCCTTTCGGGCTGTCATCCTCTCCTAGGACATTCACAAAGATCTTAGCAGAGGCCTTAGCCCCACTCAGAGTAGAGGGAATCTCGATTGTCCCATATTTAGACGATCTAATATTTGCCAAGACAAGGGACATGTTAGGGAAGGATCTGGAAAGGACAAAGAGACATCTGGAGAGTCTCGGCTGGATAATAAACAAGGAAAGATCAAACATGATTCTATCGCAGATAATAAAATTCCTAGGTTTTACCATCGATTCCATACAGTAGAGAATCTTCCTCCCCGAGGAAAAGATAGAAAAACTTCAGAATGCGGTAAAAAAGACCCAGACAAACCTGCCAATTTCCATCAGGGCAGCTATGTCTGTCTTGGGGCTCCTTACTGCATCAATACCAGCAGTACAGTGGGCACGTTTCCATGCAAGGGATCTCCAGCAGGCAATCCTGAGAAATTGGTCCTATGGAGAGTCCCTGGAAAAAATTATAAAAATGCCCCCTCAAGTTCAGAGGAAGCTCTGGTGGTGGAGGAGCCACTTAAATCTGGACAGGGGCCTGCTCTGGTGTTTCCCCCTGGAGAGGAGGTTGACAACGGATGTAAGCTCTTGGGGTTGGGGCGCCCACCTGGAAGGACAGATGGCTCAGGGGAATTGGACGAACAGGGAAGCCAGGAGATCCTCCAATTGGAGGGAACTAAGGGCTATTCTCCTAGGACTATGGGCTTTCGAGAAACTAGTCCAGGGTCACCATGTCCAAGTTCTATCGGACAATGCCACAGCAGTGGCATATATTACAAGGCAAGGAGGCACGAGAAGCAAGGTCTTGCTAGGCTCGTCCCTTCAGATTTTATCCTGGGCAGAAAACAACTTAAGGTCCCTAACAGCTGTACACTTAAAGGGAGATCTGAATCTAGTAGCCGACTTTCTGAGCAGAGAAAGGATACTAGAAGCAGAGTGGAGTCTAAACACAGAGGTATTCCAAAAATTAACAGAAAATTGGGGAGCTCCTCAAATAGATCTGTTCGCATCCCAGAAGAATTCAAAGGTGAAGGCCTATTTCTCACTAAACAGGCAAGATCAAGCGAGAGGATTGGATGCGCTGGCACAACCGTGGAACTTCCACTTGTGCTATGACTTTCCCCCCTTTCAAATGATCCCTTTAGTTTTAAAGAAACTACAAAAAGAGACCACGAGTATGATTCTAGTGGCTCCTTTTTGGCCCAAGAGGGCTTGGTTTGCAACTATACAGAGGATGGCGGTGGAACCTCATTGGGTTCTTCCACTTCGAAAAGATCTCTTAACCCAGGGACCTCTTCAGCATCCAAATATTGAGCACCTCAGACTGACAGAGTGGTTACTGAAGAGCAGATCGTAAAAAGAAAAGGCCTCTCAGATAAACTGGTCTCGACCCTTCTAGGTAGCCGAAAAAAGGTTACCAGAGCTATTTATTTCAGGAGGTGGAAGCGGTTTAATTCCTGGTGTGTGACTAAAAAATTCTCACAACAGGAAGTGCTGTCAATATTAGAGTTTCTCCATGAAGGAATGGAAATGGGTTTGGCAGCCAGTACCCTAAAGGTCCAAGTGGCTGCCTTATCGTTTTTTTCTTGAGAGACAATTATCTCAAGAACCGCTTAAAATTAGGTTTTTCAAGGCATTGGCCAGAGCTAGGCCAATACCTTTTAAATTTTTTCCTAAATGGGATTTATTATTGGTTCTACAGGGTTTGATCAAAAGACCTTTTGAACCTCCAGAGGAAGCGACAATAAAATTATGGTCGCTCAAATTAGTTCTTTTGGTAGCAGTTACCTCGGCTAGAAGAGTAAGCGAGTTGCAAGCTCTATCTATAATAGAACACTTTTGCTATATATTTCCAGACCAGGTAGTGCTAAAAACTGACCCTGGTTTTCTGGCAAAAGTTGCAACAGCTTTTCATAGGGCACAAGAAATAATTCTACCTACCTTTTGCCCTACACCATCCAACTCTAAGGAGAAGTCTTTCCATACTCTGGATGTGAGAAGGTGTTTACTACATTATTTAGAAATCATGAGAGAGTTCAGGAAGTCAAATTCTCTCTTTATTCTTTTCTCTGGATCACGCAAGGGTTATAGTGCTTCCAAAAGCACTATAGGCAGATGGCTGAGAATGGCTATCAGTGAAGCCTATAGAGCTTCAGGGGCAGATCCTCCCACGGGGGTAATGGCCCATTCAACAAGGGCAGTAGCAACGTCCTGGGCGGAAAGAGCAGGGGCTTCTTCGGGTCGGATCTGTAAAGCGGCCACGTGGACAAGTTTCTCCACCTTCACCCGCCACTACAGGTTGGACTTGCTATCAGCATCGGAACAATCATTCGCCTAGTTAGACTTACCGGTAATGGTATTTCTACGAGTCTTTCAGGACAGCGCCGATGACCCGCCCTAATTGTTTTATAAAATGTGGTGTTATTGCTATGTTTTGCTTATCTAATTTCAGCATGGCTGGAGGTACTCTGGGAACAACTGAGGCCATGGTGGAAGCGTCAGGTCTTTAAAGAAAAAACTGACTGCAGTGTTTCCTGGGAAAAGTGGGTGGAGCTGCACTCTCTCCAGGTGCTGTCCTGAAACGACTCGTAGAAATACCGTTACCGGTAAGTCTAACTAGGGTTTTTCTCCCCTCGTCTTTCAGGACAGCACCTGGAGATGATAAAAGAGTACTTACTCTAGGGTGGGACCACCACCTACAGGACTTTCCTGCCGAACGATTGTTCCGATGCTGATAGCAAGTCCAACCTGTAGTGGCGGGTGAAGGTGGAGAAACTTGTCCACGTGGCCGCTTTACAGATCCGACCCGAAGAAGCTCCTGCTCTTTCCGCCCATGACGTTGCTACTGCCCTTGTTGAATGGGCCATTACCCCCGTGGGAGGATCTGCCCCTGAAGCTCTATAGGCTTCACTGATAGCCATTCTCAGCCATCTGCCTATAGTGCTTTTGGAAGCACTATAACCCTTGCGTGATCCAGAGAAAAGAATAAAGAGAGAATTTGACTTCCTGAACTTTCTCGTGATTTCTAAATAATGTAGTAAACACCTTCTCACATCCAGAGTATGGAAAGACTTCTCCTTAGAGTCTCCAAGTCTAACTAGGGTTTTTTTTTTCTCGCTGGTGCCAGTAGAAAAAGGTCTCTCCCCTAACCGTGCCAGTATTTTTGGATTTCCTACAGGCAGGAGTAGACCAGGGTGTGGCGTTGAACACCCACAAGGTCCAGGTAGCTGGCCCTGTCAGTATTTTTGGATTGGAGGCTTGCAACTGATCCTCTGGTCAAGTGATTTATGTTGGCATGGAAAAGGTTGACCCCTGTCAAAATGATTTGATACCCACCGTGGGATGTGACCCTGAAATTGGGGATATTGACTAAAGCCCCCTTTTGAGCCAGAGTATTAAGTTTCAGTTAGATTCTTATCTTTCAAGTTGGCCTTCCTACTAGCCATTCCGCTTGGAGGATAGGTGATTTACCGGCCCTGTCTATTAAGGAGCCTTTTTTGTTAGTTTTGGAGGACAGGGTTATTCTTAGACAGGATTCCCTGTACCTTCCTAAAGTTGCTTCTCATTTCCATAGATCACAAGAGATTGTTCTCCCATCATTTTGCAAGAACCCTAAAAACGAAAAAAGGACTTTTTCTGAAAGAGTAAGAGAGCTTAGGGGGGTGGGAAGGTGAGACAGAAGAAAAAAGGAATAAAATAATTTAGGAAAAAGGTGGGAAGTGGGGGGTAGGGGAAGAGAGAGGGAAATATACCTGCTCTCCCTAATACCACCTCAGCCTTAGCTACAGTATATCCAGGTGGGTTTAGGACATCCTGTGCAGGCAAACACACTGTGTTTGTGACCAGTGTTTGGGATGTTGTTAAGTTAAAGCGTTTAACCCAAAAAAAATAAAATAAAGATCCTTCAAAGCATGTTATACAGCACAGTGCTTGTGCTGTCATTTGCCCCCCTGTAACACCTGAAATACCTGGTTGTTCCTGCCTGGCTATGCCCTCCCCCCTGTACGCTGACTTCGATATATCATGGCTGCCGAGTTCTGACACCGGAGTCAGCGTACGCCCTGCTCTGTGTCCTGTGTTCTCCCCCCATCCTCCCCCTCCCTGCTTGTCAGCTCCGTGTCCATGCCACCCCCCCCCCCCCCCCGCTCCTGCTGCTCAAATTACTGTTTCTTTTTAATATAATATATTATATATAATATTCACCCAGATCAGGCGGGCTTTGTACCGGGGTGTCAAACAAGAAGGGTTATAGTTATTATTTCTGCGGTCCACTCGGATTGGGATGAGAAGGGCCCAAGACGGGGAATGCTGCTATCCTTAGATATTCATAAAGCATTAGATTCCCTGTCTTGGGGCTACCTCTTTTTTTTTTTTTGTCCTGACCCGATTAGGGTTCGGAACTTACTTTCTAACCACACTTCAAATTCTTTACAGTTCCCCGACAGCAGCGTTAACGGTCAAGGGTTACTTTTCAGGCCTAATTAGCATCCAAAGAGGGACACATCAAGGCTGCCCACTGTCCCTGCTTCTTTTTGTGCTGGCATTAGAACCGCTTGCAATAAAAATACGAGCCTCATTAGATGTCAAGGGAATAAAGTGTGGGGACAACGAACATAAATGCATCCTCTTTGCGGGTGATATATTGATGTTGGTCTCATCGCCTGTCACCACCCTCCCCAACCTATACTCCATACTCAAACCATTCTCCATAATCTCAGGCCTCAAAATCAACCATGACAAATCACAGGCCATGAATATTTCACTAGAGGAAAACGCAATTTCCACTCGGAAACAATCTTATAAATTTATATGGAAAACTGATACCCTCCCATATCTAGGGATAAACCCCACCCCATCCTGGAACACCATTGGAACTCCGTCGGAACCCCGTCGCAAAAGTCCTTTGGAGTTCAGTCCGACGAGAAGTCCGCTCGTGTGTACGCGGCATTTCTCTTCAGAAAACTACCAGTGGCACTAGCCAAATCAGACCTGAAATCGTTCCAAACTAAACTTCTATAATTTATCTGGGAGGGGGGAGGTTAAGAGGCCTAGGGTGAACAAACGCATGTTATACACTCTTGAGAAGAGGTGGACTAGGCTTCCCAGATCTGTTGAAGTACAACCCCTGGCAAAAATTATGGAATTACCAGTCCCTGAGGATGTTCCTTCAGGTGTTTATTGTTGTATAAAAAAAGCAGATCACAGACATGGCCAAAAACTAAAGGCATTTCAAATGGCAACTTTCTGGCTTTAAGAAACACTAAAAGAAATCAAGAAAAATAATCGTGGTGGCCAGTAACAGTTAGATTTATAGAACAAGCACAGGGAATAAATTATGGAATCATGAAAAACAAACAAAATAACACTCCAACACATCACTAGTACTTTGTTGCACCACCTCTGGCTTTTATAACTGCTTGCAGTCTCTGAGGCATTGACTTAATGAGTGATAAACAGTACTCTTCATCAATCTAGCTCCAGCCTTCTCTGATTGCTGTTGCCAAGTCATCTTTGCAGGTTGGAGCCTTGTCATGGACCATTTTCTTTAACTTCCACCACAGATTTTCAATTGGATTGAGATCCAGACTGTTTGCAGGTCATGACATTGACCTTATGTGTCTTTCTTCAAGGATTTTTTTCACAGTTTTTGCTCTATGGCAAGATGCATTATCATCTTTGATAAATGATTTCATCATCCCCAAACATCCTTTCAATAGATGGGATAAGAAAAGTGTCCAAAATTTCAATGTAAACCTGTGCATTTATTGCAGATTTAATGACAGCCATCTCCCCAGTGCCTTTACCTGACATGCAGCCCCATATCATAATTGACTGTGGAAATTTGCATGTTTTCCTCAGACAGTCATCTGCATAAATCTAATTGGAACGGCACCAAACAAAAGTTCCAGCATCATCACCTTGCCCAATGCAGATTCGAGATTCATCACAGAATATGACTTTCATCCAATCATCCACAGTCCACGATTGCCTTTCCTTAGCCCATTGTAACCTTGTTTTTTTGTGTTTAGGTGTTAGAGATGGCTTTCTTTTAGCTTTTCTGTATGTAAATCCCATTTCCTTTAGGCGGTTTCTTACAGTTCGTTCACAGATGTTGACTCCAGTTTCCTCCCATTTGTTCCTCATTTGTTTTGTTGTACGTTTTCTGTTTTCAAGGCATATTGCTTTAAGTTTTCTGTCTTGACGCTTTGATGTCTTCCTTGGTCTACCAGTATGCTTTCCTTTAACCACCTTCCCATGTTGTTTGTATTTGGTCCATGTTTTAGACACAGCCGACTGTGAACAACCAACATCTTGTGCAACACTGCGTGATGATTTACCCTCTTTACCTACATACTAACAAGCAGATTTAGTCTGATGCAGGTGTTAGTGTTTGTAATGAAAATTTACAGGGTGATTCCATAATTTTTTTCCTCAGAATTGAGTGATTCCATAATTTATTCCCTGTGCTTGTTCTATAAATCTAACTGTTACTGGCCACCACAATTATTTTTCTTGATTTCTTTTAGTGTTTCTTAAAGCCAGAAAGTTGCCATTTGAAATGCCTTTAGTTTTTGGCCATGTCTGTGATCTGCTTTGTTTCTACAACAATAAACAACTGAAGGAACATCCTCGGGGACTGGTGATTCCATAATTTTTGCCAGGGGTTGTACTACTATGCGGCACAGCTGGCCCGTTTTACCAGATTTCAAAGCTCACAACTCCATACACTCTGGATGCAGCTAGAGGCCGGAGCCTGTAAGAAACACTCAATCTCTTCCATCCTTTGGTTATCTTCTAAGCAAAGACCCCCAATTCTATGTCCAGCACTTTCTATCTCTTTGAGCATAAGGGACAGACTACTTAAATCTCACAAATTTAAATCCTTGCATACCCCATTAGCCCCAATATTGGGAAACTTTTTAACTTCACCCCAGGCCTCACCGCTAGAGCATTTGAATGGTGGACGAACAAAGGGCTATTGAGAATCACAGACTTATGCTACCATAGCGGCATCTTAACGAGAAAGGTGCTAGAGGAAAAAGATCAGTTACCGACCCCAGAGCTCTTCAGGTATACACAGATAGTACATTTCTTAACCACTATATCAAGGAATTCAGACATAGCTATGATGACCCCTATGGAACATTTGTGAATACAGTATGATAAGATCAAAGGGCATATCTCTGAATTATATACAGTCCTAACAAATTTTTCTGAAAAACTAGAATATATGAAGAGATGGGAAGCAGACCTCTAGGAGAGTATTGGGCTGGACGAGTGGCACAAGATAGCCCAGGGAGCCACGAAATCTATCATAAATACATCATTAATAGAAGCAAATTATGAAGCCATAATGAGATGTACACGTTCCCGGCAAGACTGGCAATCTTCTTTTCAGAGGCGTCTCCTTGATGTTTCCGTGGTTGTCGACAACTGGGCACGATGTACCATGTGTGGAGGCAGTGCCCCAAGGTGAGACGCTACTGGATTAGGGTGTATAATTTTATATACACCCTCACCCAGGTAAACCTGGTTGAGTCTCCTAGACAAACACTGTTGGGTGCCGAGGTAGAACCAGCCTCAAGATCCCGGAGACCTCTCATAGCGTATGTATTTACAGCAGCAAAAGTCACAATAGCGAAATCGTGGAATTCGGCTGTGGTGCTGTTCTATCAGCTCAAACATAAACTCATAACTTCATAAACTCTCCTGGATTATGCTTAATGAACGAATGACTGCAACCTTAAACGATAAAATGCAACAGTTTGAAAAGATCTGGAGCCCCTGGATCCGGTATTTGACAGGAGACCCCAGAGCCATATCGGCGTAGAATGGCCGGCGGGGGGGCGGGAGTCGGGGTGCTGAGTCACTTTCTAAATCTCTCTTTCCTCCTTTACTTCTTTGTCAACCTGTCATTCTTTATGTTCAACCATCTCTGCTCTTCAACTCTAATGCCGTGTACACACGACTGGACTTTTCAACAGCGAAGGTCCGACGGAACGAATCCGTCAGACAATTCGATCTTGTGTGGGCTTCATCGGACCTTTTCTCTCTCAAAATCTGATGGACTTTAGAAATAGAACATGTTTCAAATCTTTCCGACGGAACTCCGCCGGAACCAGTTCCTATCGAGAAATCCGCTCGTCTGTATGGTCCGACGGACCAAAAACTATGCATGCTCTGAAGCAAGTACGAGACGGAAGCACTTGGTCTGGAATAACTAATGTTCATATTGGAGCTAGCACATTCCTCACACTGCAAATTCTGTGATCGTTAGATGCAGCGCATTATTGTCTTGTTTATAATGCTAGAAGAACGAAGTTGTTTTGCTGCTCATATTCACACAGAGTTCTCACAAACTGATTTCTGGATTATTTCTCCTGATCTCATGAATAATATTGTATTTTTTTAGAAGCCCGATCTCCATAATAAATGTTTACAAATTTTTTTTAGAGTCATCTTTTATTATTTTTGATTTCATAAAGATATTTTTTAGGATTATTTTATAATTATTTTCTAGTGATCTCCATATTTTTTTTTTTTGTGTCAAGTTACCACAATAACATTATGATTTTTTTTTTTTTGAACCTCAAGTTGGTGTCCCTTGTTGATTTGACATTGTCTTTTAGAAATGTATTTGAATAAAAACACACAGGCAAGTATTTCCAGAAAATAAAATATCCATTTATTCTGGTTAACAAAATAAACATGAAGGCAATGCTGGAGAAACTTTAGGAATTTGTGAAGCCTTTTGGCCCCAGTGCACACATCAAGTTTGTGGAAAAGAAAATTGGGATTTTGAGGAGTCCATATAATAGGGAGCACAAGCTAGTCCAGGAATCCCAGAGATCAAGACCAGCAGCAGATGACATATATGTCCCCAGGCTGTGGTACTACACCAGCCTGCGTCTTCTGTCAGACCAGACTGAACCCAGGTCATCACTTTCTTCTCTTCGCTGCAGCCTTCCCTCCATGCTGCCCTGCAGCCTTCCCTGCACCCTTCTGTGCAGCCTTCCTTGGAGGCTGTGGCTCTGGTGGTGGACTTGTGGCAGGAGAAGGAGGAGGAGGATGGGCTTACTCATATATATGGCTGCTCTCAGTTAGCTGGCCCCTCAGCCCCTTCTGAAGGGCCTCAGCAACAATTCCCTCAGAGGAGGCGTTGGCCCTTCTCAAATTCTAGCAACCTGGTGGCTAGATAGCAGCCATAGGCCTCTTCAGTGTCGGGGGGGCTCGTGAGGACATTCGTAGCTTCCCTAATGAGGCGCAGTGATGCCTCCTCTGTCACCGTCCCCTTTCTGGGCCTTTTTGTATGAAGGCGGAGGGGAGGCACCTGCGATTGAGTGAGGCTCCTACTGGGCCCGCCCACCTCCTGGCTGTCACTGGGCCCAGCCCCTGCCACTTTCCAGAACTTCCTCCTGGCTGAGCTCATCCTGTGTATAAAAAAGGCACATAGTTTTAGTTTTTGGTTCATCAATTACACACAATTTTCAGTTCATGACTTGCAAATTCAATGTTAATACATATAAAAGACTATCATTCTGACCCCAGCATTTTTTTTCAAGCTGGTGGCAAACATTTTTGGCCACTACTGTCAATTGATATGTATACATCATTTTTTGGATAAAATCTTTAATAGGTAATCAATTATAACATCTAGTTAACATCATTAATATTAGGACACTAAATATGTATAAAAATAATATACCTGGCTCAAGCTGGGCACATCCCCTTCTTCCAGGATGGAAGGCCCAGGTTGTTCCCTGTCAGCCTCTGCTGGGGTGGAGGGAAGGGTGTAGGGAAGGGTCGAAAGAGATTTCCTGGCTTCAGTCTGGTCATCAAGAAAACTCAGTTTTTTGAAGTACCACAGCCTGGGTACATACACATCATCTGCTGATGCTCCTGTTCTCAGGAAAGCCTGGATCTTCCTATGCTCCCTCCTATACATGTTCCTCAAGATCCCGATTTTGCTTTCCAAAATCTCCATGGTTGTTTCTGGGATCAAAGTCTGCACAAATTCCAGAAGTGTCTCCAGTGTTGCTTGTTTATTATAATCTAAACTGTGTTTGACCTCCCACAGATTCCTCAGCTCCCTGTACTTGTCAATAAATTTGCACATAAATCCAGGCTCCTTAAACTTATTATTAATTTTTTCTGTAAGACAATACACAAGACAAAAACTCTAAAGTTAGCTTAAACTCTCATATTCGTATCCCAATATAGGCCTCAATCTTTAAGCAGTATAGGCCACTGATGTTCCAAAATAGTTAAAAAATGACCTTTGTTTCGGACGCTCGCAACTTCCGTTCCTCTTTCCTCCGCGCACGTACGGCACATGCGTGTTAACATTATATACACTGTGCCATGCGTGAAACTCCGCCTGCCTCACCCACCCCTGATGTTCTTTTTCACAAATATTTCCCTCCCCTTCTCTCTACGGTGCACAGTAGGAGCAACATGGCGGAGACACAGCAGGAGTTTGTAAATTATTATTTCAGTAACGAGGAAAGCCCGGAGCCCGAAATATCCCGATCTGGGAAGAAGAGATTTAAGGCCTCCAATATGGCCTTTGAAGAGATGGTGGACATCTTGCGGAGGAATGATTATGATGGGAAGGATGGACCGTACACCCAGCTGAATTTGCGCAAGGCCAAAATCATGTCAAAAGTTGTGAATACTCTGCATCAGAATTTTGGGGTACGCCGCTCCAAAGACCAATTAAGGAAACGCTGGTCCGACCTTAAACTGAGGGAGCCAGATCAGTACAGAAGAATAAAGAAAATGCTTCAAAAAAGTAAGTACTCGTCGTGTGTTCCTATTCTGATTATTAACTTGCATGCTGCTCCATGTGCTTTTCTTTACTGTTGTACAGTTTTAAATGGCTACTTTCATGTTCATGGACACAGTAATCGTTCGTAGGAAACTTTGTTTGAAAATATATACGGTGTATTTAGTTGATAAAGGGATTCAGCAACATTTTGGTCTTGCTAATTTGTCTTATTAAAAGAAGTTTAGGACATTGTTGTCTAGATGTGTTTGAAACTAGAATGAATAGCAAACTTCATTCAGTGGAATGTAAGGAGAGGACACTCGGCAGCTGTTTACACATCTGGACTCAGGAGCACAAGTGTGGGACACCAGAATACATTTTTTAGGGCAACCCACACAGGTGCTCCAGTGGATACTTGGGGTGTCTCTATCTGTGAAACTTGGCCAAAAATGGTAAGTATTCCAGCTTGGTTAAAAGGGAATTTTAATCATGTCTTCAACTTGGATCTCTGCCCAAACAGACAATTGTACATCACTTCAAAGCAATGTTTCATATTTCTATTTCTGGACTCAAATATCTGTGTGCTAAGTATACCTTTTGTTTCATTCTCAACCTGATTGGCAAATTAGCCCAAGCCCCCCCCGAGGATCTTGAGGAAGGAGAGGTGGAGGAAGTGGGAGAGATGTGCACCCCACCAGGTGAGTGTCTGACACCCCAGCTTCAGGTAATCTATGTATGCCTGCATATTTCTAAATAGGTATTTTTTCATCAATTTTAGGTGATGTGCTGGTTGTGGAAGGGGAAGCGGACGAACCATTTGCAAGCAACAGCGCACAAAGACTCATTGGCCAGATCATGGCCTGGAATGGGGAGATCGCCTGGACATCATGCAGCAGGAAATGAAGAACATGATCGATGTTTTGGGGAGAATTGAATCCCTTTTTCTCTAAAATGAAATCGATCATGTTCTTCGTTTCCTTTTTAGATGACCACATTCAGTGCTTTTAATTTTTGGGAGATAGCACATGTTGACATTACCCATTTGGAATCCCAATTTGTGTGCATCTTCAAAATTTGGCTTTTACAGGGGTGACATCACCCCATCTGATTTTTGGCAATATCAAGACATTTTTGACTATAATGTCTGATATTGCCTTCATTTTCTAGATGTTGAACTTTGTAAGTTCCAGAGTCGTGTGTATGTTATGTTTTAAAACATGCCTGTTTGTAAAAAAAAAAAAAAAAGTTAAAAAAAAAAAAATTGTTAAAAAAAGAAATATATATTTAAAAAAAAAATTATAAACGCACATGTGAATATGCACAGATTAAAAAGTTTACTAATCAACAATGTGTGGCTTCTTCTTTCAATGCTCAATATCAGTTTTGTAAGTAATTTGGTGTTTATAGTGACAATGGGGCTTATTTACTAAAGGAAAATACACTTGGCACTACAAGTACACTAGGAGAACCTAGGAGACAGCCAAAAAGAAAAGCAAGCAATAAATACATTTCAAGATTTTATCTTATCATTTTTTTAATAAAAATTTGACATTGTCTGGCATTGCAATGGCCCCCCTACCCGTAAAAAAATTAACATATTTATCCCTAACTTCACAGGCGCTTTGGGGGTCCAAGCCAGTACAGCAAGTATCCAGGCCCGTCAGAGGATTCTCTGGAATAAGTCTGGCCTCAGGCCCAACTGAGGCAATATAATTTCTAGAATTTTTTCTTAAAAAATTGTGCAGGATGGTAGGACGATATGATTAAGTTTGTAGTCTGCCATGTGTATTGCTGTCAGAAACAGGCGGAACCGGCTGGCCATTATCCCGAAGGCATTCTCCACAACTCTTCTCGCTCTGGCCAGCCGGTAGTTAAAAACCATCCTCTCCGGGGTGAGGGTCCCTTGGGGGAATGGCCTCATCAAGTGCTCGCCCAGACCACATACAGAAATTCATATTGTGCCGGCATCACTGCCATTAACACGATACTATGAAACCCCTTATAATTAAAATAGTATGACCCCGAATGGGGTGGTGGCACGATGTGGACGTGCTTCCCATCTATAGCCCCTCCACAACGCCCCTGTGGCGTTGAAGGAAACTGGGGAGTCAAACAAGAAAAAAAAATATATAAGTACTTTTGCACATAACATTGCAAGCACATCACACAAAAAACATTCTTGCCCAACATCTGTATAACATTCATTTTAAGTATTATTTAAAGACTAAAATATAAGGCCCACTTATCAAATTCCTCACCCCCTCTGATGGCCCATTGATAAAATTTAAGGGGGGGGGGGGGGGAATTATACATTAATTTAAGGACACAAAGACCATTTTGAAACATTTTAAGGGGGGGGGGGGTATAAATTAATTTAAGGACACACAGGCCATTTGGAAACATTTTAAGGGGGTGTTTAGGGTAAAGCACTACAATGGAACTGACAAAATACATTAGGCCCAGCATAGCATGCTGGGGAGGTTAGTGAAGGCAAATATGCATGAAGGACAAAAAAGGAGCATTAAAAGATTACAGCATGCATGAGAACAAGAGGGAAAATTCACAGCATATTGCAATCATGGTAATTAGGGATTGAGGAAATAAATACAATACATTAGCAAACATTAAATACAATAAAATGTGATGTTAAAGGATAAATCTTACCTTAATATAGTCCTTCTGCAGGACCTGAATTATAGCAGAACAGGTCTCTGGGATAATGATCCCCATACCCTGGGGGAAGATGCCTGTCGAGAACTTGAGGTCCTGCAGGCTTCTCCCAGTCGCCAAGTACCACAACGTGGCAACTAGCCTCTGCTCCGGAGTGATGGCTTGCCTCATGCAGGTATCCTGCCTGCTGATATAAGGGGTCAGCAAAGCCAACAGACAGTGAAAAACGGGGTCCGTCATCCTGAGAAAGTTCCTGAAATCCTCAGGATTATTCTCCTGGATCTCACGAAGCAAAGGCGTGTGAGAGAATTGGTCACGCTGGAGTAACCAATTCTTGGTCCATGAACTCCTCCCCACCCTGTTCATGGACTGGGCCTGGGTCGAAGAATTAACTACAACACCAAGCCCAAGCAAAGCACGAACTCTACGACGAGTACGTACACGCAACATGGCTTCAAAACGGTCGGCTGGTCAGATTGAACTTAACAGAACGCACTGAAGAACAGCAAGGCCTATGAAGAGCGAGCTGAAAATCAGCAATGAGCGGACAAGAACGCACTGAATTAACAAATGCAAACTCACTACCCGCACTGAAAAGCAGATACAAACCCCACAAGCACAAACTGAACAACAGTTAAATGATCTGAAAGAACATGAGTCTGAAAAGTGTGACTCGTCTCTCACCAAACTTCTACTAACACGAGATAAACACGAAATTAGCAGAAGGGGCCCAAAGGGTGGTGCACTAGCTAATTGAACTTCCGTTTTATAGTCCCGTCAGACCTGGTGTACGTCACCGCGTTTTAGACGGTCGGACTTTGGTGTGATCGTGTGTAGGCAAGTCCGTTTCGGTGGAACTCCATCGAAAAGTCCTTCGGAGTTCAGTGCGACGGAAAGACCGGTCGTGTGTACACGGCATAACTAAACTCTGACAAAATAATGAGGGTCATATTGCACAGATCTAAAAACATTAACCTTGTCTTGTCATGGACCCCACACGAAAAGTACTATAAGTAAGTAAAAATAATAAAAATTGTATCTCAGGTGGCAAATGTCAGTACCATATTTTAGAAAGTTTACATATATTATAATGTGTGATGCTTCAAATATCACCATGAAACTGCTTGTTCACTGTATTTTTATTTACTATGGAAATGTGAAAACTTGAAATAAAAACCATTGAAACAAAAAAAACATTTTAACCACATGCCGACCAGCCACCACAGTTGTACTGCGGCAGAATGGCACGCCTGGGCGAGCATGTAAAGTCGCTTCGCCCTGTGGTCACTAGGGGGTGCGCACCTCGCCCCCCGAGCCGATGCGAGTGCCGGCGGTCTCGATCACCGCCGGGCTCCCGTGATCGCTCGGGGCACACGGAGAACCCGGAACTGTGTGTGCAAAAATGCCATAAAACTATCCCCTATTTTTTAAATGCTATAACTTTTGCGCAAACCAATCAATATACGCTTCTTATTGCGATTTTTTTTTTTTTTACCAAAAATATGTAGAATACGTATCTGCCTAAACTGAGGAAAAAAAAAAAATTATATATTTTTTGGGGATATTTATTATAGCAAAAAGTAAAAAATAATGCGTTTTTTTCAAAATTGTCTTTTTTTGTTTATAGCGCAAAAAATAAAAACCGCAGAGGTGATCAAATACCACCAAAAGAAAGCTGGGGAAAAAAGGACGTTGATTTTGTTTTGGGAGCCACGTCGCACGACCGCGCAATTGTCAGTAAAAGCGACGCAGTGCCGAATCGCAAAAAGTGCTCTGGTCTTTGGCCAGTCAAATGGTCCGGGGCTTAAGTGGTTAACATTGACACCTACTGCAGATTGCAAGTGCAGTACGTTTTGAATGCGGTTCAGGAAACTCTGGCTTTTGGTGTGAACTGGTCCTAAAGGAATGGAAAAAATGACGAGCTTACTGACTGGATCAACAGGTAATAAAACTGTTACATGGGGACTCGGAAAAACAAAAACTGCTGTGTTAGTGACAGACTACATCATGTATCTAATTTTTGATTTTGCCCTGAATTACACCTTTTAGGACTCGTTAACACCAGCTGCTGCATTGCAACGCAGTGGCAGGTGTTTGGTGTGGTCCGGTTGACCTGGCAAATTTTTTTTTTTTTCTTTTTTTCTACTTTAAACAAACTTTATTCAAATTTTACACAGTGACAGTTCATGAAGTCCTGTCAGCCAGCGTGGGGTGACTTTCTCTGCGCTGGAAAAAAAATACTGCATGCAGGAGGAGGAGAGAGAAGCTGACTGCTCCAAAGTAACATGTTATATTATACACCCTAAATTGGTGTAACATGTTACTAAAAGGGTGAACTTACCCTTTAAAGTGGACCTTGCTTCTTTAGTAATTATTCAGACCTTTCCCCACTAACAAGAGTCTGTTCCTTAGCACAGATCCTTTCCTTCTAGGGCATTATAACTCTCTCTGTTTCTGGGACTGTCTAATTACTTTGTGCTGGCTCAACTCCTCCCCCCTCCCTTTACTCCTCTACATAACCTTTTATGTAGCTGCCAGGGGCAGAGCGAAGAGGAATACTTTAGCAAAAACTTGAGTGACATCTCTAAGGCTCCATCCACAACACAGAGGTGCGACTGAGCATGTGCGCTTTTTTGTGTATCGCAATTACGGTAGTCCATCAATATCAGTGGGCTGCGTGTGAGAAACATGCAAAAAGAGTGCCTGCGCTATTTGAAAACTGCACTGCACCAAAATGCATGGTTTTGTGGTACCATGTGTTTCTGCACACGAACGCAAGATGCATGGGGATGCTATTAGAAATTATTAGCACCGCTGCATGTCTGCAAAGCGGTAGAGCATTTCTATGCATTGTTAGAAAGTGCACGATTTTGCACACATTCCTGTGTGAACGAAACCTAAGTGCT
Organism: Aquarana catesbeiana; assembly: GCF_042186555.1. Taxonomy (NCBI): domain Eukaryota; kingdom Metazoa; phylum Chordata; class Amphibia; order Anura; family Ranidae; genus Aquarana; species Aquarana catesbeiana. Next base: position 257,050,283 of record NC_133328.1, on the reverse strand, counting down.
GGAGTTGCTCAGATCACATGGGAGTTGTCCAGCACCAGTCTCAGGGCCTTTTGATGTCTGCACAAGGGTGGATTTTACAGATAAAAATATGCATAAAATATGTTAAATGCACCTATTAAACTGTAGAAATACAAAGGCTTCTGTGAATAGACAGCAGAGAGGAGGGGCAGGCATAGCAGCTGTGTTTCCTTCTATCCTGGAGCTCTGAGTGTCTCCTACTGGAGTACCATAAAACTGTCAGAAGTAAATAGAGATAATTCTAGGAGGTTGCATGCACCTTATTGGACCTAACTCATAGTATGCTTGCACGTGAGTTCCTGGAATTGAGTTTAAAAAATGGAAATGAAAATGTTTTTGTTGGGACAAAACCGACCTGTTTTCTGTGTATAATCCCTGGAAGTAGAGGGGAGAGGCGGCTGGCGAGAACCTTCGCAAACAGTTTGAGGTCTATATTTAATAATGATATGGGGCGATAGCTGCTGCATTGGGAGGGGTCTTTACCGGGTTTCAGAAGGATGGATACACTGGCTAATAGGAGGTCTCTGGAGGGGAGGGTAGTGTCATCTACGGCGTTGAGCCAGGAATGGTGTTAACAGAGGTGCAAAGGTTTTGTAAAAACGTGGGGTGTAGCCATCTGGGCCTGGACATTTACCTAGTTTTAATCCCATGATGGCACCCAGGAATTCTGGTTCTGCCAAGGGTCTATCTAGATCCCTAGGGGTCAATTATGGGTGGCGCCGTTTCGGCGATATAGGCCTGCATTGGATCCTGACAGATTATATAATTGGGAATAAAAGTCCCTGAATGAGATAAATATGCCTTTGGTGTTAAAGACCTTGGTCTGGTCTGGTTTGGCGATGAAGGGGATGGGGTGGCAGGGGCGTCTAGGGTGAATGACCCGTGCTAGGTGTTGGCCACACTTATTGGCTATGGATTAGTGGTAATTGCGGGCGCGGTCCCTGGCTATAAGGGAGTGGGAGTCTAGTAATTGGAGAAGGTCAGGACGAGCATTCGAGAGGGTGACAAAGGTGGACGGGTCTAAGGTTTGTTTGTGAAGGGTTTCCAAGTCTGAAATGGTGGTAAGGAGGCGCCGGATGTCGTCTGATCGAAATTTCTTTAACCGAGAACCATTTTGTATGAGTACGTCTCGGACCACACACTTCAGGGCCTCCCAATAATTGAGTGGGGTGATGGGGTCTGAAGAGTGGTCAGACCGAAAGTGTTGGATCGCTTTAGTAACTTCAGCAATACATGCTGAGTCTCATAGTAGGTTGTCATTGAGACACCAAGATGCTCCTCTACGTGACTGGGGGGGTCGAGCAAAGGTTAGGTATGCATAGGTAGGAAGTTTGCAATGGGGTATCTAAGAGGGATTGTGAAATGAAGAAATAGTCTAGTCTGCTGTAGGAGTTGTGGGCTATGGAGAAATAGGTATAGTCTCTGTCTGTGGGGTGGTGTATGCGCCATACATCTACTAAGTGGTGGGAGTGTAGAAGGGGTTTGATGTGTGAGAGTGAGGTTGTGGATATGGATAACTTACCCAAGGACGTGTCGGCAGATGGGGACAGAGCAACATTGAAATCACCTCCGGCGATAACACAGGAACCCCCGAAGGAGGATAGTGGTAGAAAGGAAGCAAGCCTGGTCCACTGGTCCACAAAACGTCCATTGTCATCAATACAAAACCCCTTTGGATTTAGCTAGAGGATTAGTACTATGAAACCAGGTAGTGTAATGGCGATTGCGTATCGTGGGTATTGAGCCAGTACGGAAATGTGTCTCCTGCAGTAGCAGGATGTTAGCTCTTTGTGTGTGAAAGTGTTAGAGGATCTGGCTGCGCTTCTCCGGGGTAAAGTCCCTGCAGTTGTAGGATGCTAGGTTAAGAGGTGGTGTGACTGCCAAGATAGGAAGGCACCAAACAAACCATTGGTAACGCAATACACCGCCATGGATTGAAATCCTGCAGTGCCTGCAAGGTTCCCCTCTTCAAGAAGGCACATGCACAGGCCTGTCTGAAGTTTGCTAATGAACATCTACAGTGGGGATGGAAAGTATTCAGACCCCCTCAAATGTTTCACTCTTTATTATATTGCAGCCATTTCCTAAAATCATTTAAGTTCATTTTTTTTCCTCATTAATGTACACACAGCACCCCATATTGACAGAAAAACACAGAATTGTTGACATTTTTGCAGATTTATTAAAAAAGAAAAACTGAAATATCACATGGTCCTAAGTATTCAGACCCTTTGCTGTGACAACCATATATTTAACTCAGGTGCTGTCCATTTCTTCTGATCATCCTTGAGATGGTTCTAACACCTTTATTTGAGTCCAGCTGTGTTTGATTATACTGATTGGACTTGATTAGGAAAGCCACATACCTGTCTATATAAGACCTTACAGCTCACAGTGCATGTCAAAGCAAATGAGAATCATGAGGTCAAAGGAACTGCCTGAAGAGCTCAGAGACAGAATTGTGGCAAAGGACAGATCTGGCCAAGGTTACAAAAATTTTCTGCTGCACTTAAGGTTCCTAAGAGCACAGTGGCCTCCATAATCCTTGAATGGAAGACGTTTGGGATGACCAGAACCCTTCCTAGAGCTGGCCGTCCGGCCAAACTGAGCTATCGGGGGAGAACAGCATTGGTGAGAGAGGTAAAGAAGAACCCAAAGATCACTATAGCTGAGCTCCAGAGATGCAGTTGGAAGATGGGAGAAAGTTGTAGAAAGTCAACCATTACTGCAGCCCTCCACCAGTCGGGGCTTTATGGCAGAGTTGCCCGACGGAAGCCTCTCCTCAGTGCAAGACACATGAAAGCCCGCATGGAGTTTGCTAAAAAAAAAACACCTGAAGGACTCCAAGATGGTGAGAAATAAGATTCTCTGGTCTGATGAGACCAAGATAGAACTTTTTGGCCTTAATTCTAAGCGGTATGTGTGGAGAAAACCAGGCACTGCTCATCACTTGTCCAATACAGTCCCAACAGTGAAGCATGGTGGTGGCAGCATCATGCTGTGGGGGTGTTTTACAGCTGCAGGGACAGGACGACTCATTGCAATCGAGGGAAAGATGAATGTGGCCAAGTACAGGAATATCCTGGATGAAAACCTTCTCCAGAGTGCTCAGGACCTCAGACTGGGCCGAAGGTTTACCTACCAACAATGACCCTAAGCACACAGCTAAAATAACGAAGGAGTGGCTTCACAACAACTCTGTTTCTGTTCTTGAATGGCCCAGCCAGAGCCCTGACTTAAACCCAATTGAGCATCTCTGGAGAGACCTAAAAATGGCTGTCCACCAACGTTTACCATCCAACCTGACAGAACTGGCAGAGGATCCCCAAATCCAGGTGTGAAAAACTTGTTGCATCTTTCCCACAAAGACTCATGGCTGTATTAGATCAAAAGGGTGCTTCTACTAAATAGTGAGCAAAGGGTCTGAATATTTAGGACCATGTGATATTTCAGTTTTTCTTTTTTAATAAATCTGCAAAAAATGTCAACAATTCTGTGTTTTTCTGTCAATATGGGGTGCTGTGTGTACATTAATGAGGAAAAAAATGAACTTAAGTGATTTTAACAAATGGCAGCAATATAACAAAGAGTGAAAAATTTAAGGGGGTCTGAATACTTTCTGTCCCCACTGTAAATGATTTTGAGAAGGGTTGGGAGAAAGTGCTGTGGTCAGATGAGACCAAAATGAAACTCATTGGCATTAACTTGACTCGCCGTGTTTGGAGGAAGAAAAATGCTGACTATGAGCCTAAGAACACAATCCCTGGAGCTGTAAAGGTACAGGTCGACTTTGCTGCATTGAGGGACCAATGGATGGGGCCATGTATTGTAAGATTTTGGATAAGAACCTTCTTCCCTTAGCCAGAACACTGAAGATGGGTCGTGGATGAGTCTTCCAGCATGACAATGGCCCAAAACATACTGCCAAGGCAACAAAGGAGTGGCTCGAGAAGAAGCACATTAAAATCATGGAGTGGCCTAGCCAGTCTCCAGACCATAATCTTATAGAAAATGTATGGAGGGAGCTGAAACTTCGAGTTGCCAAGTGACAGCCAAGAAACCTTAAGGATTTAGAGAAGGTCTGTAAAGAAGAGTGGACCAAAATCCCTCCTGAGATGTGTGTAAACCTGGCAACCTACTACAAGAAATTTCTTACCTCTGTGCTTGCCAAAGGGTTGGTTACTCCACCAAGTACTAAGTCATGTTTTGCTTGGGGATCAAATACTTATTTTACTCAATGAACTGTAACTCAATTTATAACATTTGTATCATGTGTTTTTTCTGGATTTTTGGTTGATATTCTGTCTCTATCATTCAAAATGTGCCTATGATAAAAATTATAGACCCATCATTTCTTTGTAAGTGGGCAAACTTACAAAATCTGCAGTGGCTCAAATATCTATTTTCCCTAATGTGTGTGTCAGACAGAGAGCTCCCTACTTAATATGTTATAAAAAATGTACCCATTCTGGCTGTGCTGTATGTTGCATTCACTGAGCCATCCAATTGTACAAGTCCTTCTCAACCAGTGTTCTGTGGAACCCTAGGGTTCCTGCAGGAGTTGTTAGGGGTTCCTTGAGGTGTGGCTAATTGAATTGCCATTTGATGGTGCTTGGATAGTTCTGGGTTCAGTGCAGCTTGGCAGAACCAGCTGCAGGACATCAATGATCTCTTTACCTGTCTGTAAGGGTGGCTTTCTTTCCACTGGCCACCAAATTAAGGGGCTTTTTTCCCATTCACTCTTAATTGGTTTCAACAAGGGTTCACTGAGTCCTTAAAATGTCTTTAAGATTTCCTCCAGAGAATAAAAGGTTGAGAAAGGTTGCTATGCACTATGTTATACTTGACATACTCCAGGCTGTCCCACTCCATACAATACTGTGTATTAAATACTTTGGGACGCACCATTTAGTAAGCTCTGTTGAATATGATATATTCTGAGCCACCCAACTCCATATGCTTTGTTTTATTTATGCTCCTGATGACCCACCTTCATATACTGTGGAGTACATAACACACTTCAGACTGCCCCATTCTGTACACTGTGAAGTATGCTAGCTCCTATCTTCGATTTTAAAATCTTAAAGAGGGACTAAAGTTCCGCTGCACCCCACCATGAGCAAGCAGGTTTTTTTTTATTGCAGAAGAGACATACATGTCTCTTCTGCTATATGCTACAACTACCTGCCTGATCACAGCAATCCCCACCATTTAAACTGAGCTGCGCATGCACTGCTCAGTTTACAGTGGCTGCCCTGATCCTGTTTGCCAGGATGACTAGCTCCTGTGCATGCGCATTAATGATGTTATCCCACGTTGGCCAATAAAGAGGCCTGAAATTCGGCACACAGAGGGACTGTTAGAAAGGTGAGAATCTCTGTCTTTTGTTCCACTTTAACTGAACAAGCTGAAGATAGACACTGATTATTTGTCAAGCTGCCCCAGATTCTGGCTACTCCAGTTTTGATAAATTTCCCCAGTTATATTATAATCATTTGGAAAATAAAGTGTAACTTTAAACTAATTTTCTGTTACTTTTCCTTACAGTTGGGTGGATACTTTCCCAGGTTTTGTGTGATGAAGAGCTCTGAAAAACATAATTACTGGTAGGTGAAATTTTCATTTTTGCAGCTTTATAAATAAGGCAAAGCAGTTAGTGTGAGGTGCAAAGCCAGCATGATATCAAGAAAGAAGTATGCTAGGAAGGAGAATAGTGGAGGGATGTTGATTAAAGCCTTAGGCTGGCCATACATAGTCGAATTTCGAAAGAATTTTCTTTTGAAAATCCGAAAATTTGTGCGTTTTGTGATACGCTGGTGCCACCATTGATTTAGAAAAATTCGGCCAACCAAGCCTTCAATTTCGCCTCATGTTGCTACAGAAAAGAATTTTCATGGCTGGGAATCTTCTTTTCTTTCCAGGAATATTCTTTTCTTGCACATGCGCATTTCTTTTTCGATTGCATTTCTCGCACGATTCTCCCATCATTGATTAGAAAATCGTTTGTTTTTCCAAAAAATTCCATGTCCGATTACTCAAATGTGATTGCCGCACAAAAATTGGCTGTTGTTGCAGACCACTAATGGTGCGAAATACGAACTAAAATTCTTAGATAATACATAGGTCGAATTTCGAAGGATTTTCTTTCGAAAATCTTATCTAAGAATTTTCGTTCGTATTTTGCACCATTAGTGGGCTTCAGCAACAGCCGATTTTCATGCAGCAATCCAATTTGAGTAATCGGACATGCTGGAAATTTTTTGAAAAACAAACAATTTTCTAAACAATGATGTTTGCTAAGGATGGAAGATTTTTACTAGGACAGCAACCACAGGCACAAGGGGCACACTGTACAGTTAAGAGGCTTTAACAATTAGCAAGGGTGTGTTGGTTGGATGGTGACACTTTCCCTACTTTCTGCTCCTTTTTATATTATGTATGTGTATATGATATACAAATCCTGCTGCAGTAATAAGCAGGAAACCTTTGGGAAGAGGCCTTCCATCACACCACAGTTTCTAAAACAAAACCCAGAAAAGACTTCAAATTCAGTTTAAAAAAAAAAACAATAAAGCAATAGACATTTCAATACATGTAGAGTGTGTGTGTGTGTGTGTGTGTGTGTATATATATATATATATATATATATATATATTTAACATGCTGAGTACTCAAGTATGAAAATAGTCATACATAGACCGACAGCTGAACTATTCAGTTTACAGCACATGAGGTATGGTTACTTTCTGTGGAGATAAAGAAAGTTGTGAATTCCAGCAGAGTGTGTATTTTTTTCTGTGACTGCTGCAGATCTTAAACTTTTATGTGTAAGGCAGCATTAACCTGTAATTGAAAGCCAATTCAAATTGTAGGGCTTGGTATACAGTGGCTTTGAATTCCGAAATGAGTCAAATTCTTTTGTGCACTTCTTTAATGCTTTGACAGATGCTCGAGTTCCTTTGATTTGTCTGTCAGTTGCTAAAGGGAGTTGCTTCTGAGTTTCTTTTGCTTTGTACAGGGAAGAAAAGCAGCTCAGACACAAATAAAACCAAATCTAAATCTAAATGATCCCTACAGGAAAGCAAGGGTTTATCTTTTTTGTATGACTTGGAGCTGTTGGTAGCGATGTGCATAGCGGAGAGAACATAACACAGAATTGCAGCAAACGTGCTGGTTTACATTAGATTAAAGCAATATTAAATACAATAGTAGAGCTGCACGATTCTGGCTAAAATGAGAATTACAATTTTTTTGCTTAGAATAAAGATCACAATTCTCGCTGCCTAACATCATCTTTCACATTATAAAAAAATTGGGCTAACTTTACAGTTTAGTATTTTTTTAATTAAAGTGTATTTAAAAAAAAAAAAATGTTTGAAAGGAGTGGGCAACACAAAGAGTGCAGCAGTCAGGTGTGTAATGTTCATAGTTTAGGAGTCAGGAGTGGGTATTGTACAGAGTGCAGGGGTCAGAAGCATGTAATGTACAGGATTCAGGAGAGGGTAATGTACAGAGTGCAGGGGTCAGGAGTGGGTAATGTACAGAGTGCAAGGGTTAGGAGGGTAATGCACAGGCAAAGGCAGTGAATGGGGGTGTACTCCATGCTGCAGCTGCGATGCTTTGATTCGCAGTGTGGAAAAATTGATCCCCCGGCGGCCGGCCTGCAACCACGTAGAATGTGTATAGTAGCAGCATGATGGTGCAGGTTTTTTAGGGGTTAAATTAGGTGGTAAGGAAGCAATATAAGGCTTCCTCACTGCCTGTCAAATGCCCTCTGAAAAGCGATACAACACAGATTGCGCTTCAGAGGACAACAATAATAACAATACAATCATCCAAAGTTTCCAGATACTTCAGACTCTTTCAGAGGACCTGCTGAGGGTGGTAAAAAAAAGTCTGAGCTGCAGTTTTACAGCACTGCTTGTACGCGTTTGTGATGCAGTTGTGCATCATTACAGGGTTAAATCAGACATTGAGGAGGTGCTATAAAGCAACACAGCAAAAAGTCTTCAGCAATTTAAAAAAACTTCCCGGGCCCCATTTGTTTTGTGTGGGGGTGCTGGGGAGGAAAGGAGATTCTTTAGTGACTTGTGGGTGTGGAGAAGTTGCATAGCTGGTAAGGTTGAATAAAGATAGCAGTCCATCCAGTGTGGATATTTTATTGTTTATGTCAAAACCTTTTCCCATATTCCTGTATATTGCATTTTTTAAGATGCCCATCTAAGAGTTTTTTTAATTATTGATACTTCCCGCAGACACTACCAATTGTGGATGGGAGTTCCACATCCTTATCGCTCTGACAATATAGAACCCTTTACCCAGTTTAAAATTAATGTGATATTAAAGCTTTGCATTTTTTTACATTAAAATAACAAGCATGTCATACTTTGCTGCCCTGTGCAGTGGTTTTGCACAGAACAGCTCGATCCTCCTCTTTTTGGGTCCCCTGCTGGCACTCCTGGCCCCTTATTCCTGTTGAGTGCCCCCAGAGCAAGTAACTTGCTCTGGGGGCACCCAAGCGGGCTCGCTCCTGAGCTGCTGCTTTGCGTGTCTATGCACACAAAGCCTCTCTCTCCTCATTGTCTCACTGGCTGTGATTGACAGCAGCGGGGGGCCAATGGCTCATCCTGCTGTCTCAGCCAGTGAGGAGAAAGAGAGTCCCCGGAGAGCAGAGGATCTCATGCACAGCGCTGGAGGAATTTTGGGCTCAGGCAAGTATTGGGGGGGGGGGGGCTGCTTCACAGGGAAGGTTTTTTACTTTTTACTTTTTACTTCTCCACGGCGGGGTGGTGCGGCTCTCGTTCTGGGTGAATGTCATATAACTGCTTCCCAGAACGGTGATCGCGGCCGCCCCGTGTTGCTAGGACATGGTGCGACTCCGTTCTCTGTAAAGAACCGTGGCCATGACTCTTTAACCATGTGATCGGCTGTGTCCAATCATAGCCGGACACATGTAAACACGGTTGTGAGGAGAGGAAAGCCGATCAGCGACATCTCATCACACACAGAGGACATATAGGTATGTAGTGCACTCTCCTTGTGTTGTGATCATGCAATAAATAATCAGTTTGGACGCCACTTTTGTTGCTCCATGGTGTTCTGACAAATATCTACTTTGTGACTTGAACCAGTATCCAGCTGGTTGTTGCTGCAGCACCCAAACTTTGAGAGCTTATCCAGGAACATGTGCGATGGTAATGTGATGTATTTTTAAGGTCCCTGAGACTGAATAGTTTTCTCCTTATGCTAGAATCTCCATTGAGATATTTGTCACTATCCTATTTCTTAAGCGTCCCTTCTCCGGTTGTTCCTCGTAACCAAGGTCCTCCAGCTCCCTTATTAACTTTGTTGTCCTTCTCTGGACTCTCTCCAGTTCCAGCATAACCTTCTTGAGGGCTGGTGACCAGAACTGGATGGCATTCTCAAGCTCTCAAGATGCGGCTGGACCGGAGTCTTGTAAAGTGGTAGAATTATACCCCCTTTTAACCCTTTCACTGCCAGGTTCGTACGGACCTGCATTCCTCCTCTACCCCACCTCGCAAACCCGATTCCCACTATGGCTGCCCTGTAGCTGTTGGCTTCCCTTCTCTGCTCTCCCCCCCCCCTTTAGTGCCCCCCACCTCCTTGATGTCCGGCCCTCGTCCCAGAAGCTGGTTGTTCCTCGTCTCCGTCCTGCCGGCTGCAGCCCTGACAGATCTGTCAGCATTGAGCAGCCAATGACAGATCTGTCAGGATAGAGAGTGGAAGTGGGGCTGGTAAATACATCCCCCCCCCCCCACGGCTTTCAGACCCTCCTGCAGTGCCCCGCTGCTCTCTGACTCTCCCCTAAACATGTGAAGTACCGATCGCTTCTGTATTCTTTCATCACTGACACAAAGTAAACTGTGTACTATGTTTAATTTTATGAATGAATAGGATAATAGCTGCAGAACATGTCTTCAGTCCCTTTCTCTGTTTCAAAAAAGACATTAGAGGTCTGTTTTAGACCCCTGATGTCTCTCCAAAGTGCCCCCCCCCCAAAATGTGAAAAATATAAAAAAAAAATGTAACTGTACAAAAAAAATTGAGTTGTAAATAAAATAAAAAACATAGGGTAGATTTAGACATGCATCTAAATCTCCCTTGCCTCTGAAGCTTGATCCACCTTCGGATTGCGCTCCAGTGGCTATCGATAGGCGTTGAGGAAGCAATGTGACGCCCCCTCGCCACCTGTTTTGACCCCATTTTACCAACAAATTCACCACAACCGCATGCATTGCATGAGGTTGCGGGGCGTTTGTGACATTTCACCGTCTACATAAATGTGTAGTGTTTGGCGGATGGCATTGCTACAAGTTGGGTCAACTTTCCTGCAGGCGCAAAGCATCAAGGCATCAGCACCCTGTCCACTGCCTATTGCAGCTTAATTACTTGCCACCCGCCCACCGTCCAATGATGGCGGAGTGGTGCGGCTCACGTTCTGGGATGACGTTATATGACGGCACCCAGTTTGGCCACAATCCTGGGACACGGCGCGACCCCGATCCCAGCAAAGAGCCGTGGCTCTTTGCCCATGTGATCGGCTGTGTCCAATAACAGCCGATTACATGTTTGCAGCTTATCGGCTCTCCTTGTCTCACACTGACAGTGTAAGGTGAGCCGATCAGCGGCATCTCCTCACAGGGAAGTTGTGAAAAGGTAATCAGGGCACTGATCATTAGTGCCCTGATTGCAGTGCAGCCCCAGCAGTGCCCATTAGTGATGCCACTCTGTGCTAAACAGTCTGTGCCCATCAGTTATGCCAATCAGTGCTGCCTTTCAGTGCCCAAAAAAATGCCCACCCATCAGTGCCACCTATCAGTGCTCATCGGTGCTGCATATTAGTGCCTCCTCATCAGTGCCCTTCAGTGCAGCCTCATCATCGCACAGTAGTGAAGGAGAAAAATTAATTACAACATTTTCTGACAAACTAAAACTTTTTTTTTTTCCTTAATTTTTGGTATTTTTTCATTTTTTAGCAAAAAAATGAATAACCCAGGGATAATTAAATACCACCAAAAGAAAGCTCAAAATGAATTTGGGTACAGTGTTGCATGACCGCACAACTGTCATTCAAAGTGCGGCATCGCTGAATGCTGAAAAATGGCCTAGACAGGAAGGGGGTGAAAGTGCCCTGCATTGAAATAGTTGAGGAGCATTTGGCAGGCAGCAAAAACGCAGCTCAACTGCTCATTTTTGCCTCCTTCCAAAAGCCAACCCCCCCCAAGGTGCAATAGGCATTGGACAGAGTGCTGATGCCATGATGACCCAAATTGTAGCGATGCCATCTACCGAACACTACATATTTATGTCAATGGGGAAATGCCACAAATGCCCCGCAACCTCATGCAATTGCATGCCGTTGCAGTGCATTTGTTGGCAAAATGGGGTTGAAACAGGCAGTAAGGAGGCATCGCATTGCTTCCTCCCCACCTGTCAGTAGCCACTGGGGCATGATCCGAACGTTGATAAGGCTTTGGAGGCAATCAGTAGCACCTTATTTTTTATTTTACCGGTCACGTGCTTTCAGAAAGTATATGGTTTGGGGGAACTAACTCAATACAGGATAAGGTTTTATATTTAGTAGTAGGGGTGCAATGAATCAAAAAACTCACGGTTTGGATCGTTCCTCGGATCAGGTGTCATGGTTCGGATCATTTTCAGATCAACAAAAAAAAAATCTCCCCCACTGTAATATCCACGTCATCTCCCCCACTGTAATATCCACGTCATCTCCCCCACTGTAATATCCACGTCATCTCCCCCACTGTAATATCCACAATCTCCCCCATTGTAACATCCACAATCTCCCCCACTGTAATAATATATTAGCAGGGTATGGCAGAGTATTGGCTGGGTATGGCAGAGTATTGGCAGGCTATTGGCAGGGTATGGCATAGTATTGGCAGGGTATGGCAGAGTATTGGCGGGTATTGGCAGAGTATTGGCAGGGTATTGCAGGGTATGGCAGAGTATTGGCAGGGTATGGCAGAGTATTGGCAGGGTTTTGCATGGTATGGCAGAGCATTGGAAGGGTATGGCAGAGTATTGGCAGGGTATTGCGGAGTATTGGCACTGCTGCCATCCGATCTCTCCCCTCCACTGTACAGATCAGTACACAGAGGGGAGAGAGGAACCGGCGTCATGACATGACGGCGGTTTGTTTACAAGTGATCGCTCCGTCATTTGACGGAGCGATCACGTGGTAAACGGCCGCCGGGTGTACCAAGATGGCCGCCGCTCCGGAGCTAGGTCGTAGCCGCGGCCTTTCCTAAGGCCGAGGCAGTGGCGTGCTCCGCGGATCGCATGTGTGCCGATCCGGACAGGTTGAACCGTTCGGATCACAGATCGGTGACGATCCGTTGCACCCCTATTTAGTAGGGATTTAGCAGCAATTTTGTAAAACTTGCTGTTTGTATCTGCTAGTAATGATTTTAGTGTATTTTTTGTGAAAATATTATTTTGATAAACATTTGCGCAAATATTGCAGGGCCTTAAAAATCAGTAGCACCTTTTTTTTAAGCTACTGGTCATGTGCTGTCAGATAATATATGGTTTGGGGGGTCTTTTACAAACTCTGCAAGCTTTAAATAAAAAATGAAAACCTATAGTTTTTTTTTTTTTTGAGAAATTTGGATATTTACATTTTTGGGTTGCGTACGTTCAATTTTCACCATTTTGCAAAAAGGTGCAATTTTAAAATTTACAAACATTTAATTATTAACTCAATACAGGTTTAAGCTTTTATATTTAGCAGGAGTTTTGTAAAATGTGCTGTTTTTATCTGCTAATAATGATTTTAGTGTATTGTTAGCGAAAATGTTGTTTTGATAAACATTATCAAAATACAACGGGGCCTTTTTTGCTTCCAGAAATATAAATTGCAAAAATGGTCCAGCCAGCTGGATTGCAGGGCCTGGTAGCGAAAAGGTTAATGCATGCCAATATTCTGCTAGCTTTGCTTGCTGCATTGCTGAGCCTGTGATCCACTAGGACCCCCAGATCTTTTTCCATCCTTGATTACCCCAAAGGCCTCCCCACAGGAAAGTAACTTGTGTTCATATTTTTAGCCCCCAAGTGCATTGCTTTACATTTTTCAGCAATAAACCTTGTTTGCCATGCAGTTGAGATCTGTGAGTGGATGGGCACTACAAATTTCAGGGGCCCCATCCCACTTGTCAAGTTACCTTGTGATGAGTGGGACCAGCTTTGCACGTGAAGGATGGCCATAGGCACCGCCACTTGCTGTTCTGATGGATCTGGCTCCACTGTTGCTGGCTGTGTATCCCCATGTCAGCGGTTGCCTGTCATCTCCCTCTGCGTGCAAACTGTAGTACCCTTTCTCAATTATAAGAGTGGATATGTTTCTTCAACAAATGGTTTATACTTTTCATTAATCCTGTGCTCTGACAATTGTGTTCTTTCTCTATGTTTAAAGTGACAGCACTCCTGTCAGGATCGGTGTTCAACATTTACAAACTGAAGTTGACTGGTACTTTAATAGCTCATTCACAAGCATGTTGATTATGAAGAATGAAGCAATGCTCATTAACATACCTATAGCATTTATGACATTCATTTTTTTGAAGAATTGAAAAAGCTTCAAGAATGCTTGATTAAGCAATCCCAATGCTTTAATGTGCATTTAAGTGGTTGCAAAGGCTGAAAGCCCCCTCTCCGATCCAGCAATGCACATGGGAGCCTCGGCTGTCCCAGGTCTCTCTCCCCATTGGCTGAGACAAAGCAGTGGAAATCATTGGCTCCCATTGCTATTAATCATGCACTAGTGCCCCAAAGCAAGCAGATTGCTATTGGGGGCACTGGTTAAGGGGGAGGAGCTAATAGCACCGGGGGTGGGGTACGGGGACCTGAAAAGAAGATCAACCAATGTGGGTTTTTCTCTGGCCGATGCCGATATTTAGAAATCGCGATGGTCGATATATGATGCCGATTTTCTTGGGCCAATATGTTAGGCCGATTTTTTTTTTTTTCTCTTTTTTTTTCCCCTTCATCTCAAATCCCCTTTCACACTGGGGCGGTGCGGGGGCAGGCGGTAAAACAGCCCTATTTTTAGCGCTGCTTTACCGTCGTTTTAGCGGCGGTATTCGGCCGCTAGCGGGGGTGGTTTTACCCCCTGCTAGCGGCCGAGAAAGGGTTAAAACCACCGCAAAGCACTGCCGCAGCAGCGCTATGCCGGCAGTATAGCTGCGCTGCCCCCTTCATTTCAATGGGCAGGAGCGGTGAAGGAGTGGTGCATAGAGCGCTCCTTCACCGCTCCAAAGATGCTGCTAGCAGGACTTTTTTAAGCGTCCTGCCAGCGCACCGCTCCAGTATGAAAGCCCGAGTACCTGTCACAGTCCATCTGAGTACCCGAGTACCTGTCACAGTCCATCTGAGTATCCGAGTACCTGTCACAGTCCATCTGAGTACCCGAGTACCTGTCACAGTCCATCTGAGTACCTGTCACAGTCCATCTGAGTACCCGAGTACCTGTCACAGTCCATCTAAGTACCCGAGTACCTGACACAGTTCATCAGAGTACCTGAGGACCTGTCAAAGTTCATCTGAGTACCTGTCACAGTCCATATGAGTACCGAGTACCTGTCACCACCCTTCAGAGTACCTGAATACCAGTCACCAGGCCATCAGAGTACCCGAGTGCCTGTCACCAGGCCATCAGAGTACCTGAGTACCTGTCACCAGCCCCTCAGAGTACCCGAGTACCTGTCTCCAGCCCATCAGAGTCCCCGTTACCTATTTGCAGCCCATGCCCCATAGAAAATACGTTGGGGTGTTTGCTTTCCAAAATGGGGTAATTTTGTGGGTAATTCCACTGTCCTAGTGCTCCAGGACCTTCAAAAGTGTGATAGGTAGGAATAACATGAGATGTGTAATTTATGCTCCTAGAACGCCTGGAGGTGCTACTTGGATGTTGGACCTATGTATGTGGCCAGGCTGTGTAAAAGTCTCACACATGTGGTATCGCCATACTCGAGAAGAGTAGCAGAATGTATTTTGGTGTGTAATTTTTGCTATATATATGCTATGTGTTAGAAATATCTTATAAATTGACAACTTTGTAAAAAAAAAAAAAAAATGCGTTTTCATTTTTTTTACACATTTTCCAAAAACTTCTGGAAAAAAATGAACCATTCAAAAGACTCATTATGCCTCATAGATTATACGTTGGGGTGTTTGCTTTCCAAAATGGGGTCATTTTGTGGGCAATTCCATTGTCCTGGTGCTCCAGGGCCTTCAAAAGTATAATAGGTGGTTGAGGAATGATATGTGTCATTTATGCTCGTAGAACGCCTGAAGGTGCTACTTCAATGTTGGGCCTTTGTATGTGGCCAGGCTGTGTAAAAGTCTCACACATGTGGTATCGCCATACTCGGGAAGAGTAGCAGAATGTATTTTGGGGTGTAATTTGTTGTATGCATATGCTGTGTGTGAGAAATAACCTGATAATATGACAATTTTGTACAAAAAAAAAAAAAAAATCTTCATTTTGCAAAGAATTGTGGGAAAAAATGACAACTTAAAAAAACTCACCATGCTACTTACTTAATACCTTGGAATGTCTACTTTCTAAAAAGGGGTCATTTGGGGGGTATTTGTACTTTTCTGACTTGTTAGTGTCTCAAGAAATGAGATTCATCTGATGTACTGAAGGCCTGATCAGATGTGATCAATTTTCAGTGATTGGCACCATAGTTTGTAGACTCTATAACTTTCACAAAGACCAAATAATATACACTGATTTGGGTTATTTTTACCAAAGATATGTAGCAGTATAAATTTTGGGGAAAATTTATGAAGAAAAATTACTAATTAGCAAAATTTTATGACAGAAACAAAGAAAGAGGCATTTTTTTTCACAAAATTTACGGACTTTTTTATTTATAGCATAAAAAATAAAAAACCCACTAGTGATTAAATACCACCAAAAGAAAGCTCTATTTGTGTGAAAAAAGGACACAAGTTTCATATGGGTACAGTGTTGCATAACTGAGTAATTGTCATTCAAACTGTGAGAGTGCTGAAAGCTGAAAATTGGTCTGGGCAGGAAGGGGGGTGTAAGTACACTGTATTGAGGTTGGTTAAAAAATGTCAGTTGTAGTTTGGCTTCAATTTGTTAATGTAGATAAATCTTCTAGGCCACATGTATCAAACACAAGCCCTATGGGCCGAATCAGACCTGCCGGGCCACTTCATGTAGCCCTTGCACCTCTCCTACAACTGCAGCACCTCCCTCGTCTTCGCCCCCACCTTATCTCAGCAGTCAGCAGAATTCCTTTGCCAGTTCCTGCACTTCTCCGTGCAGCCATGGAAATGCTCGTCCCTGCTCCTTTCCCATCTGAGCAGCCAGCAGCAGAGAGGAGGACAGAACTCCTCCTACACATCCTGTGCTTCTCTGTGTAGCCACAGCACCCCCTTGTCTCTCCCTCCCCTGGTCTCCGCATTCAGCAGATTCTGTCAGCTGACTCCAGCCCTTCTCTGTTCCTCCTCCAGACCCTGAACTTTCTGCTTCTCAGCTCCACTCCCTACTTCTTCCTGGCAGCAGCACAAGGTGAGGGGGGTGCATTGTGTGTGAGGTAAGTGTGAGGGGGTGGGGCTCTTGACTTCTGATGGTGGAGGGGACTCCCGACATCTGATATAAGGGGAGTGGGGTGTTCTGGGCATATGTTTATAATTTATTATGAGAATAATATGCCAGTTGAAAAGGAGGGTCGCACACCACTGGTATCATCCAGCAAAAAAATAAACTTTATTGGACAGAACACCATAGCAGAACCATGTTATCTGAGCAGTCTCCAATAAAGTTTCTTGTGGATGATACCAGTGGTGTGCGACCCTCCTTTTCATAGTTAAATCATCTGCTACAGGAGTGTGAGTGGGCTCGGTGCACCTGCTCTTCACGGCTTAAAGCGGACCTTCAGTCATTTTTTCATCTTTCCATCTATTAAATCTTCTGCCTTTGTTTTAAATTTGGATAGTAAACCATTTCTGTTTGTCTGGTAAAAAGCCTAAGCTTATGAAATCATGCATAGCTCTCTCTCTCACTCTCGTGAGAGTTTGCCAGGAAGGGAGGGGGGATGAGTCATAAGAGGGCCAATGAGAGCTGCAGGGTTGCAGAGCTGGAGGTGTGCCTCTGTGTAAATCCATGAAGTGAACAGGCAGCAGCTTTAGCTGCCCACAGTTAAACTGGTTGCAGCCAGACTTAGTGAAGGGAGATTTCTGCAGCATATTTGGCAAGTACAGAATCACAGTATACAGTATCTCACAAAAATGAGTGCACCCCTGACATTTTTGTAATAATTTTATTATCTTTTCATGTGACAACACTGAAGAAATGACACTTCGCTACAATGTAAAGTAGTGAGTGTACAGCTTGTATAACAGTGTAAATTTGCTGTCCCCTCAAAATAACTCAACACACAGCCATTAATGTCTAAACCGCTGGCAACAAAAGTAAGTACACCCCTAAGTGGGCCCAAACTGTGAGTATTTTGTGTGGCCACCATTATTTTCCAGCACTGCCTTAACCTACTTTGGCATGGAGTTCACCAGAGCTTCACAAGTTGCCACTGGAGTCCTCTTCCACTCCTCCATGGCAACATCACGGAGCTGGTGGATGTTAGAGACCTTGCGCTCCTCCACCTTCCATTTGAGGATGCCCCACAGATGCTTAATACTGTTTCGGTCAGGAGACATGCTTGACCAGTCCATCACCTTTACCCTCAGCTTCTTTAGCAAGGTAGCGGTCATCTTGGAGGTGTGTTTGGGGTCGTTATGTTGGAATACTGCCCTGCGGCCCAGTCTCCAAATGGGGGGGATCATGCTCTGCTTCAGTATGTACATGTTGGCATTCATGGTTCCCTCAAGGAACTGTAGCTCTCCAGTCCGTGACACTCCCACCACCATGCTTGACTGTAGGCAAGACACACTTGTCTTTGTACTCCTCAACTGGTTGCCTCCACACACACACACACACGCACACCCGATTGACACCATCGAACCACATAAGTTTATCTTTGTCTCATCAGACCACAGGACATGATTCCAGTAATCCATGTTCTTAGTTTGCTTGTCTTCAGCAGGGCTTTCTTGTGCATCATCTTTAGAAAAAACTTTCTATTGGGATGACAGACATGCAGACCAATTTGATGCAGTGTGCAGGGTATGGTCTGAGCACTGACAGGCTGACCCCCCACCCCTTCAAGCTCTGCAGCAATGCTGGCAGCACTCATACGTCTATTTCCCAAAGACAACCTCTGGATATGACGCTGAGCACGTGCACTCATCGTCTTTGGTCGTCGACCATGGCGAGGCCTGTTCCGAGTGGAAATTGTCCTGTTAAACCGATTTTTGGTCTTGGCCATTGTGCTGCAGCTCAGTTTCAGGGTCTTGGCAATCTTCTTATAGTCTAGGCTATCTTTATGTAGAGCGAAAATTATTTTCTTCAGATCCTCAGAGTTCTTTGCCATGAGGTGCCATGTTGAACTTCCAGTGAGCAGTATGAGAGAGTGAGAGTGATAACACCAAATTTAACACACCTGCTCCCCATTAACACCTGAGACCTTGTGACACTAACGAGCCACATGCCACTGGAGAGGAAAATGGCTAATTGGTCGCAATTTGGACATTTTCACTTAGGGGGTGTACTCACTTTTGTTGCCAGCGGTTTAGACGTTAATGGCTGTGTGTTGATTTAGTTTGAGGGGACAGCAAATTCTTGTACACTCACTACTTTACGTTGTAGCAAAGTGTAATTTCTTCAGTGTTGTCACATGAAAAGTTATAAAATATTTACACAAATGTGAGGGGTGTACACAGTTTTGTGGGATACTCTATATAAAATAATATGCAAAATGGTTGGAGGGAAGCTTCAGAATGGCAAAGATGTTTTTATTACAAATTATGTAAGCAGACTGCAGTTCCTCTTTAACCACTTCCGGAGCCCCGAACACAGATATACATCCTTACTTTGAGAATGGATATCGTTGTTATGGCAGCAGGGAGCTGCCATAACCCCGGTATCCTTGTGTTCGGCCGGCGGTCCACCACAAGATGATAAAAGTGGTATCTTCAGTGGATTCGCCGCAAGATCAATTTTATGGGCTGCAGGAGAGGGCCCCCCCCCCCCCCCGCCGCTTACCGGGGCCGTCGGCAGCAGCGGAGGCGATCCGGTCCTCTCTGTGGCTAGGCATGGAGACGAGTGAGGGGAAAATGGCCCCCACCCATCTCCATGACATTGCAGGGCGGAAGCGTCACTTCCGCCCATAGCTCTTAACCACTTCAGCCCCGGAAGGATTTACCCCCTTCCTGACCAGAGCACTTTTTACAATTTGGCACTGCGTCGCTTTAACTGCTAATTGCTCGGTCATGCAATGCTGTACCCAAACGAAATTTGCGTCCTTTTCTTCCCACAAATAGAGCTTTCTTTTGATGGTATTTGATCACCTCTGCCATTTTTATTTTTTGCGCTATAAACGGGAAAAAGACCGAAAATTTTGAAAAAAAATGATATTTTCTACTTTTTGTTATAAAAAAAATCCAATAAACTCAATTTTAGTCATACATTTAGGCCAAAATGTATTTGGCCACATGTCTTTGGTAAAAAAATGTCAATAAGCGTATATTTATTGGTTTGCGCAAAAGTTATAGCGTCTACAAACTAGGGTACATTTTCTGCAATTTACACAGCTTTTAGTTTATGACTGCCTATGTCATTTCTTGAGGTGCTAAAATGGCAGGGCAGTACAAACCCCCCCAAATGACCCCATTTTGGAAAGTGGACACCCCAAGGAAATTGCTGAGAGGCATGTTGAACCCATTGAATATTTATTTTTTTTGTCCCAAGTGATTGAATATGACAAAAAAAATAAAATAAATAATAATAAAAAAAAAAATTTACAAAAAGTTGTCACTAAATGATATATTGCTCACACAGGCCATGGGCATATGTGGAATTGCACCCCAAAATACATTTAGCTGCTTCTCCTGAGTATGGGGATACCACATGTGTGGGACTTTTTGGGAGCCTAGCCGCGTACGGGGCCCCGAAAACCAAGCACCGCCTTCAGGATTTCTAAGGGCATAAATTTTTGATTTCACTCCTCACTACCTATCACAGTTTTGAAGGCCATAAAATGCCAAGATGGCACAAAACCCCCCGAAATGACCCCATTTTGGAAAGTAGACACCCCAAGCTATTTGCTGAGAGGCATGTTGAGTCCATGGAATATTTTATTTTTTGACACAAGTTGCAGGAAAGTGACAAATTTTTTTTTTTTTTTTTTGCACAAAGTTGTCACTAAATGATATATTGCTCAAACATGCCATGGGCATATGTGGAATTACACCCCAAAATACATTCTGCTGCTTCTCCTGAGTACGGGGATACCACATGAGTGGCACTTTTTGGGAGCCTAGCTTCATACGGGGCCCCGAAATCCAATCACCGCCTTCAGGATTTCTAAGGGCGTAAATTTTTGATTTCACTCCTCACTACCCATCACAGTTTCGAAGGCCATAAAATGCCAAGATAGCACAAAACCCAGCAAAATGACCCCATTTTGGAAAGAAGACACCCCAAGCTATTTGCTGAGAGGCATGGTGAGTATTTTGCAGCTCCCATTTGTTTTTGAAAATGAAGAAAGACAAGAAAAACGTATTTTTTTTTTCTTTTTTTCAATTTTCAAAAGTTTGTGACAAAAAGTGAGGTCTGCAAAATACTCACTATACCTCTCAGCAAATAGCTTTGGGTGTCTATTTTCCAAAATGGGGTCATTTGGGGGGGGTTGTGCCATCTGGGCATTCCATGGCCTCCGAAACTGTGATGGGCAGTGAAAAGTGAAATCAAAAATTTACGCCCTTAGAAAGCCTGAAGGCGGTGCTTGGTTTTCGGGGTCCCG
Source organism: Aquarana catesbeiana (assembly GCF_042186555.1). NCBI lineage: Eukaryota > Metazoa > Chordata > Amphibia > Anura > Ranidae > Aquarana > Aquarana catesbeiana. The sequence continues at coordinate 257,029,329 of NC_133328.1, read as the reverse complement.
TATGCTAGGCTCCCAAAAAGTCTCACACATGTGGTATCCCCGTACTCAGGAGAAGCAACAGAATGTATTTTGGGGTGTAATTTCACATATTCCCATGGCATGTTTGAGCAATATATCATTTAGTGACAACTTTGTGCAAAAAAAAATAAATTGTCTTTTTCCCCCAACTTGTGTCAAAATATAAAATATTCCATGGACTCGACATGCCTCTCAGCAAATAGCTTGGGGTGTCTACTTTCCAAAATGGGGTCATTTGGGGGGTTTTGAACTGTCCTGGCATTTTATGCTCAACATTTAGAAGCTTATGTCACACATCACCCACTCTTCTAACCACTTGAAGACAAAGCCCTTTCTGACACTTTTTGTGTACATGAAAAAATTATTTTTTTTTGCAAGAAAATTACTTTGAACCCCCAAACATTATATATTTTTTTAAAGCAAATGCCCTACAGATTAAAATGGTGGGCGTTTCATTTTTTTTTTCACACAGTATTTGCGCAGCGATTTTTCAAACGCATTTTTTGGGGAAAAAACACACTTTTTAAAATTTTAATACACTAAAACACACTATATTGTCCAAATGTTTGATGAAATAAAAAAGATGATCTTAGGCCGAGTACATGGATACCAAACATGACATGCTTTAAAATTGCGCACAAACGTGCAGTGGCGACAAACTAAATACATTTTTAAAAGCCTTTAAAAGCCTTTACAGGTTACCACTTTAGATTTACAGAGGAGGTCTACTGCTAAAATTACTGCCCTCGAACTGACCTTCGCGGTGATACCTCACATGCATGGTGCAATTGCTGTTTACATTTGACGCCAGACCGCCGCTTGCGTTCACCTTTTGTGCGAGAGCAGGGGGGGACGGGTGCTTTTTTTTTTTTCTTTATTATTTTTTTTCTTTTTTAACTTATTTTTAAACTGTTCCTTTCATTTTTATTTTTTTTTAATCATTTTTATTGTTATCTCAGGGAATGTAAATATCCCCTATGATAGCAATAGGTAGTGACAGGTACTCTTTTTAGAAAAAATTGGGGTCTATTAGACCCTAGATCTCTCCTCTGCCCTCAAAGCATCTGACCACACCAAGATCTGTGTGATAAAATGCTTTCCCAATTTCTCAATGGCACTGTTTACATCCGGCGAAATCTAAGTCATGAAATGCTCGTAGCTTCCAGTTTCTTAGGCCATAGAGATGTTTGGAGCCATTCTGGTCTCTGATCAGCTCTATGGTCAGCTGGCTGAATCACCGGCTGCATTCTCTGGTTCCCTGTTGGGACAGGAGAGCCAGAGAAAAACATGGAAGACGGTGGGGGGGGGCATTCCCTCCCACTGCTTGTAAAAGCAGTCTAGAGGCTAATTAGCCACTAGGATTGCTTTTACATGAAAGCCGACCGCTGGCTGAAAAGAATGATACCAAGATGATACCTAAACCTGCAGGCATCATTCTGGTATAACCACTCAAAGTCCAGCAACATACCAGTACGTTGCTGGTCCTTGTTGGGCATACATTGTAAACTTTTTTTTCATGCAGCCTGTGGGCTGAATGAAAAAAAGATATTGATCGGTGGGTATGCCCACCATTAGAATATCATCCACCCACTTCTAATGATGGGCATACATGCACCGTATATATATGCCGAAGCATGGGGGCATCCTCCCGCAAAAGGCAGGAGCAAATCGCTCCTCCACCCACTGCTGCCCCCACGCTTCGGCATATATGCTGAAGTATGTAACTGTGGTGGTGAAATCACCTCCGACAGCGCTGGAGTCACGGCTTTATGTATCGTGGGAGCAAACGCTGTTGCTGTCAAGATAAATAAATCCGCTCTGCAGCTGAATGGCGTACCTGAAAACAAAAAAGTGGTTAACAATAAAAAAACAAAGTATAAAAAAATTGCATACCTTGCAGTATAGAATGCAGAACAATAGAGAGAGAACCATAAAACAACAACTATTTTTGTTTTTTTTATCTTATATATTTTTTTGTGTTTTTTTCTTTTTTTTTACTTTTTTTTGTTTTTTTTACACTTTTTTTTGTAACTTTAACTTTTTTAACTGGTACCAGGTTTGGGTCTCTCAAAATGCGACAGCATCTTGGGAGACCCTGTGAAAGTGTGTCCTAGTCTGTGCAGTGCTGTACCCTACGCTAATACTCCACTAATGTATGGTAGCGTTCAAAACATTCACCAATGCAAAGACCAGGATTGCCAGGACAGAGGGGACAATAATACCGGGTGTCACGCCTAAATCCGCGCTTGCTGCAGACACGACATCTTTTTTGGGGGGTTCGTTGGGTAGGGGTACTCGGGAGGGCATAAAGAAAATGCCTCTCATGCAGCCGGCTTACTGCATTTGGTTGGGGAAGGTGAGGTGGAGTACCGTCTGGAAACAGAAGGGCTCTGACGATCTCTTCCTGGAATTTAAGGAAGGATCCAGTCTGTCCTGAAGCTCTGTATAGCACATGAGCGTTCAGCAAAGCCAATTGAAATAAATAAACAGACACTTTTTTGTACCAGCGTCTGGCCTTACGGGCAATTAGGTACGGCGCCAACAACTGGTCGTTGAGGTCCACCCCTCCCATATTAAGGTTATATTCGTGGACACAGAGGGGTTTCTCTACAACACCAGTCACCATAGGAATTTGGACCGTCGTGTCTGCATGAAGGGAGGTAAGAACGAAAACATTCTTATTGTCCCTCCACTTCATAGCGAGCAAGTTATTACACTGCAAGCAGGCTCTCTCCCCCAGCCTAAGACGGGAATCTACAAGCCGCTGGGGAAAGCCCCAGCGATTAGGTCGCACGGTGCCACATGCTCCAATCTGATGATCAAAAAGGTGGCTAAAAAGTGGCACGCTCGTGTAATAATTGTCCACGTACAAGTGGTACCCCTTTCCGAATAAGGGTGACACCAAGTCCCCCACTATCTTGCCAGCGCTTCCTATGTAGTCAGGGCAGTTTGTCAGCACTACGTGACTATCTTTGCCCTCGTAAACCATAAAACTACATGTATAGCCTGTGGCCCTGTTACAGAGCTTATACATCTTGACCCCGTATCTGGGACGCTTGCTGGGAAGGTACTGTTTGAATGACAAGCGGCCAGAACATTTAATCAGGGACTCATCAATGCAGACAACTTGATGGGGAGTAAACAAGTCTGCAAAACGTTGGTTGAAGTGGTTTATGAGGGGCCGAATTTTGTAGAGCCGATCGTATTCAGGGTCTCCACGAGGACGACAGAGTTCATTGTCGTTGAAGTGCATGAACCGCAAAATCTGCTCGTATCGTGTCCTGGCCATGGAAGCAGAGAACAAGGGCGAATGGTAAATTGGGTCAGTGGACCAATATGACCGCAACTCACTCTTTTTATTCAAGCCCATGAGGAGGGAAAGGCCCAGAAAGATCTTAAATTCAGAAACCGTAATTGGTTTTCAATCTCTGGCAAGGGAGGACTGGGGATTAGTGGCGATGTGTTGACCAGCATACAAATTGCTTTGGTCCACAATAGATCTATAGAGATCTTCGGTGAAAAACAGCGAATAAAAATCCAGTGGCATAAAGTCAACTGTTTCCACCTGAATTCCAGGTTGGCCAGTGAAAGGGGGAAGTACGGGTGCTGCAGAAGTGGTGGGTACCCAATTCGGATTGGCGAATGCAGCAGGAAGGGCACTATGGGCACGACGGGCCTGTGTTCGTCTTCTTGGTGGCAGCGGGACACTACTTGTGCTTGCCACCTCGCCAGCTTGAACTGCACTTATGGGACTCGCCACGTCACCAAGTGTTAATGCAGTGCTGGATGTACGACCAGGGTGTACTAGGCCGCTGGTGCTTGCCAGTTTACCAGAAGGAATAGCGGCACTAGTACTTCTCTGCTCCATACGAGAGCCCTGCGGTTCTTGCACTTCAAGGACAGAAGAAGTTCAGGGTCTGGTACGCCTGACCTTAGCAGGGACCACAACTCCGTCGTCAGAGCTATCTGTCATGGAGCCGCTGTCCTCTACAGGATCGTATTCTGAGCCTGAATCTGACAGATGAGTGACTTCCTCTTCACTATCTGTCATGCTCAGAAACGTGTAGGCCTCTTCACTAGTGTACCTTCCATTTGCCATTTTGGGCTCTAAATTTAGGGGTACACTAGTGAGACTCACAGGCAAAAAAGCTCCTGACTGTTAGCGACTGTATCAAAACGCTACCAAAAAACTGTTAGCGATCGCAGGGTTTCAGGCCTGACTCTGCGAACGCTGCAGTTATGTGTGCTTAGTGTTTAGTTATCGATCGATACTGCACTTGGGTGGGCTGGGCTGGGCTGGGCCGAGGAGCAAAACGCAGGTGCTAGCAGGTATCTGGGCTGATCCCGCTAACACTGCGTTTTTGGGAACCCTAAACTGCTGGGGAGTATAGATCTGATCGGATCAGATATCAATCCGCTCAGATACTATAGCACTAAGGGAGGTGTATGCTGCGTGCGTGGGTTTTAGCGGTACTGGTGCTAACCTGACGCTGCCTGGGGCGACGCAGACCTTATCTGACCCTAAAAACGTAACTTATATCACCGCCGGGCAAATAGGGGGTTAAACCTTTATAAGGAAATAAACGGCGGGTGCCCTGAAACTATAATAAACTATAAAAAAATAAACTAACTAACCAGCGTCACCCGTAACAGTTATACGGTGATCGCTGGTGAAAGGGTTAACTAGGGGGCAATCAGGGGGTTATAACCTTTAGCAGGTAGTATATGGGGGTCCCTGTTGCTCTAAAACACTGACAGCGAACCTATATACTTACCTCCCTAACTAGCGTCACCTGTGTCACTAATACAGCGATCAGAAAAACGATCGCTTAGCGACACTGGTGACGGAGGGTGATCACGGGGTTAACCTTTATTAGGGGGAGTTAGGGGGGTACCCTGGACCTAAAGGGGGGTACCCTAGACCTAAAGGGGGCTAACCTAACTGCCCTAACACTTATAACTGTCACAAACTGACACCAATGCTAAAAAAAAAAAAAAAAAAAAAAACTGCTATTGGTGTCAGTGTGACAGGGGGGTGATCGGGGGGTGAAGGGGGGTGAAAAGTGTGCCTGCATGTTCTACTGGAAGTGTAGTGTTGGTGCAACTTACTTGGATGTCTTCTCTCCTCGGTTCCGGATCGAAAAGACCGGCTCGAGGAGAGATGACATCACATCCTCTCCCTCTGTTTACATTACAGAGGGAAAGAAAGCATTTGATTCGCTGGGAGCAATCGGGAGCGGGTGGCCATCAATGGATGGCCTCCCCCTGACCTCTCATCGCCCGCGAACAAGAGCCGACCGCCTATGGCACCGGGGGGGGGGGGGGGGTCCGATCGGATCCCCCGCCTATGGGAAGGCATCACGTATCAGGTACTTGATTTTGCCTGCCCGTGCCATTCTGCTCACGTATATAGGCGTGAGGCGGTCGGCAAGTGGTTAAAGGGCCATTTTTTAAAATCATTTTTTTAAATGACAATTTTTTTTTTTATTGTATTTTAGTGTAAATATGAGATCTGAGGTCTTTTTGACCCCAGATTTCATATTTAAGAGGACCTGTCATGCTTTTTTTCTATTACAAGGGATGTTTACATTCCTTAATAGGAATAAAAGTGACACATTTTTTTTTTTTTTTTTTAAACAGTGTAAAAATAAAAGGTAAAATAAATAAGAAAAAGAAAGAAATAATGTTTTAAACGCGCACCGTCCCGCTGAGCTCGCATTCAGAAGCGATCGCATACATGAGTAGCGCCAGCCACACTTGTGAGGTATCACCGCGATTGGTAGAGCGAGAGCAATAATTCTAGCCCTAGACCTCCTCTGTAACTCAAAACATGCAACCTGTAGAATTTCTAGAAAATGTCGCCTATGGAGATTTTTAAGGGTAAAAGTTTGTCCCCATTCCAGGAGCGGGTGCAATTTTGAAGCGTGACATGTTGGGTATCAATTTACTCAGCGTAACATTATCTTTCACAATATAAAAAAAATTGGGCTAACTTTACTGTTGTCTTATTTTTTCATTCATAAAAGTGTATTTTTTTATGGGAATTACATTATAGTCAATGATAGCCGTCTTAATGTACACTACCGAAGTCCCTCCGACTTCAGAAAAGTTTACTGTACTACTTCAAGGTGACTTCTAGGCGACCTATGCCCATAGAATTCAATGGAAGTCGCCTCCAAGTCAGACCCTCATCTATAGTGAAGCGACTTTACAGGAAAAAGAAAAGAATTTACCCAGGAAGAGTGACCGCGATATGCCAACGCCGAGCTGGCTCGCTCATCGGGAAAGGAAAAATTTGTTTTTCCCTTATCGTCTTTCAGGACAGCACTTGAGAGAGTGACTCCTCCCCTTGCCAACAGGAAACACCTCTTCCACCAAACTTTAAAAGGAGGCTCCTTTCCACACATTGTCAGTTTTTGTGTTTCCTCCGGAGGGAACACTTCGTGGGAAGTCAGGGCTCTCAGGTGCTGTCCTGGGAGCTCAGGTTTCCTGGATTTCCATCAAACACTTTTTTACCTCATGAGAGCTGTTCCTCCCATTCCACAGCTGAGGTGAAGTGCTGCTGGCTGGGCTCCCTCTCCCTCTTCATATGGGCTCAGGGTGAGTCCGACTGTCGTGGGCATCGCTCCTAGGCGGCGGCAAGACAGGCGGTGGCCGTTTACTATATTTTTTTCTCAGGTCCACCGCCTGTTGCTTATTGCACCGCCGCCATCTTGGGGATGGCAGCGGGGCTCCATCCGCCGGAAGTGAGGCATCCGGAGGGGGCGGCGCCCACGGAACAGGCGTGCGGCGTCATTTCCGCCGGAAATCGCAGAGGGAAAGGGGAGGAACGGGGCTGGTGCTTATTTAGCGGTTCTGGTCCGGCGCACTGGCGCTATTGGAGTCCGGAACCGGCGTTTAGCCACACAAACACAGCAAGCGCTCCTCGATGGAATCGATGGCGGCAGCGAGTGGGACAGGCACAGGCACCAGCAAGGCCCAGGTAAGGTGCAGTTGTATACTGTCTTCCTTGTACTGTGGGGTCTCTCTCTCTCTCTCTCTCTCTATCTCCCCCCCCCCCCGATGGCAGGGGCCTGTCTGGGCACATAAAGCAGTTAGCTCTTACTGTGCACCTGTGGTGAGCATCCTTGGGTATAGGACAGGTTGTCTCACTGGGATGGTTTCTTCTTTTGTCTCATGGCAGGCCAAGAGCTCTGATCCAGTGGCAAAAAGAAAATGTCCTTCATGTAAATCCAAGCTACCTGAAGGATGGAAGAAGACGTTATGTCAAGCTTGTATTGATTTGCTAGTTAAAGAAGAAGCTTCTTCCGCTTGCAGCGACTTGATTGCATCGGTTAAAAAGGAACTTGATGCGACTATTCAATCATTTCGCTCTTCCCTAGCAAACCAATCCCTGAGTCAGCCTACTACCTCACAGTCCTCCCAAGGCTCACTTATAGTCCCGGCGATGAAGACTGAGGCATCTCCTACCCCAGAGGGACATTCCCCCTCTCAATCTGAGGATTCTGATGAGGGTGAGGAAGGAGAAAATTTACCTTCAAGATTTAAATTGTCTTTAGAACAGGTAGATGGCCTGTTAAAAGCAATCTATACCACACTGGGTCTGGAGGAGGAAAGAAAGGAGTTATCTCTGCATGATAAAATGTATGCAGGGCTTAGCGAGCACAAAAATCGCAATTTCCCAGTACACTCTGTTATTTCTGAAGCTATTAAGAAAGAGTGGGCAGAGCCAGAGAGAAAGCCTTTCTTTCCCAAAGCCTTAAAAAGGCGTTTCCCTTTTGATGAAGATCCAGCGGCGGTTTGGAACAAAAACCCCAAACTAGATGCCGCGTTTTCCCAGGTCTCGAGGTCTACAGATTTGGCATTCGAGGACATGGGGGTGTTGAGAGATCCCATGGATAAAAGGATGGACCAGCTACTAAAGAGGGCTTGGCAATCCATCATGGGAAATCTTAAACCTACTATGGCAACTACAGTGGTATCCAGAAATATGGAGTTCTGGTTAGAGCAACTTAAGGCCCATATCTCAGCAGACTCACCAAAACAAGAAATTTTGGATTCATTTTCAACTCTGTCTGCCGCTGTCGCATTTATATCGGATGCTTCAGCGGAATCAATTAAAATGACAGCTAGATCTGCTGCCCTAGCCAACTCAGCCAGAAGGGCTCTGTGGTTGAAAACTTGGCCGGGGGACGCGGCATCCAAAAACAAGCTGTGTGGGATACCGTTCCTGGGTGACTTGCTTTTTGGACCTGATTTAGATGCGGTTCTAGATAGAACTGCTGATAAAAAGAAGTCTTTTCCCATCAAAAAGAAAAAGCAGACAGTTAAACGGTTTTTTCGTTCCCAAAGGGCTCAAGAACAAACCAAACCCCAGGAGAAAAGAAAAAATTGGGCATCGCAGAAGGGTAAAGGCAAAGGAAATGTCCTTTTCCATCCTCCTGCAGCCTCCGGTAAAGCACAATGACTTGTGCGTACCAGTGGGGGGAAGGCTTCAAAGTTTCCTTCCCCTTTGGGCCAGCATGACAGAAAGTCTATATATTTTGGACATGCTGTCCCAAGGTTACAGGATAGAGTTTTCGGATCGCCCGCCAGAAAGATTCTTTGTAACAAACCTACCAAGGGATCTAACAAAGGCTCTGGCCATGAAGAACCTTTTAAGGGATCTGAGGCACCAAAGGGTAGTGATACCAGTATCCCCAGAAGAACAGGGTCAGGGTTTCTATTCACACATCTTTCTGATAAGAAAACCATCCGGAAACTTCCGTCTTATCCTCAACCTAAAACCCCTGAACAAGTCAGTCCTATACAAAAAGTTTTGTATGGACTCAATTTTCACGGTCAGAAACATTCTGACAAAAGATTGTTTTATGGCATCAATCGATCTGAGGGATGCTTATCTTCATATTCCTGTAGCACCTCAGTCCCAGAAGTTCCTGAGGTTTGCGGTGAATATGGGCAAGGAGATTATACATCTTCAGTTCAGGGCCCTTCCCTTCGGCCTGTCGTCAGCTCCTCGTATTTTTACGAAGATAATGGCGGAAGCTCTCGCCCCTCTTCGACTCCAGGGGATTGCGGTAATTCCATATCTGGACGACCTCCTCTTTTTTGCCCCATCCAGGGAAAAGTTGCAGGAGGATTTGAGCAAATCCCGCAGTCATTTGGAGTCACTAGGGTGGATATGTGGATAATGGATAATGTTCAAAAATCAAATTTCATCCCAGCTCAGCAAGTACTGTTTCTGGGTTATTTGATAGATTCAGTGGAGCAAAAAATTTTTCTCCCAGAAGAGAAAAAGATCAAGGTCCAAAGGGTAATAACGGCACTACAAACAAATCAACTGATTTCAGTCCGAAAGGTTATAACGGCTCTGGGGACATTAACCTCTTCAATGCCAGCCATCCAATGGGCAAGGCTGCATTTCAGGACCCTCCAGAGGTTCCTTCTAAGGACATGGAACCACAGGACGGAGAGTTTGGATACAAAAGTAAAGATTCCCACCAGAGTCAAACGTTCACTTTGGTGGTGGAAAAGTCAGGTGGTACTGCAAAGAGGTCTTCTTTGGTCTTTTCCGACCGGGAAAGTGGTCACAACAGACGCCAGTTTGCAGGGATGGGGGGCCCACATGGGTCAAGCCTTAGCGCAGGGAACATGGTCCCAGTTCGAGGCCCAAAGATCCTCAAATTGGAGAGAGCTGAAGGCAGTTGCCCTAGCATTAGCTTTCTTCTCTCAAAACCTCATAGGTTGCCATGTCCAGATTTTGTCGGACAATGCCACGGCCATAGCCTACCTGAACAAACAGGGAGGCACAAGAAGCAGGGCCATTCACTTACTGTCAGTAGAGATTCTGGAGTGGGCGGAGAACCACTTACTATCTCTATCCGCAGTCCATCTAAAAGGCACATTGAACGAAGTAGCGGATTATCTGAGCCGACAAAAAGTTCAGGAATCAGAGTGGAGTCTGAACAGGAAGGTGTTTGCATTAATCACCAGTGTTTGGGGCCTTCCGCAGGTAGATCTGTTTGCTTCAAAACAAAACACGCAGCTCCCGAATTTTTTCTCCCTTCAGAGAGACATTTGCTCTCAGGGGATAGATGCTCTGGCACATCCGTGGGATTTTCACCTAGGGTATGCTTTTCCTCCATTTCGATTAATCCCTCTAGTGTTGAGGAAAATACTGAAAGAGAGAGTATCAATCATTTTGATTACTCCATATTGGCCAAAGAGAGCTTGGTTTTCCACGATTCTGCAGTTGGCAATCAAACCATGTTGGCATCTCCCGCTCAGTCAGGATCTGTTGATTCAGGGGCCAGTGCTTCATCCAGGGGTAGACAGGTTAAAGCTCACTGCCTGGTATCTGAGGAGCAATTAATGAGAAGCAAAGGCTTTTCAGAACGTTTAACTGCTACGTTGCTTTCCAGTAGGAAAAAGGTAACCAGGGATATTTACGCCAAAGTATGGAAAGTCTGTTTCTTTCTGTCATTCCGAACATAGGGGGGTTAAAGACCTAGTTTCAGTGCTGGAATTTTTGCAAAAAGGTGCAGACAAGAATCTGGCGGTCAGCACTCTTAAGGTGCAGGTGGCTGCCTTGGGAGTTTATCTGGAGAGATCCTTATCTTCAGAAACTCTGATCATGAGTTTTTTCAAAGCACTTTCCAGGTCGAGACCGGTACCGGTGAAGCATTTCCCAAATTGGGATCTCTCGGTGGTTCTGCAGGCTCTGGCAAAAGAACCATTTGAGCCTTTACAGGCCATATCCCTAAAGAATTTAACTTTGAAGACTATTTTTCTGGTCGCAATTACTTCAGCAAGAAGGATTAGTGAACTGCACGCCCTATCAGTAAAAGAGCCTTTTTTGTCAGTTTTTCCTGATAGAGTTGTCCTTAAAGTAGATCCGGGGTTTTTGCCAAAAGTGGCAAGCTTTAGTAACAGGTCTCAAGAGATTACTCTACCAACCTTTTCTGCTAACCCTTCGGGTGCAAAGGAAGAGCAGTTTCACAATTTAGACGTAAGACGTATCCTATTACAGTATTTGGAAGTAACAGGAGGGTTTAGAGTTTCAGGTTCATTATTTGTTCTTTTTTCTGGAAACAAGAAAGGCCAACAAGCATCAAAAGCATCATTGGCTAGATGGCTTAAGACAGCTATTTCTGTAGCCTATTCTCAAATGGGTTTATCTTCCCCGCTGGGAATTAGGGCTCATTCAACAAGAGCGCAGGCCACTACATGGGCAGAAAGAGCTGGTGCCACCCCAGATCAGATTTGTAAGGCGGCTACGTGGTCAAGCTACTTAACGTTTGTCCGTCATTACAGACTGGATCTCCTATCAGCAGGTGATCAGGCTTTTGGCAGAAAGGTTCTGCAGGCTGTGGTCCCTCCCTAGGGGGGTAAGTCTCTATTATCCTCTCAAGTGCTGTCCTGAAAGACGATAAGGGAAAATTCAAGTTAGACTTACCGGTAACTTGTTTTCCTTGAGTCTTTCAGGACAGCAGCATCCCGCCCTATTGTTTTTACATATATATATACTGTGACTAATCATATCTCGATTATGTGTTCCAGTTTGGGGCCGGAGGTTCTCTACTACTACTGACAATGTGTGGAAAGGAGCCTCCTTTTAAAGTTTGGTGGAAGAGGTGTTTCCTGTTGGCAAGGGGAGGAGTCACTCTCTCAAGTGCTGTCCTGAAAGACTCAAGGAAAACAAGTTACCGGTAAGTCTAACTTGAATTTTTCCTTTCCCAATGAGCGACAAGCAATACTGACATGTGTTTGGTATGACTCATGAGGGGGAACTCCACGCCAAGTTTTAAATATAAAACAGGCATAGGTTTCCCTCCAAGAGCATACCAGGTCTGGTATGGATTTTAAGGGGAACCCCCTATGCTGAAAAAACGGCGTAGGGGTCCCCCCAAGATCCATACCAGACCCTTATCCGAGCACGCAGCCCGGCCGATCAGGAAAGGGGGTGGGGACGAGTGAGCCCCCCCTCCTGAACCGTACCAGGCCGCATGCCCTCAACATGGGGGGGTGGGTGCTTTGGGGAAGGGGGGCGCCCTGCGGCCCCCCCCCACCCCAAAGCACCTTGTCCCCATGTTGATGAGGACAAGGGCCTCTTCCAGACAACCCTGGCCATTGGTTGTTGGCGTCTGCGGGCGGGGGGCTTATCGGAATCCGGGGGCCCCCTTTAATAAGGGGGCCCCCAGGTCCCAGCCCCCCCACCCTATGTGGATGAGTATGGGGTACATCGTTCCCCTATCCATTTACCTGGGGGCAAAAAGTATCAATAAAAAAACACACTACACAGGTTTTGAAAGTAATTTATTAGGCAGCTCCGGGGGGGGTTTTCTTTCCCGGGGCGCCCCCCTTCCCCAAAGCACCTACCCCCCCATGTTGAGGGCATGTGGCCTGGTACGGTTCAGGAGGAGGGGGGACGCTCGCTCGTCCCCACCCCCTTTCCTGACTGGCCGGGCTGCATGCTTGGGTAAGGGTCTGGTATGGATTTTCGGGGGATCCCTACGCCTTTTTTTCGGCGTAGGGGGTTCCCCTTAACATCCATACCAGACCTAAGAGCCTGGTATGTTCTTGGAGGGGAATTCTTTCTCGCGCTCACTGCAATAGGAAAATGTGTTTTTCCTATTGCAGTGAGCACGAGATGTACAGTGTCCCGCTGGAAACACATTCTTGCAGGCAGGTACTGTATGTCACAAGAGCTGATAAGCTCTGATTGGCCACAGGCAAAGTCGCCTGTCCTGGGGGCGACTTGAAGTCATGTTTAAAGTCGCGTTGAAGTTGTGTTGAAGTCGCCTCCAAGTTGCCTTGCTAAGTCGCGCTGTAAGTCGTGTTGCCCCAGTGTGAACCAAGCCTAAATGGTTAAAGTGGAGTACAAATCCTGCAGCTGCTGACTTTTCTTTTGTAAATTCTTTATTTATCAGGGTATAGTACAGAAAGTACAGGTATAGTACAGGTAGTACAGAAAGCTCAACAAGATATTTTACAAAGATAATACCTGTTGTACATCTCAATACCTCTATTATATATATTCCTAAATTCTATTACAAAAATTCCATTATCTGAATAGAAGCAGAATGTATGTCTAGCAGATAGGAGACCTCCGTACCCCGCATGACCCCTTTTAATTTTTCCGGCATGATCTGTGTTTTAAGGGATTAGTTAAAGGGTGGAGTCGGTACACACCGACCCTTTAAAGTCTACAACCGACGTACAAACTTTGGGTAGAATGAGAAACAGAAAAAGGAAATGTTGAAAGATAAAAAGTGGAAGGGTAGAGTAAGGGGAAGAGGAGGAACAGAGACAAGGTGGGGGAGTAGAGGGTGGGGAAAGAAAGAAAGAGAGAGAGGGAAAAAAAAAGGGGGGGGGGGAAGAATCTTTCCCCTCTTCCTTCCCTCCCTCCTCGTTTTTTTTAACAAGGGGGGAGGAGATGAGGGGGTAAATATCCCCGGCCAGCCACATCCACATCATCAGGGAAATTTTGCAATTATTCCCCTTCATGGGGAACGATTTACTAGCTGTCTGTATACCTCGGAATAGATAAACTCGTGCCAAAAGTACAATTTTTTGGAGAATTTCTTATTTAGGCCTTTTTCCGTGGCCACCAAGTACTCCATTGCATGAATATCTGCTACTCTTTTCAGCCATACAGCCACCGTCGGTGGCTGGGTCTGTTTCCAATACAGTGGGATGCAGCTTTTTTTGCTGCCGTGAGCAAGGATGGTAGTAATGATTTCCTGTAGCTCTTAGTTTGGATCTTATGATGATGCAGAAGGAAGAACTCAGGGGAGTCCAGCAACTGACGATCCGGTACACCTCCGTCCAAAAGGGCCGTATCAACCTGCAGGACCAGAAAACATGTAGGAGTGTTCCAACTTCCTCCCCACACCTCCAGCACTGGTCTGAGGACCAGGGGAACATTTTGTGTATCTTAACTGCTGTGCAGTACCAGCGGGACAACACTTTGTATCCCGCTTCTTGGTGTCTTGCACATATGGAAGTAGAGTCTTTGCAGTGCCGGATCATCTATAATTTGTTGTACTTTTCTCATTGGCCATCTACAAAAAAAAGTGTGGCTTGCCATTTCTCCGTACCCTTTAGTTCTCGGAATCTAGGATCCCTAAGTCCTGGAGTGAAAGCCAGGTTACCTATTACAGGGGTGATTGGGAATGGAAGAGGTGCGATAGACAAGTCTCTAAAAACCTTCCATGCGGCCCGAATTGCCACTCCCACCGTGGGGTGGGACAAAATCTGCTTCGGTAGAGGTTGCTGGCACCAAGGGATTTGGTCTAACTGGGCCCCCGCCAAGGAGTTTTCTATTTGTACCCATTGTTTCAAGGTTTCGTTTCTGCTCCAGTCCAGTATACGGGTCAGATGACACGCTGTGTGGTATAAAATTGCATCTGGGAGGGCAATGCCACCCTTCATTTTTGTGAGTCGGAGTATTGTTTGTGCCAGTCGAGGAAGTTTACTGGCCCAGACAAATTGAGTTATCACTCTATTGTTTTCAAAAAGGCCTAGGAATTTGTATCGGGAGTGCCTGGAAATAGTATAAAAGTCTGGGCATAATATTCATTTTTATTATACTGCAGCGTCCAAACCAGGTAAAGAAGCCACGGTGCCATTCCCACAAATCTTTTTTTTATCTCTGCCAGAAGAGGGGGGGAAATTGAGATGAAAAATGTCTTCCGTTTTGCCAGGTAACAGGATTCCTAAGTATTTAATATGTGAAGTGGCCCATTTAAAAGGGAAGTCCAATCGGAGTAGGGAAGTTAGGGAAGATGGCAGGTTCACATCCAGTGCTTCCGATTTCTGGTAGTTAATACGATAATGTGATAGACCCTCATATGTCTTTAATTCCTTGAGTAGGTTTGGGATGGATACCAAAGGTTTAGTCAGAAAGAATAGAAGATGGTTGGCGAAGGCTGCTACATTCGGGGATAGGGTGGTGTCTAGGCTAATGCCCTCAAAATCTGGGTTGTTTCTGATGGTTCGCAAGAAGGGTTCGAGGGTGAGTACGAAAATCAGTGGTGATAGAGGACACCCCTGTCTCGTCCCATTTGGTATGTTTAAAGTGGAAGATAGATGGCCGTTGACTTTAACCTGGGCTGATGGACATGAATAGATGGCACGACTCCAGCTCATCATTCTATCTTTCAGTCCTATGTATCTTAGTGTTTCGAGTAGAAAAGGCCAGCTTACTCGATCGAACGCCTTTTCGGCGTCCGTCGAGAGAATCAGCATTGAGATCTTCCTCACTCTTGCTGCTTGGATCAAATTAATTGCCTTCGTCGTGTTATCACGCGCCTTTCTTGTTGGGATGAATCCTACCTGGTCAGAGTGGATCAGTAATGGGATCAGATTAATCAGGCGCATAGAAAGGATTTTAGTGAAAATGTTTAAGTCTACATTCAATAGGGATATTGGTCTGTAGTTTTGACAGTGTAGTGGGTCTTTTCCTTCTTTAGGGATAACCGAAATGTGTGCTGTCAGGGTGTCTCTAGGAAGGATCCCCCCTTCCCCTGCTGTATTATATACCGATATAAAGTGTGGGGTCAACAGGCCTCCAAAAGAGTACCCGTCTGGGCCCTATTTGGGATCCTATTTTAATCATGAGACCTCTTATATAGCTTTTGTGGGCTTCCCAAACAATTGTTGGATGTACCTCTGGGTTTACATTGGTGGAAAAGTATTGTTCCAATTCCTTCGATACTTCCACAACTATCTATGGGGTCTGTATTAGCGTGTCCTTGATTCTCCATGTCCATTGTTTCATGGTAGGCTGTAGCAGGTCCACCTCCTATGAAGACTGGTGCATGGTCTGAAAACGTGACAGAGCCAATTGAGGCAGAGGCGACCCTGGATAAGAGCGACTGCGGTATCATGAACGTATTGATTCTAGTGTAAGAATCATGGGGATGTGAGTAGAACGTGTAGTCCCTGTGGTTGGGGTGGAGGACACGCCACACGTCTATCAAGTGGAAAGCATGTAGGTTTCTCTTAAGATGCCTCAATACCGCGTATGAGTTCTGAGATGTGTTTTTGGACGAATCTATAGCAGGGTCCAAAGTAGAATTCAAGTCTGCCCCCAGGAGTATCTCCCCTTCAGCAAAGTCTCCCAGGTTGGACATTGTCCTGCAGCTGCTGACTTTTAATAATTGGAAACTTACCTGTCCCGGGGTCCAGCAATGCGAGGGAACGATGCCCTGCTCGTCTCCCCTTCCATTCTGCAGTGCCAGCATTGTCACTGTGGGCGCCCGGTTGTGGCTTCACAGCCGGACATGCACTGTGCATGCGCGAGCTGCGCTGTGACTGGCTGGGCAATCATCTGGGACCTGTGACGTGTCCCAGATGGTTGCCGAGAGGGAGGGGGGAGAGGTGAACTTACTTCCGGCGGCGCGGTACCCCGGGAGGAAGTGGGAGCTGGAACCCTCTAAAAAGAGGGTGTCCGCTCCCCCCCCCCCAAAAAAATTACATGCCAGATGTGTCATGTCAGGGGGTCACCTTCCCTTAAAGCGGAAGTTCTAAAACTAAGTCTTTAAAGTGGAATTCCAGTCAAAAATGTTTTTTTCTCTATTAACCGCTTCAGCCCCGGACCATTTAGCTGACCAAAGACCAGAGCACATTTTGCGATTCGGCACTGCGTCGCTTTAACTGACAATTGCGCGGTCGTGCGAGGTGGCTCCCAAACAAACTTGACGTCCTTTTTTTTCCACAAATAGAGCTTTCTTTTGGTGGTATTTGATCACCTCTGCGTTTTTTATTTTTTGCGTGATAAACAAAAAAAGTGACAATTTTGAAAAAAACGCATTATTTTTTACTTTTTGCTATAATAAATATCCCCAAAAAATATATAAAAAAAACATTTTTTTTCCCCTCAGTTTAGGCTGATATGTATTCTTCTACATATTTTTGGTAAAAAAATCGCAATAAGCGTATATTGATTGGTTTGCGCAAAAGTTATAGCATCTACAAAATAGGGGATAGTTTTATGGCATTTTTATTAATAATTTTTTTTTTTTACTAGTAATGGCGGCGATTAGCGATTTTTATCGTGACTGCGACATTATGGCGGACACATCGGACAATTTTGACACATTTTTGGGACCATTGGCATTAATACAGCGATCAGTGCGATTAAAAATGCATTGATTACTGTAAAAATGTCACTGGGAGTGAAGGAGTTAACCCTAGGGGGCAGTGAAGGGGTTAATGTGTGTCCTAGTTTGTGTTCTAACTGAAGGGGGATGAGGACTGTGCAGGGAAACTAACAGATCGCTGTTCATACTCTGAACAGACGATCTGTCAGTTCTCTGCTCAGAGAACCGGAAGCTGTGTGCCCCGAGAGATCGCAGGAGCCCGGCGGTGATCGAGACCGTCGGGCACTCGCATCGGCTCGGGGAGCGAGCGGGGGCACGCGCGCCCCCTAGTGGCCACAGGGCGAAGCGACGTTACATAACATAGTTTTGCCCAGCCGTGCCATTCTGCCGCAGTACAACTGCGGCGGCTGGTCGGCATGTGGTTAATAGTACGTTAAATATCTTTATCTTTGATATTATTGAGAGAGCGAGAGATTACAATGCAACATGCTGCAAATTTTCTACAGTGTAGAACCACGTGGTTGTTTCTGTGTGGCACACGCTCAGCTGCTGTGAATGCCGGAGGTAGCTGGGGAAGAAATATGAAAGAAATAAGGTACAAAGGAACATTTTTGGAAGGATACGCTACGTTTCTCCTAAACAGGCATCGACTGGGAGAGGAGGTTATCGAGTCGATGCCTGTTTAGGAGAAACGTAGCGTTGGGTGGAGCCAGAGGACCTGACGTCACCACACTCTCAGCTGATCGGCTTCGGCGTCGGCTGTGTTTTTTAACTGCAGCGGTGTTTTACCCTGCCAATGCTTTGATGTCAGTTGTCCATTCATGGATTAAAGCATTTTAAACCTACTGCACAATGAAGCGCCTCTTTTTCTTTTAAAATATACCATTTCCTGCTACGAGTGGTCTTGCTGGAGCAGCTAATAGAGGAGAGTGTTCCAGATTGCCGCCTCTGAAATTTCAACTACCAGGCGTGGAGGGAAGTCTGTCTCTACTCAAAGACCAGCTGTTCCTGACCCCGAGAGGAGTTTTGTTCAGGTTCGCATTATCCATCAAATCTGGTAAGCAGCCCCCTTTTCCTATTTTTGCACTGTCTTAGAAGATCCATAGAAGATTTACTGAAGACTTAAAGAGGAATCGCACCTCTTGATAATAATGATACCATTATTTTCCATATGAACTATAATTTTTTCATTTCTTTCTATTCACATTACTATTTGGTTTTAATTTGAGTAGCGCACTGAACTTTTTTCTTTACAGTGTACAAAACCTCATGTTCAAGGTTTTTTAGTTGCAGCACTCAGGATTATTTATGTTTCATATATTTGCGATTTTGTGTGTTTTTTATGCACTTTTAAAATAGAGCTTCACTAATTTAAATTCCACATTGGTTTATCACAGTTGGGGGTAGCGCGGAACGTCTACCATATAGTTTACCTTTTCAAAGTCGCATAGATGGGAACAGCTACCATTAAAATCAATGGGTTGTGACTTGTTATGCGACTTTGGACACATAGTCGCATGACAAGTCATGTTTCCACTATTGCGACCCCAAAGTTGCGTGATTTACAGTGTGACTTTTATGCGACTTTACACTCTGGATCAAAGTTGCATCAAAGCATTGCAGGTACCTTTTCAAAGTCGCATAGATGGGAACGGGTGCCGTTGAAATCAAAGGGCTGTGACTTGTCATGCGACTTTGTGTCCAAAGTTGCATGACAAGTCATACTAGTGGAAACGGAGCCTTAGTGTTCATTTCCTCTATTGCGGCCCCAAAGTTGCCCAACTTAGATCCAACTTTACACTCTCTCTCAGGCGCACGACAAGTCATACTAGTGGAAGCAGAGCCTTAGTGTGGTTGCCTGTACTATGATACTATGACAGCCTGGGCTAAGTGGGTTCTGACGGGTGCATGTGATGGCGCCGATCGATTAGAATGCTCCTATAGGTACTTCCTTACGAGGTATGTTTAGGCGCTTAAGCTGTGGGGGATTTCTAAATCCCGGACAGTGAGGCGACTGTACGAGGTCTGCTAGCGGGTGATCGCCACGCACCAGGTCAGCGGTGGAGGGGTTGAGGAGGGGGTCCAGTGTAAGTTCACTTTACAGATTTTTATGTAAAGGTGAACTTACCCTTTAAGTTATTAGTACAACCAATGCACAGACAATTATTTAATATGATAAAGAGTAGATACATTTATGTTTTGAGACACTGTGTAAAATCTACATAAAACAGAATGCAAAGATTTGCAAATCTCACAAACCCATATTTTTTTCACAATAGAAAATAGAAAACATATCAAATGTTGAAACCAAGAAAATGTACCATTTTAATCTCTTAAAGTGGTTGTTAACCCACTTTTGTTACATACTGCCATCCTCTCTGCAGCATTATATTAATTGTCCCTGTGCCTGTGTTCTGTAAAAAAAAACTGCAGGATTGTACCTGTGTGAGCTCTGCTCCCGGCGCTTAGCTGATTCCTCTCCTGGCTTGTCTCTCCGACTCACAGCTGCAGTGGGCGGGGCCGATCCCTCCCACTGACGTCAGCTGGGGAGGAGGGGGAGAGAGGAGAGACAGAGCTCCGAGCCGCCGACAATCAGTTGAGTGGCGGGAGCGGAGCTCATACAGGTACAATCATGCAGTTTTTTTTTTTAATTGTAAGAATATAAGGTGAAATACAAAATAAAGCCTATTGGGCATACTCAGGCTTGGAATTGAACACAAAAACTCAACAAAAACGAAGAACAGCAAAGTGATTGGTAACCAAGGCCTAAGGGGACTTAAATCAAGGTATCTGGAGTGTGCGAATTAAAAATCAGGTGGTTCTCTCCCAGTATGCAGAGCCATATCTAAAAAGTAAACAGAAGCAAAATGGAGCATTCTATGGAGGTGTTGCCGAGGATCCAACAGTATCAGTGGACTCAGTCCAAATATCCCATATCTTGGAGAATTTTTTTGGACATCCCCTAGATTCCTATGTAAATTTATACAATGAAACCATTTTGCTGACAAAATTCTTCCAATAATCTAAGGTAGGGGGCTGGGTAGATTTCCATTTAAGGAGTATAGACTTACGTGCGTAAAACAATAAGAGGCCTATCAAAGTTCTCATAGATCTAGAGGTAGCCAGTAAATGAACCAGACCTAAAATGCAAACGTCAATAGATAATGGTGCAGCAATAGTGGTGACTGTGCAGATACATCGGGAAACCGATTCCCAGAACAATTTTATGGCCGGACCCTCCCAAAACACTTGCAGGAATGTGGCAGGGTCATCCGTACAGCGCCAACATTGTGAGGAGTGTGAGGGATAAATCTTATGTAACCTTTTTAAGGTGTGAGATAAACTCTGAAGAATCTTAAATTTGATTAGTCTGTCTCTGGCTGATACCAAGCTTTGCATAGGGTAGTCCCAAACATCCTTCCAGTCTTCGGAATCTAACTCTGGAACCTCCTCACGCCAGCGGGACAATAACTTGTCAAGACCATCATGAACAGAGGGTTGAAGAGACTTATATATTGAAGAGAGTGGTTTACCTAGACTATCCTCCCGTAACATAGATTCAATTCTGGACAAGGTTATGGTTATAGGCTGATTGCCAGATTGCAACTGAAAGGCATGTCGCAACTGAAGGTACCTGAACAGATATGAATTGGGGAGGCGTATTTCACTTTAAGGACGTCGAATGTCTGGAGCACGCCCCCTTCACAAATTTGGCTAAGATATTTTATCCCTTTAGAAGCCCACACAATAGAGTCAGGAATCAAGAAAAATTGCTTTAGGGAGGGATTATGCCATAGAGGCGTATGTGGTGAAAAAGTAGTAGTGGGCACCAAGTGTTGAAGTTGCAATGCCTTAATGACAGCAGTCATAGACTGAGTGAGTGGGAGCGAGGCTACCCTACCCGAGTATAGTATATTACGTAGTGCATCATAAGAGCCGAGCTGCGCAGCCTCAAGCACCACGGCAGCATTAGTCTCATCAACTACCAACCAGTTGTGGGCCTGAGTAAGCAGAGCTGCAAGGTAATATGCAAATAAATTCGGACATGCCAAACCACCCTCAGTCCATGGCCTTTGCAAGATTGTCAGACGAAATCTATGCCTTTGAGCTCCCCAAAGAAATGAGGTCACTGCAGATTCAAATTGCCATAAAATATTTCCTAGGGATCCACACCAGGGCATGGCGAAGGATATACAATATAGAGGGTAGCAACTTCATTTTGATAGGATTAATCCTGCCAATGAGTGCGAGGGGGAGGTGGGACCACGCTAATAAACATTGCTTCGTTAGATTCAATAGCGGTAGTAAATTTAGGGTCACATAGTCAGATGCTTTGGGGGAGATCACTACTCCCAAATATTTGGCAGAAGCAGTCCACTTTAGGGGCAAAGTCGGGTCTGCCCTGGCCTCAGCCTCCTGATCTATGGGCAGGATCAGAGATTTATCCCAGTCGACCTTCAACCCTGTCAAGGGAGAATACAAGGTGAGCAACGCCAGTGCCTCTTTAAGGGAAGGTCCAGGGTCATTCAAAAAGAGGACCACTTTTTCAGTGATGGTACCTACCTGAATACCTTTAATGAAGGGGGAATTGCGTATGGCTTGTGCTAATGGTTCCATTTCTAGTGCAAACAGCATCAGGGACAACGGGTTACCCTGTCTGGTCTCTCTGCCAATGGAAAACTCCTCCGATAACTCACCCCCCCAATTTAACTTGTGCCATAGGGGCTTTGTATAGGATCTTGATCCAGTTACGAAAACGTGGACCAAAACTAATCACTTCTAACACATGTAGACCCAATCTACCGAATCAAAAGCTTTCTCTATGTCGAGCATATCCAGAACCCTAGAAGCTGATTCGTCAGGGGGGGAGCTACAAGTGAGTCAGAACTCTGCGTAGCTTGCCAGTTGATTTCCCAGGGATAAAGCCAGTTTGATCAATACTAACCAAGGATGATAAGAATTTGGTCAATCTCATGGCTAGCACTTTGATCAGGACTTTAAGATTGTAATTCAAAAGGGAAATCGGCCTATAAGACACACAATACATGGGGTCTTTCGCTGGCTTGGGTATGAGCATAATATGTGCCTGGTACATAGATGGGGCAAGGACTGGGACTCATAGCTTTCTGAAAAGACCTTTCATAGCCTGGGAGCTAGATGTTCGATTTGTAATTTATACCATTACCCCGGTAACCCATCAGGCCTGGGAGTTTTATTTGGGGGAGATGAGTTAATTGCTTTTTCTATTTCGGTGATGGAAATTTCTACATCTAGTGAAGCAGCCTCCTCATCAGACAAGGTTGACAAGGAACGAGTGTGCAGAGTGTCCAGCAAGGATGAGCGATCTGGAGAAGGGCCCTGGTGGTATAAGGATTGAAAAAACTTTGAAACTCATGTAATATTTCCGAGGTGTGGGTTAGAGAAAGCAGAAAGCAGTTCAGAAACAAGTGTCAGACGCCATGAGTCTGCTACGAGGTTTGCCAGCAACCTGGCATTTTTGTCCACTCAAACAGCCTGCCAGCCTGTAAGGCAGCATCTGAGTGAGGGAGGTGAGATGAAGTTCCAGGTCCCTACGAGCCTGTGCAAGCATAGAGTAGGGGAAGACAGGAATTCAGAAGCTGCCTCTGACTCGGCCTGCTCCAGCAATGACAACTGTGAGTTATATTTGACTCTTGCAGTTTTAATAGCTGAGATAAATTGACCACAGGTAGAAGCGTTAAAGGCATCCCACACCAACTGAGGGGATGCTGTGGATTCATTTACCTCCCAGTAGTGACAACCCGAGTCCTGCAGCAGCTCCTGCACCTCTCATTATGAACCCATTTAGCTTCCAGGCGCCAGACGCCCGGAGATCTACCCTCTCCTACCTTCACAGTAATGTCCATCAGGGAATGGTCCGAAATGCCAGCCGGCAGATAGGAAGCACCCCGAATGGCAGATAGCATAAGTCTAGAGCCAAGCGCCAAATCAGTGCCGGAGCCAGATTTGTGTGAGGCAGAGTAATGAGAGTAAAAACGGTCTAGAGGGAATTTATATCTCCAGATCTCTGTCAAGTCAAAGGTGTGAGCCCAGGACTCAAGGTTCAGACTGGACACCCTCTGAGAATTGGAGGAGTCCAAGTCAGCCTGCAAGACAGCATTAAAGTCCCCAGCCCAAATAACTATAGTGAGCTGTAATCGTGCCAATTTCTCCTGGATGGTGTACAGTATGCCAGGAGAAAAGGGCGGGGGGATATAAACATTGACAAATGCATATTTCACAGTACCAATTTCCAGAACTAAAATGATGTGTCTGCCTCCCGGATCTAAACATACATGTATTACCTTATAAGCAAGCGATTTATGTAGAAGAATGGCGACCCCCCCCCCCCTTGCATAACTGGAATAAGTTGCATGAAATGCTTGTTGCACCCATAGAATTTTATTCCCCAGGAGGTGAGTCTCCTTTAAAAAGAGAATATGTGGTTTGTGAGATTTGAGGAATTTAAACATCAGGGCTCTTTTAAATTTATTATTGAGACTTCTTATGTTACAAGAAACTAATTTTAACTCCATGGGGATACTATATTAGATATGCAGATGAGCACAGGGTACCGAGAGGTATAGGAGGGGCCCTAAATCCAACCCGAAGAAAAGAAAGGGGACCCACCCTCCAGGGGAGCCGCCACACCCCCATGGACAACAGCACCTAGGGAAGTAACTTTGATGAGAGCACGCCAGCAAATGAGTATAAATGTTAAGCAAGGCAATTGGTTACCAAAGAACATAAACATAGCAAACTCCCTACCGACCAGCGACCCCAACAACTATGCCAGTCAGTTTGATACCCGGAACTAACAAAATGTTAGTCTTCCTTGAAGTAGTCCCATAGTGCGGCAGTGGTAAAGCCGCTGAAGCCTCTTCAGGAAGGCAGAACCTGAGGGGTTAGGTGCGTAAAATAACTTAACTAGCGAGATAGCACCAGTAGAGGTAGAGGCCATTCCCAGAGCAACACTTAAAAGCGACTTCAAATGTTGAATTGGTGTCATTTTCTCATCCCAAGGTATTCAGCCAGTCATCCGCATCGGCCAGGGTGTGAAAGAAACCAACCGAGCCATTATGTGGACCCTGAGACGGCTAGGAGACATCATGCTGTATTTAATGTTCTTTTCACGTAGGCGCTTACGAACTTCGTTAAAGGTTTTTCAGCTCGGCTGAAAAGTCCGGAAACGGTGGGACGGAGGAGCCACCATACGGAAGTGTAGGGTGTCCATGAGCCTTGAAGAGAATCCTGTCACGATCTCTGTAGTTAAGAAAACGAACAAGGAAGGGTTGGGGATTTGCTCCAGGGATAGCGTGACCCGTGGGTACACGGTGGGCACGCTCAATGACGTAGGTTGGGAAGACATCAGCGAAGCCTAGCAATTTCTTAAAGAACCCTTCAGAAAATTCAGCTGGCCGATCGCCCTCCTCACCTTCCGGGAGACCTAGGACATGGACACTGTTGCGCCTCGCCCTGTTTTCTGCGTCATCTGTTTTTTTTTTTAACAGAAAAGTTTATTTAACAAATCAACATTACAATATATTCCGCATTCGACATTCAATTATTCCTTTGTTACATAATCAGCTTATGTGTTCACACCAGATTTTAGCATCATATAGGTCCATCTTGCCAGTTTCCTAACATCCCTCTACAGGTGAAATCCCGATGATGTCTTTTCCCGATTCCCACCCACAGCTTTTCAGGGCTGTCAAACGCTCTCCCCACGGGTGAAGGAGAACCCCCACAAGAAGTTTATTCCTCACCAGTGGTCTCTTTAGTGGCATGGTCGAATGTTGTCTGGCGCGGGGGGGTGCAAAACGCCTCCCGCCAGACAGAGGGGGAATCCCTCACTCGGTCCCCCTCCCCTCCGTCCCCTAGCCCCGCGCGTCCACCCATGCCCACCATACCTTGTCAAATTAAGCCGGACATTGTCTGCTCTCGTATGTGAGTTTGTAGAGGGAAAGTACTGAGTCTATAGCCTTTTTACAAGATGTGAGGGTGGGGGGTTCAACTGACTTCCAGTGTAACATTATCTCTCCTGGCATAAAAAAGAGAAAACGTTATGCAGAGCTTTGTGTATCTCTCTCCCTCCACCTCGTCCAGGTAGCTTAATAGAAGTACCGTGGGCTCCAGTGGTACCCTAGATCCCCCCACATCGCTGAGTTTCTCCGCCACTCCCTCCCAGTATGTTCTGAGCCTGGGGCAGGCCCAAACCATATGCCAGAATGTCCCCTCCTCAGTCCCGCATCTGGGACAGTTCGGGTCTAGATTGGGGTATATTTTGGCCAGTCTGTGTGGGGTGAAGTATGCCCTATGTAAAAATTTGTTCTGATTGAATCTGTCTTTGGCAGCTATCATAGAGGGGATGAAGGTGGACACACATTCCTCCCATTTGTCCTCCCCTAGTGCTGGTATGTCCTCCTGCAATTTGTCCATAGTACGGGTGGGTTTAACGTCATGGGCTACCGTGAGATATAGATATAGCATGGAGAGGGGTTTCCCCATCTCACTCGAAGTTAGCAGTTGCTCAACCGAGTCCGGCTCCAGAGTTAGTGTGTCCGGGAACTGAGCCCTCATTGCAGGTCTCAGTTGCCAGTACTGAAACCCAAAGGAGTTGGGTACGGAATACTGTGTCTTCATTTTGTTAAAGGACATAATCACCCCGTTTATCATGACATGTTTGAGGGTAGTGATCCCCCGTTTAGCCCACTGTGCGGGATCTGGTATATCTCAGAGGTAAGGTAGTGTAGGATTACCCCACAGTGGAATGTGTGGGGAGATACAGTTGGGTTTAGCCATGGCCTTCCTCCATGCTCTAATAGTTGTCTTCATGGACCTGTCAAGAGATGGGGGCTTTCAATCCCTGATATACTAAATTGCTCAGGGCCGCGTACGACCCCAGAATAGGGGCCTCCAGTCTCACCACTGGATTCTGTCTGGGCTGGGAGAACCACCAGCGCACTGTGACCAGGACGGCCGCCCAGTAGTAGATTAAGAAGTTGGGGAGAGCCAGGCCTCCACTTGATTGGGGAAGGTATAGTATCCGTTTCAACACCCTAGGTGGCCTCCCAGCCCAGATGAATGAGGTCATCACACCCTCAAAGGGCCTAAAGTAGGATTTACGTATGTGGGACGGGGTGTTTCGAAAAAAATATAAAAACTTAGGGAGGAACACCATTTTTAGTAGGTTGACTCTGCCCACAGGGGTAAGAGGGAGGGTGCGCCAAGCTGTACATTTGACGGTAAGATGGGATAGAGGAGGCTGCATGTGCTTATCTATAAAGTCGTGTGTAGTTTTGCTGATCTTAGTTCCTAGATAGGTAAATTCCTCCACCCACTGAAGAGAGGTAGGGGTGTCTTCCGTTGAAGGTGAGGGATGCAGCGGAAACAGGACTGACTTACCCCAATTTATACGAATGCTGAATTCCTCAAATAGGTCTAGTGACCTCTGCAGCGATTGGGAGGCATCTTGCCAGATAAAGTAGGGTGTTGTCAGAAGAAAAGGTGTCCTTATACACTATCGCACCCACCTCTATGCCACTCACCCCTGGATCGGCCCTCAAAACAATGGCCAGCGGTTCCATGGCCAGAGCAAATAGTCCCGGTGATAGTAGGCAGCCCTGCCGGGTGCCCCTACCCAGGGGAAAGCTTTCAGAGAGTGTACCATTCGTGTGGATCTTTGCTTTGGAGCTCGCATAAAGCATTTTCAACCATGTCATAAATTTGTCCCGAACCCAAATTTTTCGAAAGGACCCCCCACAAGTACCCCCCACTTCACCAAGTCGAAGGCTTTCTCGGCGTCGAGCGAGGCCACCAACCCCGCCGAGCCCTATCCATGTGTGTGAAAAGCCTTCTAATGTTGATGTCTGTTCCCCTCCCCGGCATGAACCCGGTTTGATCCGGATGATCTAGGGCAGTTATAACCGTGTTGAGTCTGTTAGCCAGTACTTTGGCTAGGAGTTTTGCATCAACATTAATCAAGGAGATGGGGCGGTATGAGGAGCATAGGGTTGGATCTTTGCCTGGTTTGGGGATCACAACTATCACTGCCTCACTCAGGAAGTCTGGGAGTTCTTTCAGCTTCTGAGCCTCCGAGAGCATTGCTTGCAAGGCTCTCGTCAGCTCCTCAGCGTACTGTTTGTAGAACTGGACCGGTATGCCGTCAGGTCCTGGGGACTTACCGGAATGAATGGTTTTTAGAGCTTTAACTATTTCATCAGTGGTTATGGGGGCATCAAGCTTCTCATGGTATTTTGCTGTCAGGACTGGGATGTCAATGGGTTCTAGATAATAGGTCAGGTCGTCAGTGGTATAGGCTGCCCTGGAGCTGGGGAGGTTTCTGTAGAAGGAGACAAAACAGTCATTTATCTCTTCAGGGGCGTAGAGTAGGTCCCCGTCAGGTCCCTGTATAGAGGACACACTCATCCCCCCCGACTGTTCCCGGGACAGCCAGGCCAATAACTTCCCGGATCTTTCCCCCTGCTCAAAAATGCGGTGTGATTGGGCAAGCAGTCGTTTCTGAGTGAGAGAGAGGTGCGAAAACGAACAACCTCCTCAGTCAGGGATTGAAGCATGTCATAGTCTCTAGGGTCCTTAGTTCTGATGAATTGGGCTTCCTGCAAGTCCGCCTTCTTTTCAGCATTGATCAAGTCAGCTCTCCTCTCCCTATGAACCCTAGCTATAATTGCCTGATACCTCCCTCTAGTGTATGCCTTGAAGGCATCCCACACCGTCAGTGCACTGGCCGAGCCTGGGTTAACTACCCAGTGCTCCTCTGAAGTGACCATCCACCGCCTTGTCCGACACCCAGAATCTAGATAGGCGTCATAGAGTATTCCCTGGGGCCGAAGTGAGGTTCACGGTCAGGAGAAGCGGCGCATGGTCAGATATGCCCCTGGGAATTATCTTAATGTCCCTCAGCCGTGACAGCCAGATCTAATAGATATGCCAGATTGATCCTAGAGAAGGACCTGTGAGATGCGAAGTGACAGGTGTATGCCCTGGAGCGGGTATTCCTCCAGCGCCACACATCCGTCGGGCCATAGAGCTCTGCCCATTCTGCCAGTCCCGAGTGGGAGTGCCCGCTCGTCGACATCCTATCCATGTCCAGATCTGGAACCATGTTAAAGTCTCCCATAAGTACCATGTTGTCATTAGTTAGCTCTGCAATTTTAGAGGTGATCTGATTCAGAAGAGCCATTGAAGCTGGAGGGGGCAAATACAATCCTGCTATAACCCATTTCATAGTATGGATCTGTGCGTGTATTTTTATGTATCTGCCCTCCGATACCAAATCCAGCATCCTAAAGGGGAGGGACTTGTGGACCAGGACACTAACGCCCCTTGCGAAGTTTGAATATGTGGAGTGGTAGTGGTATCCAATCCAGGGCTTTTTTAGGGCCAATGTTTTACTACTCACTAGGTGTGTTTCCTGGAGGATGCAGATATGAGGACTATGGACCTTAATGAACTGAAAGACCAGGGATCTCTTAACCGGGGAGTTTAAGCCCCTGGTGTTCCAGGATAATATGTTAAGAGAAGCCATACTTGCATCTTGGGAGAGGAACCGCAGGATTAGAGGGGCGCCCTCCCCTCGAGACCGCCAAGGGGACCCAGAGGAGGCAGTAAGAGGAAGCATACAGTGCTGACATTTGTAATGCAATTGCAGAATATACATACAATATTCTCTTGACAAAAAATGTAACCATAACCCAAAATTTTAGGAGAACATTCTTCCAAAAAAAGCAAATATTAAACCTAATCCCAGAAAGGGAAAAACTGGCCCCATTGGGGCAACATTCCCCACCCCCCACCCCACCCAACCCCCTTGAACTGAGGCAGGTATTCATCCCAAACAGTTCCAGCTCGCCGACTGCAAGAGGGGAACTCAACCCCCTGGGCACTTCCTGCAGGGGTCAAGCTGTAGTCTGAGCAGCTCCTTAGTGTGAGACATCCGCTTGCTCAATGTAACAAACTGTAAGGGACTTAGGTTCACAAGGGGAGAAGAATATTGAAGTGCGCCTCTTCAGTAAATTCGATCCATTAATGGGTAGTCATATATAGTGTGGCCCATAATGCCTTAGGAGCGGGGAAAATAAGCATAGAGATACGACAGTTTGCAACTTTCTCCTGACTATGTCTTTGTCAGGGGCACTTAACTTGTGTACCCACAATAGGGGGGATAACTTCTGCAGTGAAGCAGCACACATCCTGTGTATAAACAGGGCACAACAGGTGCAACATAGGTGTGTGTCCCCTCTGCGGGTCAATTGTGATCAACCCAAGCCTAGGCCTGGGTAAAGCTCATCGTGCATAAGGGTGTCATGTGGTACATACCATGTGGCCTATCAACAGCGAGTCCAGCCAGGTGGATGCCTCTCTGGGGGTGCTGAAGAAGCGGGTTGACTCTCCGTCCTGAACTCTTAGACGGGCTGGGAAGAGAACACTATAGCGGATCTTGCGCGCTCTCACCGCCGCCTTGACGTGATCAAAGGATTTCCTGAACTTCTGGGTCTCCACCGAATAGTCCGGGAAAATCATCAACTTGGCATTCTGATAGCGGAGATCCCCAACGATCCTAGATGCACGGAGAACTTCGTCTCTGTCCCTAAAGTTGAGGAGACGGAGAATGAAGGTTCACGGGGGAGATCCTGGAGGCCCCGGCCTCGGAGGTATGCGGAGCTCCCTTTCCACCACATAGTGGGGTGACAGGCGAGCGTCAGGGAGGAGATCGTGCAGCAAACGTGGGGTTGTTGCCCTCCGCTCCCTCCGGTAGGCCGACAATGCAAAGGTTGTTGCGCCGATTTCTGTTTTTGGCATCCTCGGCTCTGTACTCCAGGGCTTTCACTTTAGTTTGAAGGGTGCGGAGCGCAGCTCCATGTTCCGCAACTGTATTTTCGGTATTGCTCACCCTTTCTTCAGTCTCAGCGACTCTGGACCTGAGTTTGTCTAGATCCTGGCGTATCAGGCCCACATCCATCTGCACCGCCTCTATTTTTGCTGTTAAGGTGGATTGGCAAGTAGCGATGGCTGACATGACGTCCGCCAGCCAGGTGGGGCGGGAATCGGCCGATTCCATGGGGTCCGTCTGTGAAGTTCTGTGGGTGCTTCGGGTGGTACGGATCTCAGTTTGGGGTTTGGTGGGCGTTTGGGGAGGATCCAGTTGTGGCGGAAATGTCAATCGTTTGCCCCTTTGTTAAATTTGGCGCCCAAGCTCCGGCGCCTCATTCGGATGCCTTTGGGCCCCCACAATAAGCTGTGTGTGCTGTGGGCAGCGTGGGGGATATAGCATATAAGCCGGGAGGTTCCCGGGGCAGTCTCTAGTGTAAATATAGGGCCCCCCAGTCAGTCTTTTCCCCCTTACCAGCAGCAGGCTGCAGCAACCCACTCCAGGTGTCCAAGGCCTGTCAGGAACGGCTGATCTCACTGCGGCTGCGGCCCAACTACATGTGGGGGCTGAAGAGTAGCTGCACACCCCTCCCTCTGTGTCCCACCTGCCGGGCCCAGCACCCGCCACACTGACAGGGGTCTCGGGATGGCTCCGTTCCGGTCCATAGCCCCAGGGTCCGCTAGGAAAGACCACGGCTGCGGCCCAGCTGCTCTGGGGGGATCGGGAAAGGCCCCGGGATGTGTCCACCGGAGCTCAGACTCTGGAGCCCACGTCCTTACCCTGCTTGCTGTGAAGGGTCCGGCTGCACGTTCGGGGAGGTCTGTCCCGTTCCGATCTGGAGCTCCAGGGCCCGTTAGGAAAGGCAGCGGCTTCGGCCCAGCGGCACGAGGGAGGCCGGGATGCAGCAAGGGGAACGCTGGCGGCGCCTACCCACAGCCTCTCTCCCCTTGTGGTGGTTGCTGGGTTGCTCCTGTGCCTCTCCAGTCCTGTGGGCTGATCGATAGGTGAATATCTGCCCTGGATCCGGATCAATGAGCTGAGAAGGAGCGGAGCTCTCTAGAAAAGCAGCGCCATCTTAGCCATGCCCCCCCTGCGTCATCTGATTTAGTGACAAGTACCCTCCGCCGCTTACCAGAGCCGTCGGTAGCGGCGGAGGCGATCGGATGCTTCTCCTTCCTGGGTATGGTGACGAGTGAGGGGAAGATGGCCCCCACCCATCTCCTTAGCATTGCAGGGCCGAAGCGACGTCAAAACGCCCATAGCTCTTAAAGGGCCATTTTTATTTATTTTTTTTTCAAATGACAATTTTTTTTTTTATTTGCATTTTACTGTAAATATGAGATCTGAGGTCTTTTTGACCCCAGATCTCATATTTAAGAGGTCCTGTCATGCTTTTTTCTATTACAAGGGATGTTTACGTTCCTTGTAATAGAAATAAAAGTGTCACCATTTTTTTTAAAAGAACAGTGTAAAAATAAAAAATAAAAGGTAAAATAAATAAGAAAAAAATAAATACAATTTTTAAACGCACCCCGTCCCGCCGAGCTCGTGTGCAGAAGCGAACGCATGCATGAGTAGCGCCCGCATATGAAAACGGTGTTCAAACCACACACGTGAGGTATCGCCGTGATCGGTAGAGCGAGAGCAAAAAATCCCAGTCCTAGACCTCCTCTGTAACTCAAAATACGCAACCTGTAGAATTTTTTTTAAACGTCGCCTATGGAGTTTTTTAGGGTGAAAGTTTGTCGCCATTCCATTAGCGGGCACAATTATGTACCGTGACAAGTTGGGTATCAATTTACTCAGCGTAACAACATCTTTCACAATATGAAAAAAAAATTGGGCTAACTTTACTGTTGCCTTATTTTTAATTTAAAAAAGTGTATTTTTTCCAAAAAAGTGTGCTTGTAAGACTGCTGCGCAAATACGGTGTGACAAAAAGTATTGCAACCGCCATTTTATTCTCTAGGGTGTTAGAAAAAAAATCTTTAATGTTTGGGGTTCTAAGTAATTTTCTAGCAGAAAAAAAAGTTTTTAACTTGTAAACAACAAATCTCAGAAAGAGGCTTGGTCCTTAACCACTTGCCGTTCGCGCTATCGCCGACAGACGGCTACAGCGCGGACTTAATTTCCTGGGAGGGTGTCCCTGGATGTCCTCCCTTGCTTGAGCGGCCCGTGCGCCTCCTGCAGGGCGCGCGCGGCGCGCTCTGTGATCAGCGAGTCTTAGACTTGCCTGTTCACAGATTGGAGTAAGGGGTCGATCCCGACCCTTTACCAAGTAATCATCTGTCAGCCAATGACAGCTGATCATGTGATGTAAATAGAGCCGGTAATCGGCTATTTTTCCTCCTCAATAAAAAAAGGCCGTTCACTGGCGGCTGCGAGAGGGACATTGGTATCGATCGTGCAAATTCACCAGCACCACCTACCAGTGCCCACCAGCGCCACCTACCAGTGCCCACAGTGCTGCCTATCAGTGCCGCCTATAAATCACCAATAAATTGTCATTACCAGTGCTACCCATCAGTGCCACCTACCAGTGCGCCCATCAGTGCCACCTATCAGTGCCCATCAGTGATATCTATCAGTGCCACCCAATCAGGGCCCATCAGTGCCATCTTATCAGTGCCTATCAGTGTCGCCTTATCTGTGCCCATTAGTGCAGTCCATCAGTGCCCATCAGTGCAGCCTCATCGAATATCAATGAAGGAGAAAAATTACCCATTTGCAAAATGTATAAAAAAACTATGAAGCTTTTTTTTTTTTTCAAAAATTTTTGTCTTTTGTTTAGCAAAAAATAAAAACCCCAGCAGTGATTAAATACCACCAAAAGAAAGCTCCATTTGTGTGAAAAAAATGATTAAAAATTTTATTTGAGTACAGTGTAGCATGGCCGCGCAATTGTCATTCAAAGTGTGACAGCGCTGAAAGCTGAAAATTCCTCTGGGCAGGAGGGGGGTTGAAGTGCCCAGTAAGCAAGAGGTTAAGTGGTTAAGGACTGCCCACCGCATATACTGTATACTGCGGCAGGGCGACCCTATTGCGCAAAACAACGTATCCGTACGTTGTTTCATGCATGAGTCACTGTAGGCATGCACACTTGCTGCACAGCAAGGGAGCCGATGTGCGGGTCCGGCAGCTGTGATGTCCACCGGCCACCCGCAATCCTTTCTTTAGAGAGGCAGAACGGGGATCTGCCAGTGTAAACAAAGCAGATCCCTGTTCTGTCAGGGGAGTACAGTGTGATCGTCTGTCCCTAGTGATTAGGAAAAGTGCTCTCTCTCTACTCCCAGTCAGTCCACTCCCCTCACAGTTAGAAACACCTCCCTAGGACACATTTAACCTCTTGATCGCCCCCTAGGGTTAACCTCTTCCCTGCCAGTGTCATTTACACTGTATACAGTGATCAGTGGCTATTTTTAGCTCTAATCACTGTAATAATGTCACTGGTCCCAAAAAAGTGTCAAAAGTGTCTGTCCACCGCAATGTCGCAGTCCCGCTAAAAATCACTGATCAATGGTGATCAATGGGACATGGCATTGGAATCAATCCCTAATAGCTCCACTTCAGCCTCCCATAGGTTGTCGCAGCTGTTTATTCTGCATAGGACGCCCACGAAATTGTTTGCTTAGGGCCTGAGAAATACACCCCTGTGCCCAAAATGTAAAACACATCAGGGTGACCTCATACTTAAGCTCTGGCGGTGTCCAAAGCTCAATAGATATTGGAATGAGGTCACACAGACTGTATCCCGGTTGGCGCAGGTACCAGTGCCCTTCACCCCTACTGGTGTGTCTATTGGGCGCGATAGATGAGGAGATGTACCAGAGGGGAATGTACATTATGCTTACCAGACTATTGTATCTGGCAAGGAAACTCATAGCTCGACACTGGATTGCGCCTACTGTACCAACGGGGAAGCAATGGATTGGATATGTAAACTCACTTCTGATTAGGGAACAACTAGCATACCGACATAGAAATGCTGGTAATAAATTTGAAAAGGTATGGGAGCCCTGGCTGTCTGACCCAGCTCTTACCCCCCTACAGCTTGTGATGGATAGACTGTTAGGAATTTAGTATAGAAAAATGTGCAGCAGATGGAGGGAGGGGTTGAAAGGAGAGGGGGAGGGAAAACACATTACAGTTTTATGTTTGGTACATTAAACACCTGTTACTTATTATCCGATAGAAGAAAGAAAGAGATGATGTCTTAATACATAGGTTGTTTAGCTATAGCGCTCAAAGTTACTTGACTTGTTATGATCTGATGCAGAACAACATCTATTGAGATGTATGAAGATTTGCTTTATAAATTTTTCACGGAATGTGATTCCTTTAACCCTTACTACAATCTGTATTATCTTTGTACGATTATTCTCTGCATCGGAAATAAATAAAAAGTTTTCATAAAAAAAAAAAAAAAAAAAAAAAACAACCAAAAAAAAATCTCTGATCACCGCCATTACTAGTAAAAAAATAAAATAATAAAAATGCCGTAAATCTATACCCTATTTTGTAGACGCTATAACTTTTGCGCAAACCAATCAATATACGGTTATTGAGTTTTTTGTTTTAACCAAAAATATGTAGAAGAATACAATATTGGCCTAAACTGATGAATACATTTTTTGTTTTTTTTTAAAACATTTTTGGATATTTATTATAGAAAAAAGTAAAAAATATTGTTTTTTTTTTTCAAAATTGTCGGCCTCTTTTTGTTTATAGCGCAAAAAAAAAAAGCCGTTTTTATTTTGTTTGGGTACATCATCGCAATTTTCATTTAAAGCGACGCGGTGCCGTATCGCAAAAAATGGTCATTAAGGGGGTAAATCCTTCCGGTCCTTAGGTGGGTTAAGAAAGAACAAGGTAATTTTAAAATTGATTGCAGCAACACATCTCAAAAAAGTTGGGCCAGGGCAACAAAGAGCCTGGCAAAGTAAGAGCTACTAATATTGAAGAGCTGGAAGAACATTTTGGAACTAATTAGTTTAATCGGCAACAGATCAGTAACAATGTTGGTTATGAAAAGAGCATCTTAGAGAGTCAAAGTGTCTCAAAAATAAAGATGGGCAGAGGCTGACCAATCTGTGAAAAGGTGCATCAAAAAATTGCCGAACAATTTCAGAATTTCAGAATATTATTCCTCAACATAAAATTGTAAAAACTTTAAATATGCTATCATCAAAAGATTCAGAGAATCGGTAGAAATTCTGTGCGTAGGATTGCATGCCCGTGATCTCCAGGCCTCAGACAGCACTGCATTAAAAACAGGCATAATGCTGTGATGTACATCACTGCACGGGCTTAGGAAATATTTAAAAAATCACTATCTGTGAGCACAGTTCGCAGTGCCATCCATGAATGCAAGGTGATGCAAAGAAGAAGCCATATCTGAACATGAGCCAGAAATGCCGCCATCTTCTCTGGGCCAAACCTCATTTAAAGCGTATGTTACCCCAACATTTCATATTCCTGATATGTGCCTGCTGTACCATGTACTGTACGTGTATAAGAAAGTATCCTGTTCTTTTTGTATTGCTTCGTTTGTGTGAAATATCTGGTGCTCCTGCCAGTCCCTCTGCTTTCCTATTAAAAACTGAACACACCAGGCTTGAGAGCACACCGTGGTCAGTTCTCCAGTATGCTGGGAACTCGCTGTTCTCTCCTCCAATGAGCAGACTTGTGCTGATACCCCCCC
This sequence comes from Aquarana catesbeiana, assembly GCF_042186555.1. Classification (NCBI taxonomy): domain Eukaryota; kingdom Metazoa; phylum Chordata; class Amphibia; order Anura; family Ranidae; genus Aquarana; species Aquarana catesbeiana. Next base: position 256,993,595 of record NC_133328.1, on the reverse strand, counting down.
GCCCCCGCACAGCCTTTCAGTGGGAAGTTCAGTGTGCTACTGCCTCTCCTCCTCTTCTGCTATCTCTTATGTAGCTGGGAACTGAGAGAATGATCACTTATAAAAAAAGAGAAAAAGAAAAAAGGTATTTTACAATGTTTTTTTTGGATCTATGCACAAATGTTTTGCCTTTCATTTCGATTTAAAACTGAATAGGTTGTTTTACAAGGTGATCATTTACAATCACTTTAACCACTTCATCCCCGGAAGAATTTACCCCCTCCTGACCAGGCCATTTTTTGCGCTACGGCACTGCGTCTATTTAACTGACAATTGCTTGGTCGTGCGACGTTGTACTCAAACAAAATTGATATCCCTTTTTTCCCCACAAATAGAGCTTTCTTTTGGTGGTATTTGATCACCTCTGTGTTTTCTTTTTTTTTCGCTATAAACAAAAGAAGAGTGACAATTTTGAAAAAAATGCAATATTTTTTACTTTTTTCTATAATAAATATCCCCCCCCCCCAAAAAAAACAAAAAAACCTGCAATAAGCGTATATTGATTAGTTTGTGCAAAAGTTATAGCGTGTACAAAATAGGGGATAGATTTTTGGCATTTCTATAATTTTTTTTATTTTACTAGTAATGGCGGTGATCTGCGATTTGTTTTTTTTTTTTTTTTTTTCTTTCTTTTTATCGAGACTGTGACATTGCGGCGGATAGATCGGACACTTTTGACACTTTTTTGGGACCATTGCCATTTATACAGCGATCAGATGCCTTCATGACTGCTGGCAGTCATGCAGGCAAAGGTCTCTTGAAGAGTGGGGGTGGCTCTGAGGGCCGCCTTAGCCTCCCGAATCAGCCCAAGCGCTCCCTCTGCACATTACTCCCCTTCCTGAGCCTTTTGGTTGGAAGGCAGAGGGGAAGGACCTGGGATTCTGTCAGGCTACTACTGGGCACAGCCACCTCCTGGCTGCCACTTACCCCTGCCACCTCCTGGCTGCCACATTCAACTCCCTCCTTCTGGCTGAGGCTTTCCTGTGCATGAAAAAAGAACATAGTTTTAGTATTTGGTTCATCAGTCACACACAGTTTTGAGCTCATGACTGTTGCAAATTGAATGTTATCAAATAGAAAAGACTATCATTCTGACCCCTGCATTTTTCCTTCTTGTCCCAAACATTTTTGGCCACTACTGTCTATTGATATGTAAAACACTTTCTTAAATCAGCAATTGGTGATCAATAATAACATCTAGTTAACATAATTAATTTTACGACCAGAAATATGTTGAACAATGCTATACCTGACTCAAGCCGGGCTCCTCCACTTCTTCTTACTGGCTGGAAGGCCCAGGTTGGACGTCGGAAGCCTCAGTTGGAGTGGAAGGAAGCGTGGAAGGAAGGGTTTAGAGAGATTGCCTGACTTCAGTCTGGTATGACAGAAAACGCAGTCTGTCATAGTACCACAGCCTGGGGACATAAATGGCATCTGCTGCTGCTCCTGACCTCATGGATTCCTGGACCTTATTACACTCCCTATTATAAGTGCTCCTCAGGCCACCAATTTTGGCTTTTAAATAGGTGATGTTTGACATAGGGATCTGCGGCTTCACCAACTCCAACAGTTTCTCCAGCGCTGCCTGCCTCTTTTGTTTATGATTATAATGCGGATGTTTCACCTGCCACAGACAGGGCAGCTCCCTGTACTTGTCTATGAATATGGGGAGGAAGTTGTGGTCATTGAAGCCATCCATTTTCTCTGCAAGACACAACACAAGACAAACCTTAATGTCAGGCTAAACTCTCCTAATCTTGTCCCAATATAGGCCTCAATCCATAAGCAGTATAGACCACTGATGCTCCAAGTTCAAATTGTACCTTCATTCTAATGATCGGTGCTTCCGATACTCCTTCCCCCGCTCACAGATCGTACGTACGACACACGCATGTTATGCTTTATATACACTGCTCATGCGTGAAACTCCGCCCGACCCTGACCTTCTTCCTCGTCTATTCCCCGCCCCTTCTCTTTCTGCGCAGTGGGGAGAGCACATGCCGGAGAAAGAGCAAGTACATGCAGACAGCAGCAGCAACGACGAAAGCCCGGAGCCACGAACGTCCCGATCCCGGAGGAGATTTAAGGCCTCAAATATGTCCTTTGTAGAGATGGTGGACATCTTTAAGAAGGCTGACTATGATGGGAAGCATGGACCTTACCCAAACCCAAATGTGAGAAAGGCCAAGATCATGACTAAAGTTGTGAAGAGTCTGCACCGGAATTTTGGGGTACGGCAAGCCAAGGATCAACTGAGGAAACGCTGGTCAAACCTGAAATTGAGGGAGCATGATCAGTACAGAAGGATCAAACAAAAAGGTAAGTTGTTGTCGTGTGTTCCTATTATTATTATTATTATTACTTGCATGCTGTTCCATGTGCTTTTCTTTACTCTTGTACAGTTTAAAATGGCAACTTTCAGGTTCGTGGGCACAGTAATCGTTCGTAGTAAACATCGTTCATTCGACCACTAATACAATGTTTTTGGCAGATGCAGGTTAACTACATTTGTTCAGGCCTATTTGGATTAAAAAAAAGTTTAACACATTGTTGTCTAGATGGGTTTGTAACTAGAACGAAATGTAAACTTGATTCAGTGTAAGGAGAGGATACTAAGCAGCTGTTTACACATCTGGATGCAGGAGCACTAGTGTGGGACACCAGAACAAACTTTTTAGGGTGTCTCACACAGGTGCTACAGTGGATACTAGGGGTGTCTCCATGTGTGAAAATTGTACAAAAAAGGTAAGTATTCCAGCTTTAGAAAGGGGAAAAAAAAGTCTTCAGCTTGGTATCTCTGACCAAAAAGACAATTGTACGACACTTCCAAGCAATGTTTCAGATTCCTATTTCTGGACTCAAACAACTGTGTGCTAAGTATACCTTTTTTTTATTCACATAGGGGATAAAAAACTTGGGACATCTGAGGACACCAGGGCCCCACAACCTCCTAAAGAAGGGGAAATACCACCAACACAACCAGAGGATGTGGAGGAAGGCGAGGTTTTGGAAGTTGGCGAAATTGTCACCACAACAGGTGAGTGTCTGAGACCACAGCTTCAGATAATAGAAGTATGCCTGCATATTTGTAATACATGGTGTTTTTTTAATTAAAGGTGATGTGGTTTTTGTGGAAGAAGAAACTCCTTTCACAAGTGCATGTGCACAGATCCTCATCGGGGAGATCATGGTCTGCAGTCGTGATTTACAGAAGATCAAGGGAGACATCAATGATGTTGAAGGCCGGGGGTATCCAACCAGGGTGCCCAAAGTCTGTCAAACTTTCCTGGTCGTCCTCTATGCTGAAAGACATACTTCTCCATCCTAATGGTTTCCGCCATTTGGACAATCCACTCCTTCAGCCCTGGAGGCTCTGCCGCCTTCCAGTGCCGAAGGATCAGCTTACGAGCTTGAAACAGGGCCCTGGCTGCAGCTTGTCTAGCATTGTCCTCCATGGGAATATCATCTAATACCCCAAGTAGGCATTGCTTTGGGTCTGTAGGTATGGTGGTCTGGTATACACTGTTAATGGTGGCCAATACCCCTGTCCAGAATAAATGTAATTTGGGGCACCTCCAGAGCAGATGTATTAAGTCCCCATGATCTCTCACGCACCTGGGGTAGTTGGAGTCTGGTCTCACTCCCATCCTAAACAGTCTGTCGGGTGTGAAGTGTACTTTTTAAGTACGATATATAATTGAGATAGCCACTGGGCCACATTCACTGAACAAATTTGTACTGCCTGGAGTGCCTCCTCCCATTGCTCATCCTCGAATGTTCCCACATCCCTCTCCCATTTACTAGATGCATTCTGAGGAAAATCCCCCCAGGTAAATATTAAGAACCATAGAATAAATTCTAGAGATGGAGCCCTGAAACTGTGATACATCAGCCATGTATCGAAAGATCGGGGTCGGTGAAAGAGTCCATGGGCCCCCCCCAGCTTGTGCCTTCACTGCATGTTGCAGTTGTAGGTAGTAGAAGAGCATTGATTGTGGGAGGTGAAATTTTTCCCTTTCCACTGAGCGCCACAATCCAGCGACACTAGCTCCTCATAATACCTATTTGCCCACATTGGACTGTACACAGTGAAGCCCTCCACCTCCTGCAGCTGTTTAAGTTTATTCCATATTTTCTGCATCAGAATGTACGTGGGGAATCATTTATTTGATTTTGCATATTGTAGGGCCTCCATACCAGTGGGTACGTCGTCATGACAAGATGCATAGCACATCAGGGCCCTAATGGGTTCAAATTGTATGCTCCCCTCCTCCCTTATTGTCTCTTCAGGCATTACCCGGGCAGTATGTTGCGCCTGAGCTGCCAGGTAATAGGCCCAAGGATTAGGAAGGGCAAGGCCTCCCGTTTCCTTATGCCTCGTACACACGATCGGACTTTCCAGCAGACTTGGTCCGCCGGTCTTTCCGCCGAACTTTCCGGCGGACTACCTGAACGGACGGACTTGCCTACACACGACCGGACTTTCCGGCAGGCTAGGTCCGCCCGTCTTTCCGACGGACTTTTGCCGGAGTTACGGCGGACTTTCAGAATGAACAGACTTGCCCACACACGGACAAGTCCGTTCATTTTGAACGTGACTCGGGTACGACGGGACTAGAAAAGGAAGTGAATCTCGCCACTTTTATCGGCGAGATTGACACCTTGCGAGCCTCGTCGCGGGGCATACCAGGCCCTTAAGTCTGGTATGGATTTTAAGGGGAACCCCCAACGCCGAAAAAACGGCGTGGGGTCCCCCTGAAATCCATACCAGACCCGGATCCGAGCATGCAGCCCGGCCGGTCAGGAAAGGGGGTGGGGACGAGCGAGCGCCCCCTCTCCTGAACCATACCAGGCCGCATGCCCTCAACATGGGGGGGTGGGTGCTTTGGGGAAGGGGGGCGCCCTGCAGCCCCCCCCCCACCCCAAAGCACCTTGTCCCCATGTTGATGAGGACAAGGGCCTCTTCCAGACAACCCTGGCCATTGGTTGTTGGCTTGGGCGGGGGGCTTATCGGAATCCGGGAGCCCCCTTTAATAAGGGGGCCCCCAGATCCCGGCCCCCCACCCTATGTGAAACATGGTACCCCTACCCATGCACCTAGGGTAAAAGTGTCAATAATAAAACACACTACACAGGTTTTTAAAATAATTTATTAGACAGCTCCGGGGGGGTCTTCCTCCGGCTTCGGGGGTCCCTCCGGTTCCTCTTCTCCCAGGGTCCGGTTGGTTCTTCTCCGCTTTCTCTGGCCTCTTCTCCCGGTGTTCCAGTTCTTCTGCCGGCTCCTCCGCTGTCTTCATGCCGCTCTTTTGCCAGCGGAGGCCTGGACTTCTGGCTTCTTGTCTTCTTGGCTTCTTCCCTCTTCTCTTCTCCAGATGTTGACACGACGGTCTCTCCGGCTGGACTGCTCTCTGAGCGCTCTGCTGTGACTTATATAGGCGGAGACCCCGCCCCCTTATGCCGTCACAGTCCCTGGGCATGCTGGGACTGACGTTTTAGGGGGCGTGGTCAACATCACCCGGTGACCACGCCCCCTAAAACGTCAGAGAGCGGCATGAAGACAGCGGAGGAGTCGGCAGAAGAACTGGAACACCGGGAGAAGAGGCCAGAGAGAGCGGAGAAGAACCAACCGGATGCCGGGAGAAGGGGAACCGGAGGGACCCCCGAAGCCGGAGGCAGACCCCCCCCCCCCCGGAGCTGTCTAATAAATTATTTTAAAAACCTGTATAGTGTGTGTTTTATTATTGACACTTTTTCTCTAGGTGAATGGGTAGGGGTACCATGTACCCCATACTCATTCACATAGGGTGGGGGGCCGGGATCTGGGGGCCCTCTTATTATAGGGGGCTCCCGGATTCCGATAAGCCCCCGCCCGCAGACCCCGACAACCAACGGCCAGGGTTGTCGGGAAGAGGCCCTTGTCCTCATCAACATGGGGATAAGGTGCTTTGGGGTGGGGGGGCCCCGCAGGGCGCCCCCCTCCCCCGAAGCACCCACCCCCCATGTTGAGGGCATGCGGCCTGGTACGGTTCAGGAGGGGGGACGCTCGCTCGTCCCCACCCCCTTTCCTAACCGGCCGGGCTGCGTGCTCGGATCAGGGACGGGTATGGATTTTAGGGGGGACCCTACGCCGTTCTTTCGGCGTTGGGGGTTCCCCTTAAAATCCATACCAGACCTAAGGGCCTGGGATGCCCCGCGCTTGCCGCAATAGGAAAATTTGTTTTTTCTATTGCAGTGAGTGCGAGATGCAATACCCTGTCCGTCGGACCAGCATACAGACGAACGGACTTTCCGTCAGGAACGGAGTCCGGCGGACTAAGATTTGAAACATGTTTCAAATCTAGGTACGGCGGACTTTTGGGAAAAAAAAGTCCGCCGGAGCCTACACACGATCGGATCGTTTGGCGGACTCTGGTTCGCCGGACCAAGTATGTCGGAAAGTCCGCTCGTGTGTACGCGGCATAGAGTGAGACTTTTGTAGTTGTTCTAGTTTTATCCTAATGTGGTTAACTTTGGCCAGCCCCTCCTTACTTACAGTATTGGAAGCCCACTGGACAGGTAAGAAGTGTCATAATAAAAAAATATGAATACACACTGTCCAAATTGAAGCACATTTTTTCATTCTGCAATTACCTATCAAGATGATAAAGGAACAAAACTTTAAACAGTACCATTTGAAAGTATTCAGGCAGGCCTTTGGACTACATGCTTTGGTGAATTCATCCATAAATATGACCACGAAAGAGGTAGGTATAGTGTGTATGGGTTGGGCAAAGTCAGCAGATAGAAGATTGGTATTGGTTGACTTAGCGGTTGGGGGGAGGGAGGGTTCCAAATGAGTTTGGGACCCCCCAAAAAAGCCTCAGGCACTCTGCATGAATTTAAGGACACAAATAACATTTGGGCACAAATTTTGGGGGTGTTTAGGGTAAAGCACTACAATGGAGCTGACAAAATACATTAAGTGACTAGGCTAGGTGTGTATTGGCCCAGGATAGCATGCTGGGGAGGTTAGTGAATGCATGAAGGACAAAAAAGGAAGTTTAAAAAATTCCAGCATGAATGAGGACAAAGGGGACATTCACAGCATATTACAATCATGGTAATTAGGGAGTGATGAAAGAAATACAATACATTAGTAAACATTAAATACATAGAATGTGATGTTAAAGGAGAAATTTTACCTTAATATAGTCCTTCTGCAGGACCTGAATGATGGCAGAACAGGTCTCTGGAATAATGATCCCCAGAGCCTGGGGGGAGATGCCTGTCGAGAACTTGATGTCCTGCAGACTTCTCCCTGTCACCAACTACCGCAACGTGGCGACTAGCCTCTGTTCGGGAGTGATGGCTTGCCGCATGCAGGTGTCCTGCTTGGTAATATAAGGGGACAGCAAAGCCAACAGATGGTGAAAAACGGGGTCCTTCATCCGGAGATAATTCCTGAAATCATCAGGATTATCCTCCTGGATCTCCTGCAACAAAGGCATGTGCGAGAATTGGTTACGCTGGAGCAACCAATTCTTGGTCCATGAACTCCTCCCCGGCCCTGTTCATGAATTGGGCTTGGGTCAAAGTACTAAGAACCCCAACACCAAGCCCCTGCACAGCACGAACTCTACGACAAATATGTAACATGAACATGGCTTCAAAACAGTCAGCTGGTCAGAACGAACTAACAGAAAGCACTGAAAAACAGAAAGGCCTGAGAAGAGCGAGCTGAAAATCGGAAATGAGCAGACAAGAATGCACTGCTAAATCAAATACGTACTATAAAATACGCACTAAAAAACAAATGCGAACTGACTACACGCACTGAAAAGCAGATACGAACCCGCAAGCACAAACTGAAGAGCAGTAACGATCTGAAGAACACGAGGCTGAAAAGCGCGAATCGTCTCTCACCAAACTTCTACTACACTAGATTAGCAGAAGGAGCCCAAAGGGCGGCACACACGGTACTGAACTTCCCTTTTCTAGTGCCGTCGTACGTGTTGTACGTCGCCGCGTTCTTGACGTTTGGAATTTCCGACAAGATTTGTGTGACCGTGTGTATGCAAGACAAGTTTGAGCCAACATCCGTCAGAAAAAAATCCATGGATTTTGTTGTCGGAATGTCCGATCGTGTGTACGCGGCATAAGAGTTAATGGTGAATTCAGCCATCTATCCCAGATTCTCAGAAATATTACTGATATTCCTCTATGCTCGTATGTTAATTTCTCATATGGAAGTATTTGGTTTACCGCTTTAAGCCATTGATCCCTTGAGGGGGGTATTTGTTGCATCCACCTAAGCATAATTTGCTTGCGTGCCATAAATAGGGTTTCCTGTAAGCAGGTCTTAGTATATCTAGTCCACTTCTGGTTCTCAAACAGTCCTAGCAGGCAAACTTCTAAAGTGAATGGAATGCGGTCTCCCAGCACTTTTGATAATATATCCAAGACCTGTCTCCAATATCTACCAATGGATAGGCAAGACCACATTAAATGCACATAATCAGCCCCTGGTTGATGACACCATACAATCCGTGGATGCCGTTCGTCCCATTAAATTTACTTTACGTTGTGTAAGATAGGTTTTTGATGTATTATATACAGCTGCGTCAATCTGTTATTACTTGCAGGTGATACTCCCAAATGTGATTTACACACCTCCTTCCATATCTCATCTTTCATAGATGTACAGACCATTTGCCATTTCCTTTTAATCTGTAACGGAGCATCCCGTATCTTGGCCTGCATTAACCACTTGAGCCCCGGACCATTATGCTGCCTAAGGACCAGAGGTCTTTTTCCAATTTGGCACTGCGTCGCTTTAACTGCTAATTGCGCGGTCATGCAATGCTGTACCCAAACAAAATTTGCGTCCTTTTCTTCCCACAAATAGAGCTTTCTTTTGATGGTATTTGATCACCTCTGCAGTTTTTATTTTTTGCGCTATAAACGGAAAAAGACCGAAAATTTTGAAAAAAAATGATATTTTCTACTTTTTGTTATAAAAAAAAATCCAATAAACTAAATTTTAGTCATACATTTAGGCCAAAATGTATTCGGCCACATGTCTTTGGTAAAAAAATGTCAATAAGCGTATATTTATTGGTTTGCGCAAAAGTTATAGCGTCTACAAACTAGGGTACATTTTCTGTACTTTACACAGCTTTTAGTTTATGACTGCCTATGTCATTTCTTAAGGTGCTAAAATGGCAGGGCAGTACAAAACCCCCCCAAATGACCCCATTTTAGAAAGTAGACACCCCAAGGAAATTGCTGAGAGGTATGTTGAACACATTGAATATTTATTTTTTTTGTCCCAAGTGATTGAATAATGACAAAAAAAAAAAAAAAATAAATATTTACAAAAAGTTGTCACTAAATGATATATTGCTCACACAGGCCATGGGCCTATGTGGAATTGCACCCCAAAATACATTCAGCTGCTTCTCCTGAGTATAGGGATACTACATGTGTGGGACTTTTTGGGAGCTTAGCCGCGTACGGGGCCCGAAAACCAAGCACCGCCTTCAGGATTTCTAAGGGTGTAAATTTTTGATTTCACTCTTCACTGCCTATCACAGTTTCGGAGGCCATGGAATGCCCAGGTGGCACAAAACCCCCCCCAAATGACCCCATTTTGGAAAGTAGACACCCCAAGCTATTTGCTGAGAGGCATATTGAGTCCATGGAATATTTTATATTTTGACACAAGTTGCGGGAAAGTGACACTTTTTTTTTTTTTTTTTTTTTTGCACAAAGTTGTCACTAAATGATATATTGCTCACACAGGCCATGGGCATATGTGGAATTGCACCCCAAAATACATTTAGCTGCTTCTCCTGAGTATGGGGATACCACATGTGTGGGACTTTTTGGGATCCTAGCCGCGTGCGGGGCCCCGAAATCCAATCACCGCCTTCAGGATTTCTAAGGGTGAAAATTTTTGATTTCACTCTTCACTGCCTATCACAGTTTCGGAGGCCATGGAATGCCCAGGTGGCACAAAACCCCCCCAAATGACCCCATTTTGGAAAGTAGACACCCCAAGCTATTTGCTGAGAGGCATGGTGAGTATTTTGCAGCTCTCATTTGTTTTTGAAAATGAAGAAAGACAAGAAAAAACATTTTTTTTTTCTTTTTTCAATTTTCAAAACTTTGTGACAAAAAGTGAGGTCTGCAAAATACTCACTATACCTCTCAGCAAATAGCTTTGGGTGTCTACTTTCCAAAATGGGGTCATTTGGGGGGGTTTTGTGCCACCTGGGCTTTCCATGGCCTCCGAAACTGTGATAGGCAGTGAAGAGTGAAATCAAAAATTCACGCCCTTAGAAAGCCTGAAGGCGGTGCTTGGTTTTCGGGGTCCCGTGCGCGGCTAGGCTCCCAAAAAGTCTCACACGTGGTATCCCCGTACTCAGGAGAAGCAGCAGAATGTATTTTGGGGTGTAATTTCACATATTCCCATGGCATGTTTGAGCAATATATCATTTAGTGACAACTTTGTGCAAAGAAAAAAAAAAAAATTTGTCTTTCCTGCAACTTGTGTCGCAATATAAAATATTCCATGGACTCGACATGCCTCTCAGCAAATAGCTTGGGGTGTCTACTTTCCAAAATGGGGTCATTTGGGGGGGTTTTGAACTGTCCTGGCATTTTATGCACAACATTTAGAAGCTTATGTCACACATCACTCAATCTTCTAACCACTTGAAGACAAAGCCCTTTCTGACACTCATTGTTTACATGAAAAAGTTATTTTTTTTTGCAAAAAAATTACTTTGAACCCCCAAACATTATATATTTTTTTAAAGCAAATGCCCTACAGATTAAAATGGTGGGTGTTTCATTTTTTTTTTTCACACAGTATTTGTGCAGCGATTTTTCAAACGCATTTTTTGGGGAAAATACACACTTTTTCAAATTTTAATGCACTAAAACACACTATATTGCCCAAATGTTTGATGAAATAAAAAAGATGATCTTAGGCCGAGTACGTGGATACCAAACATGACATGCTTTAAAATTGCGCACAAACGTGCAGTGGCAACAAAATAAATAAATTTTTAAAAGCCTTTAAAAGCCTTTACAGGTTACCACTTTAGATTTACAGAGGAGGTCTACTGCAAAAATTACTGCCCTCGATCTGACCTTCGCGGCGATACCTCACATGCATGGTGCAATTGCTGTTTACGTTTGACGACAGACCGCCGCTTGCGTTCGCCTTAGCGCGAGAGCAGGGGGCGACAGGGGTGCTTTTTTTTTTTTTTTTCTTTATTATTTTTTTGCTTTTTTATCTTATTTTTAAACTGTTCCTTTCATTTTTTTTTTTTTTATCATTTTTATTGTTATTTAGGGGAATGTAAATATCCCCTATGATAGCAATAGGTAGTGACAGGTACTCTTTTTTGAAAAAATTGGGGTCTATTAGACCCTAGATCTCTCCTCTGCCCTCAAAGCATCTGACGACACCAAGATCGGTGTGATAAAATGCTTCCCCAATTTCCCAATGGCGCTATTTACATTCGGCGAAATCTAAGTCATAAAATGCTCATAGCTTCCGGTTTCTTAGGCCATAGAGATGTTTGGAGCCACTCTGGTCTCTGATCAGCTCTATGGTCAGCTGGCTGAATCACCGGCTGCATTCTCAGGTTCCCTGTTGAGACAGGAGAGCCAGAGAAAAACACGGAAGACGGTGGGGGGGGGGGGGGCATTCCCTCCCACGGCTTGTAAAAGCAGTCTAGAGGCTAATTAGCCACTAGGATTGCTTTTACATGAAAGCCGACCGCTGGCTGAAAAGAATGATACCAAGATGATACCTAAACCTGCAGGCATCATTCTGGTATAACCATTCAAAGTCGTGAATGGCGTACCTGAAGACAAAAAAATGGTTAACAATAAAGCACAGTAAACGGTAAAGTATAAAAAATTGCATACCTGAAAAGCAAACATGATAAAACATAACAATAAAACATTGCAGAATAGAATACAGTAAAAAAGAGCAGAACAATAGAGAGAGAGAGAATAGAGAGAGAGAGAACAATGAAACGACAACTATTTTTTTAAATTTTATATATATTTTTTTTTTTTTACACTTTTTTTGTAACTAACTTTTATAACGGTAACCGGTTCCAAGTTCGGGTCTCTCAAAATGCGATGGCATCTTGGGAGACCCTGTGAAAGTGTGCCTAGTCTGTGGAATGCTGTACCCTACGCTAATACTCAACTAATGAATGGTAGCGTTCAAAACATTCACCAATGCAAAGACCAGGATTGTCAGGACAGGAGGGACAATAATAGCGGGTGTCACGCCTATATCCGTGCTTGCTGCAGACACAACATCTTTTTTGGGGGGGGTTCGTTGGGTAGGGGTACTCGGGAGGACATAAAGAAAATGCCTCTCATGCAGCCGACTGCATTTGGTTGGGGATGTGAATGGGGGAAGTACGGGCGCTGCAGAAGCGGTGGGTTCCCAATTAGGATTGGCGAATGCAGCAGGAAGGGCACTATGGGCACGACGGGCCTGTGTTTGTCTTCTTGGTGGCAGCGGGACACTACTTGTGCTTGCCACCTCACCAGCTTGAACTGCACTTATGGGACTCGCCACGTCACCAAGTGTTACTGCAGTGATGGTTTGACTACGACCGGGCTGTACTAGGCCGCTGGCGCTTGCCAGTTCAATAAAAAGCTACAAAAAAAACTGTTAGCGATCGCAGGGATCAGGCCTGACTCTGCGAACGCTGCAGTTATGCGTTAAGTGTTTTGTAAGTGACAGTGATCGATCGATACTGCACTTGGGTGGGCTGGGCCGGGCGGAGGGGCAAAATGCAGGTGCTAGCAGGTATCTGGGCTGATCCCGCTAACACTGCGTTTTTGGGAACCCTAAACTGCTGGGGACGCTAGTATAGATCTGATCGGATCAGATATTGATCCGTTCAGATACTATACCACTAAGGGAGGCGTATGCTGCGTGCGTGGGTGTTAGCGGTACTGGCGCTAATCTGACGCTGCTTGGGGCTGGTGCTTGCCAGTTCACCAAAATACTACCAAAAAAACTGTTAGCGATCGCAGGGATCAGGCCTGACTCTGCGAACGCTGCAGTTATGCATTTAGTGTTTTGTAAGTGTCAGTGATCGATCGATACTGCACTTGGGTGGGCTGGGCTGGGCCGGGCGGAGGGGCAAAACGCAGGTGCTAGCAGGTATCTGGGCTGATCCCGCTAACACTGCGTTTTTGGGAACCCTAAACTGCTGGGGACGCTAGTATAGATCTGATCGGACCAGATATTGATCCGTTCAGATACTATACCACTAAGGGAGCTGTACGGTGCGTGCGTGCGTGGGTGTTAGCGCTACTGGCGCTAACCTGACGCTGCCTGGGGCTGGTGCTTGCCAGTTCACCAAAATGCTACCAAAAAAACTGTTAGCGATCGCAGGGATCAGGCCTGACTCTGCGAACGCTGCAGTTATGCGTTTAGTGTTTTGTAAGTGACAGTGATCGATCGATACTGCACTTGGGTGGGCTGGGCGGAGGGGCAAAACGCAGGTGCTAGCAGGTATCTGGGCTGATCCCGCTAACACTGCGTTTTTGGGAACCCTAAACTGCTGGGGACGCTAGTATAGATCTGATCGGATCAGATATTGATCCGTTCAGATACTATACCACTAAGGGAGGCGTATGCTGCGTGCGTGGGTGTTAGCGGTACTGGCGCTAATCTGACGCTGCCTGGGGCGACGCATATCACCGCCGGGCGATCAGGGGGCTAAACCTTTATTCGGTAATAAACGGCGGGTGCCCTGACACTATAAAAAATAAACTAACCAGCGTCACCCGTAACAGTTATACGGTGATCAGTGGTGGAAGGGTTAACTAGGGGGCCATCAAGGGGTTAAAACATTTATTCGGTAGTATATGGGGGTCCCTGACGCTATAAAACGCTGACGGCGAACCTAAATATTTAGGTCCCTAACTAGCGTCACCAGCGACACTAATACAGCGATCAGAAAAATGATCGCTTAGCGACACTGGTGACAGGGGGTGATCAAGGGGTTAAAACTTTATTAGGGGGGGTTAGGGGGGTACCCTAGACCTACAGGAGGCTAATACTCACTGTCCCAACACTGTAACTGTCACAAACTGACACCAATGCAGTAATCAGAAAAAAAAAAAAAAAACTGCTGGTGTCAGTTTGTGACAGGGGGGGGGTGATTGGGGGGGGATCGGGATGTTTTGTGTGCCTGGCATGTTCTACTGTGTTGTGTAGTGTTGGTGCACTCACATACCTGTCTTCTCTCCTCGGGCCGGAACGGAAATTACCGAGCCGAGGAGAGATGACATCATTTCCTTTGCTGCTGTTTAGCATACAGCAGCAAAGGAATGATTCGATTGGCCGGCGGCGATCGCGAGGGGGGGCCACGAACGGATGGCCTCCCCCTCACCTCCGATCTCCGTGGGACAAAAGACGACCGCCTCGGGCACCGGGGGGGGTCCGATCGGACCCCCCACCCGCGGAAGGCAAATCACGTATATGTACGTGATTTTGCCTGTCCGTGCCACCTTGCCGACGTACATCGGCGTGAGGCGGTCGTCAAGTGGTTAAATATGTATATAGTTTAGATACTAATCCCTTTGGCCCCTGAGTTCTTAGAGTTCATAGACCTGATCCAGTACTACTATTCCTTTATGCATCCAGAATTTATTATCTTGCAGTGTACTTAATTCCTCAAAGGGGTTATTCCACATGGATAGCTCAGATGGTTTGTCCCTAAATCGTGTTAACTTTTTAACATCCTGCCATACCGATCGTGCCAAAGAGAGCATGGGAATCTTTACCCTTGGTAATTGTTTGTCGTGCCTCAAGTCATGCCAGTAGACTCTCAGCATGGACAATCCTTAAAAGTTACTTCTCCACTCCCAAGCTTTGTTCCTGTACCAACCAAGTACGCAAATGTCTTAGTTGCCCCGCGAGGTGATACATATCTGGCAAGGCCAGTCCTGCCTCTGGTTTTGGCCGCTGTAATGTTGTAAGCTTTACTTTACATCTGCCATTAGCCCATATAAATTTAGTAAATTGAGAGTTCAGGCTTTTAAAAATCTTTTTAGGCACTACTACTGGGGAGTGTGAAAAAATATATAAACACTTTGGTAATAAAATCATTTTAATTAAATTTATTCTACCCACCACTGACAATGACAGCTTACTCCAGATCCTCAGCTTACATTTATTGTGTTCCATCAATGGATATACATTGGCCACCAGTGCATCAGAGGGTTGTCTTGTTATGTAGATCCCTAAGTACTTAAAGGAGTGCATTACTCTAAATGGGGCATCTATCCTTTCCTCCCTTTCTGATTCTTGCTGCAATGGCATAAGAAAGCACTTCTGCCAATTAATCTTAAGCCCTGAATACTGGCCAAATGTGTCTATTATAGGCGTTGCTTTTCCCAATGTTCTCTGCATATCCTGCATATACAGTATAATATTGTCAGCGTAAAGTCCAATCTGTTCTATATTGTCACCCAACTCTATCCCCTGATATTCTACAGTTTGCCGAAACTGTAGGGCCAACAACTCTATTGTAATAGCAAACAAAAGAGGGGATAGTGGGCATCCCTGCCTCATGCCCCTAAATAAGTTTGACGGAGTCAATATTTCATTAATCAATAATTTTGATCGTGGGTTTGCATATAGTATTTTAACCCACTGTTTAAATCCATTACCAAAGCCAAAATTCCCCAGTGTTGCCTGTAAGAATTTCCACTCCTGAAGGCTCTAGCTGTATCAAGAGATGCCAGAGCTCCCGTCACTGGGATATACTCCCTCATTTGTGCCACCAGTTGCGTTCTGCGAATATTTATCAATGTTAATTTACCTGGTATGAAACCTGTCTGCTCTGTATGGATTATAGATGTTTTTACGGTGTTCAATTTCCTGGCCAATATCCTGGCCAAAATGTTATAATCACAATTTAATAAGGATATTGGCCTATCCGAGGTACATTCATAATGGGTCCTTATCCGTTTTTAGAATGTAAAATTACCGTTGCCTCATGCATTGAATATGGAATTCCCCCCCTCATAAAGGCCTCTCTATATACCCTAGTTAGTATTGGGGCTACCAAGTCTACATATCGACTATACACTTGCAAAGGTATCCCATCTGGTCCTGGGGATTTACTACTAGCTAAGGAGGAGATCGCCTCCCTTACTTCTTCCTCCATAATCTCCCCATCCATTCATTTTGCATTTTCTCTTGATATTTCAGGATACTTTAGCTCCTTCAGATAGCTGTAAATGTTAATGAAGTGGCATATAATTTAACATAATATTCATAAAAGCCTTTCAGAATTTCTTCTATTGTATAGGCTATTCTCCCCTGTTCATTTAGTATTTTGGAAATCGCTGAGGTTGTTGTTTGTTGTTTGGCAATAAATGCCAATAGTCTACTAGACTGATTTCCTTGTTCAAAAAATGTCCGCCTCATAAAAAATTGTTTCCGTTTAGCCTTTATTTCTAGTTGACCTTTATATAGCCTAAGAAGACTTTCCCATCTTGCCTGATTCTCACTCGAGGGATTAGATACAAATTCGTCCTCTGCTTGTACACACAGCCCAGCTAATTCCTCCTCTCCTTGCCTACTGGATTGTTTAATATAGGATATGGTTGACTTCAGTGCCCCCCCTCCCCCGCAAGTATGCCTTAAATGCATTCCACAACCTGCCATCTATTGCGTGATTCTCATGTGCCTCAAAAAAGGCATTTAGCTGGTCTGGGATACGATCGTTGGGCCCAATCTGAGATAGCCAATATGGATGCATTTTCCAAGTTGTATAGCTCCCCCTGGGGCTAATATTTAACCTGAACATTAATGGAGAGTGAACAGATACCCCCCTGGGGAGATGGGTGCTTGACTGCATCAGTGGTTGTACTTTGCCATTCTCACATGCCATATCTATTCGGGATAAACACCTTCCTCCTGGAGTTGTCCACGAGTACCTTCCAGTTTGTGGGTTCCCGATTCTCCGTAGGTCAGACAACCCTATCTCCGCAAAGAGTTTTTTTAGCATATTCTCTCTATTCACCCTATTATGGGCTACACCTCAACACCTGTCTAAGACTGCATCCAATAGCATATTAAAATCCCCCATACATATCACATAGGCATCAGAGTATTGAGCCATAAACAGCACTGCATCCTTTACTACCTGTATACCTGCATGTGGTGGGTTATAAATTCCCATGAGTACAAATGGCAAAGAATATAATATTGCATATATAAATACATCTCTCTACCCTCAGAGTCACATTTATAGCTAATACACTCCCATGGTACCGAACAATGTATCAGCATTGACACTCCCCTTGAGTAGGATGTGTGATATGAGTGATGGATATGATTAACCCATGGTTTCTTCAAATATTTTAAACTATCTTTTCCCATATGCGTTTCTTGTAAACATATTATTTTTGCCTTAGTCTGTTGAATGATTGAAAATGCCTGACTTCTCTTAGTGGTTGTCCCCAGTCCTCTTACATTCCATGATATACATGTGCATTGTTTATTCGTGTTTTTTATGGTTGGTAATTAATAGGGGCCATTACCACTTAACATCCTATCTTTCATTGTATTTATCCGCATCATATAAGGGAGTGTAGCTGCAGCCAGTAGTAACCATTTTACATCCATTCTAAACCTCTTACCATGTACAAATTCAAAATACTTTTAATTCCAGATGTACTAAATAAAAAAAAAAAAGAGACCTTGCCTGCATATGGCATTACCAATAATGCAGGCAATTCGTAAAGTGTCCATAATGTCTAACTTCAAGAGTGCAGCTATTTTATTTGACTTAAAATATCTATATATCCCTAGCTACAACCACACAGGGAACAAAAAACAAAACAACAAAAAAAGACAAAAAACACATCCCAAATAAACTACCGCCACACTATATCCTTGCTTAAATCCATCTATAAAGAAAATTAATAAAGTGCAGCGCTATAATTATGCACAAAATAACCCTATATATAAATGACATGTGCCAAATTAGGTGCAAATGTGCAGTTCAGTATAGTGAATACATAATATAAAATTAAAAAAAACAAAAAAAAAAGACATGCGATTCTATGCAGTTAGTATGCAATAAAGCCAAAAAATGTAAAAAAAAATAAAGTCGCATAGAGAAAAAGGGCATAGACATATTTAAAGTGCAGTCATTGTGCAAAAATGCAGTGATTATGCAAAGAAAAAAGAACAGGTATCAAAAAATTCATATGTGGCTGTAAAATTTAATCCAGTACCAAAGATGTTATTTTATGTGATTTTATGCGATAAAAAAAAAAAAAAAACACACAACAAAAAAAAAAGGGGGGGGGGGGTTATAAAGTCCAAAGAGATATATTTTCAATACATATTTTCATTGCCCTGATTCCTTAGAGGATGTCCTCACATTGGTCCGTAGCCATTCTTGGGTCTGCTCTACAGTGGTGAAAAACAAAACCTTCCCTTTATCCTCCACTCTTAACTGAGCTGGATAAGCCATTGAATACACAGTCCCATTTTCACGTAGCTTCTGCTTGATCTCGTTGAAGCTAGCCCGCTGCTTTTGCAGCTCCAGGGAGAAATCTGGGAATATTGAAATTTTTACATTTTCAAATTGTATTATGCTCTTTTGTCGAGCCTTATGCAAAACGAAATCACGGTCCTTACAGTTCAGTGTGCAAGAAGTGGCCTTGGGGGAGCATCGGGTTGCGGTGGTTTTACAGGTACTCTGTGTGCTTGCTTAACCAAAAATGCACATGAAAATACAGCACCAGGAAATGTAACCTTCAACCATCTTTCCACAAAATCTCCTGCATTCTGACCTTCTGCTCTTTCTGGTAAGCCTATGATTCTAATATTTGGCGCATGCGATTCTCAAAATCATCCAATTTCTGCTGCCACATTGCTACTTTCTTCTCCGTGATCTACAGCTTATTGACCATAGGTAAAACACTATCTTCCAGAGCTAACACTCTATTTTCAGCTTCAGTAATCTGCTTCCGCATACATTGCATGTCCTGTCTCAAAAAGCCAATATCAGTCTTAATTCCTTCCATTTTACCTGATAAAGCCATGTTAGATGTTTTGTATTGCTGCCAGCAGCTGAGCATTCACCTCTTCCAACGTTAATTTACTCTGGCTCTCCAACCTCTCTGTCTTCTCTGCAGCTTTGTGTTTAGCAGCCTCAGCTGATCCTTCGCTCCGAGTGTTCGGGGGACTCCGTCCAGCCCCCTGGCCCTCAGAGCGGGCATATTCTTCCAGTTTCTCTGCTTCTGTCTGTTGTGTATTGATTTCTCCCACAGAGTGGCAAGGAGGGGGGACACCACTTATGGCGGCAGAGAGACTGACTATATAAAAGCCTCCAAAGGGATATAAAAAAGCCGCTGCTCAAATCAGGATACTGCCGGAGGCTCAGGCTGAGACACAAGCTCCGCTACTCACGTCCGTCCATGACAGCGGAAGCCACACCTTGTGATGTCTCCAGTGCTGATTTTGTACGTTTGCCCATTGACAAAGAAATGATCAGTTTATAATTTTAATGGTAGGTTTATTTTAACAGTGAGAGACAGAATAACAACAAAAAAATCCAGAAAAGCACATTTCAAAAAAGTTATAAATTGTTTTGCATTTTAATGAGTGAAATAAGTATTTGACCCCTTCGCAAAACATGACTTAGTACTTTTTGGCAAAACCCTTGTTGGCAATCACAGAGATCAGACGTTTCTTGTAGTTGGCCACCAGGTTTGCACACATCTCAGGAGGGATTTTGTCCCACTCCTCTTTGCAGATCCTCTCCAAGTCATTAAGGTTTCCAGGCTGACTTTTGGTAACTTGAACCTGCAGCTCCCTCCATATATTTCCTATGGGATTAAAGTCTGGAGACTGGCTAGGCCATTCCAGGACCTTTAATGTGCTTCTTCTTGAGCCACTTCTTTGTTGCCTTGGCCGCGTGTTTTTGGTCATTGTCATGCTGGAATACCCATCCACGATCCATTTTCAGTGCCCTGGCTGAGGGAAGGAGGTTCTCACCCAAGATTTGACGATACATGGCTCCTTCCATCGCCTCTTTGATGCGGTGAAGTTGTCCTGTCTACTTAACAGAAAAACACCCCCAAAGCATAATGTTTCCACTTCCATGTTTGATGGTGGGGATGGTGTTCTTGGCAGCATTCCTCCCCTAAAAAGATGAGTTGATGCCAAAGAGCTCGATTTTGGTCTCATCTGGCCACAACACTTTCACCCATTTCTCCTCATCATTCAGATGTTCATTAGCAAACTTCAGACAGACCTGTACATGTGCTTTCTTGAGCAGGGGGACCGTGCGGGCGCTGCAGGATTTCAGTGCATCATGGTGTAGTGTGTTACCAATTGTTTTCTTGGTGACTATCGTCCCAGCTGCCTTGAGATCGTTGACAAGATTCTCCTGTGTAGTTCTGGGCTAATTCCTCACCATTCTCATGATCAATGAAACTCCACGAGGTGAGATCTTGCATGGAGCCCCAGATCGAGGGAGATTGACAGTTATTTAGTGTTTCTTCCATTTGCGAAAAAACACAGCAACTGTTGTCACCCTCTCACCAAACTACTTGGCGATGGTCTTGTAGCCCATTCCAGACTTGTGTAGGTCTACAATCTTGTCCCTGACATCCTTGGACAGCTCTTTGGTCTTGGCCATGGTGGAGAGATTGGAATCTGATTTAATTGCTTCTGTGGACAAGTGTCTTTTATACAGGTAACAAGCTGAGATTAGGAGCACTCCCTTTAAGAGAGTGCTCCTAATCTCAGCTCGTTACCTGTATAGAAGACACCTGGGAGCCAGAAATCTTGCTGATTGATAGGGGATCAAATACTTATTTCACTCATTAAAATGCAAATCAATTTATAACTTTTTTACAATGTTTTTCTGGATATTTTTGTTGTTGTTCTGTCTCTTACTGTTAAAATAAATCTACCATTAAAATTATAGACTGATAATTTCTTTGTCAGTGGGCAAATGTAAAAAATCAGCAGGGGATCAAAACTTTTTTCCCTCACTGTAGGCAAACTAACAAACAGCTATTTCTTCAGAGGAGGAATGGGTAGAAATCTGCAAAAATGTGTTAAAATCCTTGCAATATACATCAAGCACTCAGAGGGGATTGCTTTTTTCTTAACAAAAGTGGAGTTACTCTTTAAGCTTTAATGTCAAAGTAAAACAGATCTTTACATAGTAATTTAAATAATTTTTAAATTGTGTGCTTTCCAAAGACTGTTGTCTAGTAAATAATCTAATGTAACTGCAAGTTTTAGAAAGTTGAGCATACACAAAAGATGGTAAATCAACATAGATTAGTAGTGAATAAACATGAACATTTTTCCCTTCATGTTTTTTTTTGATCCTCCTCATATGCCCCCTATGACAAAAACAATATGTGCCTAAGAGCAGCCAAAAGTGAAAACAGGAAAATCAGCACAAGGGATGACATAACTCACAGCCATTGTGCCTCTTATGCTGATGCCCCTGCTTTTAGTAGGATTCCTCTTCCGTCCTGTCCCCCACCCCCACCCCCCAGGCTGTGATAGGTCCCATCATGAGTGCCCAAATGGAGGGGGCATAGCTATCAATTATGCACCTGTCCATTAAATTCTGTTTGATTAATAGAAGCTGTAGTATGGCTACTATAAATAGAGCAGCTAGGTGGGAAGAGCAGGCTTGCTTGATCGTGAGCCTGTGACAGCCTGTTGTAATAACCCTCCTGCACCTAAGAATTGATGGAGGAGGATGGATGACACAACCATCTAAAAGAAGAGGAATCCACACAAAAGACACATTTTACAGACTGTATGTTACTTCTTTTATGCTGATTTTTTTTTTTTTTGCTGCACTTAGGGGTGGCTGAACTCTAACATAAATATGCATATAAAAGCAAGAGAAAAGGTCTTCAAAAAATAAGGCTGAGGGGTCATTGTCAGCATTCCAACAATACAAAGGATGCAACAATCAGTGCAATCAGATCTGCTAAAATAGGGAAGATGAAGGGAATCTGGTGACAAAAGAGTGAGAAGGCAAAGGTTTTATTTATTTTTATTTATTTCAGGTACTTATAATAGCACCATCAATTTACACAGCGCTTAAGTGGTCACGTATACAGTGTACATTCACATCAGTCCCTTCTCTCAGGGAGCTTACCACCTAAGGTCCATAACACACATTCATACATATACTAGGGCCAATTTAGACAGCATCCGATTAACCTACCAGCATGTCTTTGGAGTGTGGGAGGAAACATTACCCGAAGGAAAGCCACGCAGGCACAGGGAGAACATGCAAACTCCAGGCAGATGGTGTTGTGGTCGGGACTGTGCTGCCCAAGTTTACATGCCTTCTCCTCCGTTTTCATGAAGGAAAAAGAGGAATATAGTAACTAAGACTAATGTTATTAATACGTCATAGAATGTACCCTCATGGCTAACAGAAGCCAGTGTCAGAAATAGACTTGAAAAATGTAACCCAAATAAATCACAAGGACCAGATGGCTTACAAACTAGAGTCTTTAAGGAACTCAGTCAGGTGATGGCTAGACCGCTATTCCTAAATTTTACAGACAGTTTACTGACAGGAATGGGTACTAGCTGATTAGAGGAAAGCCAACGTGCTACCAATATTTAAAAAAGGGCCAAGATATATCCCTTGAAACTACAGCCCAGTCAGCCTAACATCAATAGTCTGTAAGCTACTGGAGGAGATAAGGAACTATATCCAAGCTTTTAGTAATGAAAACAATATCATTAGTAGTAATCAGCATGGATTCATGAAGGATCATTCTTGCCATACCAATCTATTATCGTTCTATGAGGAAGTGAGCTGCCATCTAGATAAAGGTAGGCCTGTGGATGTGCTATATTTGGATTTTGATTCCATTTGATTCCCCACAAATGTTTACTTTATAAACTGAGGTCTGTTGGCATGGACCATAGGGTAAGTACCTGGATAGAAAACTGGTTACAAGGGCGTGTCCAAAGGGTGGTGATAAATAGCGAATACTCCAGAATTGTCTGGTGTGGTATGTGGGGTCCCCCAAGGATCTGTACTGGGACCAATTCTGTTTAATTTATTTATAAATGATATAGAGGATGGGATAAATAGTTTTTTTTTTTTTTTAAATCAGAAAGGTTTTTTATTGAACTTGTCAAGAATTAACAACATCCAATAGTTCAGGAATATAAATGATTCTTCAGGCAAAAGCTTATGCACACGTATGTTCTCCTTACCACTGCTACATAACAAAGTATCCTGGCACTCTACTTCCATTACTCCATTCCTCCACCAACACAGCCCTCATCTTTTATGCAACATTGCAAAAGTATAAACATTACCAGTTCTCTGGGGCTCAGACCAGGTGTATCTAGCCAGCATGACCATATGCATTCAAACCTGCCCAGACATCCCCTATGCTGGTAGATGTATCTTTCCATGATAAGGGTATTTCCCATGTGGGTGGGAAGGCAGACTTCCAACCCATCAAAATGAGTTTCCGGGCCTGGAACAGTGCCCTAGAGAATGCAGTCCTGATCATTTCCTCAGGGATCACATCCTCAAGAACCCCCAGTATACAGCATATAGGGTCTATAGGTACCCAAGTTTGGAACACCCTTTTGAGTGTACCAACCACCTCGCTCCAGTACCGGTGGAGTTTCGGGCATCACCACAGGAGATGGATGAGGTCCCCGTCGTGCTGTCGACAATCTGCCCATCTTATGTAATTTTACCGGAGTGTAATGTACCCTCAGTATTATATACAATTGGGAGACCTTTTGAGCCACATTCAAAGAGCATGTGGTAATGGACTGTAGGGCCTCCTCCCATTGATCTCCCGTAAGTTGCCCTAGATCTTTCTCCCACGCTGACACTGCCCTACATAGGTATGCCTGTAGGTGTCTTGTGAGTAGCATTTGGTATCATTGGGATATAATCCCTTTCGTTGCAGGGCTAGAATGCATCATATGGAATACTGGAGTGGGTGACAGTATCCACTCTCCTGCATCCCCCTGCGCATTCACAGCATGCCTGAGCTGAAGGTATGGGTACCACATGGTAGCGGGTAGTTTAACCACTTGCCGACCGCCTCACGTCTATATACGTGAGCAGAGCGCCACGGGCAGGCAAAATCACGTACCTGGTACGTGATTGCCTTCCCGCGGGCGGGGGGTCCGATCGGACCCCCCCCCCGGTGCCATCGGCGGTCGGCATTTGGTTGGGAGCGATGAGAGACGAGGGGGAGACCATCCGATCGTGGCCCCCCCCTCGCGATCGCTCCCAGCCAATGAGAAACATCCTCTGCCTCTGTATAGTACACAGAGGCAGAGGATGTGATGTCATCTCTCCTCGGCTCGGCAGTTTCCGTTCCAGCGCCGAGGAGAGAAGACATGTAAGTGCACCAACACTCACACACAACACAGTAGAACGTGCCAGGCACACTAAACACCCCCGATCCCCCCCCAATCACCACCCCCCAGTCACAAACTGACACCAGGCAGGTTTTTTTTTTTTTTTTCCTGATTACTGCATAGTGTCAGTTTGTGACAGTTAGCAGTGGTAGGACAGTTAGTATTAGCCCCCTGTAGGTCTAGGGTACCCCCCTAACCCCCCCTAATAAAGTTTTAACCCCTTGATCACCCCCTGTCACCAGTGTCACTAAGCGATCATTTTTCTGATCGCTGTATTAGTGTCACTGGTGACGCTAGTTAGGAACGTAAATATTTAGGTTCGCTGTCAGCGTTTTATAGCGACAGGGACCCCCATATACTACCTAATAAATGTTTTAACCCCTTGATGGCCCCCTAGTTAACCCTTCCACCACTGATCACCGTATAACTGTTACAGGTGACGCTGGTTAGTTTGTTTATTTTTTATAGTGTCAGGGCACCCGCCGTTTATTACCGAATAAAGGTTTAGCCCCCTGATCGCTCGGCGGTGATATGCGTCGCCCCAGGCAGCGTCAGATTAGCGCCAGTACCGCGAACACCCACGCACGCACCGTACACGCACCGTACACCTCCCTTAGTGGTATAGTATCTGAACGCATCAATATCTGATCCGATCAGATCTATACTAGCGTCCCCAGCAGTTTAGGGTTCCCAAAAACGCAGTGTTAGCGGGATCAGCCCAGATACCTGCTAGCACCTGCGTTTTTCCCCTCCGCCCGGCCCAGCCCACCCAAGTGCAGTATCGATCGATCACTGTCACTTACAAAACACTAAACACATAACTGCAGCGTTCGCAGAGTCAGGCCTGATCCCTGCGATCGCTAACAGTTTTTTTGGTAGCATTTTGGTGAACTGGCAAGCACCAGCCCCAGGCAGCGTCAGATTAGCGCCAGTACCGCTAACACCCACACACGCAGCATACACCTCCCTTAGTGGTATAGTATCTGAACGCATCAATATCTGATCCGATCAGATCTATACCAGCGTCCCCAGCAGTTTAGGGTTCCCAAAAACGCAGTGTTAGTGGGATCAGCCCAGATACCTGCTAGCACCTGCGTTTTGCCCCTCCGCCCGGCCCAGCCCAGCCCAGCCCACCCAAGTGCAGTATCGATCGATCACTGTCACTTTTTTTTGTAGCGTTTTGGTGAACTGGAAAGCGCCAGCGGCCTAGTACACCCCGGTCATGGTCATACCAGCACTGCAGTAACACTTGGTGACGTGGCGTGTCCCATAAGTGCAGTTCAAGCTGGTGAGGTGGCAAGCACAAGTAGTGTCCCGCTGCCACCAAAAAGACAAACACAGGCCTGTCGTGCCCATAATGCCCTTCCTGCTGCATTCGCCAATCCTAATTGGGAACCCACCGCTTCTGCAGCGCCCGTACTTCCCCCATTCACATCCCCAACCAAATGCAGTCGGCTGCATGAGAGGCATTTTCTTTATGTCCTCCCGAGTACCCCTACCCAACGAACCCCCCCAAAAAAGATGTTGTGTCTGCAGCAAGCGCGGATATAGGCATGACACCCGCTATTATTGTCCCTCCTGTCCTGACAATCCTGGTTTTTGCATTGGTGAATGTTTTGAACGCTACCATTCACTAGTTGAGTATTAGCGTAGGGTACAGCATTGCACAGACTAGGCACACTTTCACAGGGTCTCCCAAGATGCCATCGCATTTTGAGAGACCCGAACCTGGAACCGGTTACAGTTATAAAAGTTACAGTTACAAAAAAAAGTGTAAAAAAAAAAAAAAAAACACAAACAAAAATAAAAAAAAATAGTTGTCGTTTCATTGTTCTCTCTCTCTCTATTCTCTCTCTATTGTTCTGCTCTTTTTTACTGTATTCTGTTCTGCAATGTTTTATTGTTATTATGTTTTATCATGTTTGCTTTTCAGGTATGCAATTTTTTATACTTACCGTTTACTGTGCTTTATTGTTAACCATTTTTTTGTCTTTAGGTACGCCATTCACGACTTTGAGTGGTTATACCAGAATGATGCCTGCAGGTTTAGGTATCATCTTGGTATCATTCTTTTTAGCCAGCGGTCGGCTTTCATGTAAAAGCAATCCTAGCGGCTAATTAGCCTCTAGACTGCTTTTACAAGCAGTGGGAGGGAATGCCCCCCCCCACCGTCTTCCATGTTTTTCTCTGGCTCTCCTGTCCCAACAGGGAACCAGAGAATGCAGCCGGTGATTCAGCCAGCTGACCATAGAGCTGATCAGAGACCAGAATGGCTCCAAACATCTCTATGGCCTAAGAAACCGGAAGCTACGAGCATTTTATGACTTAGATTTCGCCGGATGTAAACAGCGCCATTGGGAAATTGGGGAAGCATTTTATCACACCGATCTTGGTGTGGTCAGATGCTTTGAGGGCAGAGGAGAGATCTAGGGTCTAATAGACCCCAATTTTTTCAAAAAAGAGTACCTGTCACTACCTATTGCTATCATAGGGGATATTTACATTCCCTGAGATAACAATAAAAATGATTTAAAAAAAAATGAAAGGAACAGTTTAAAAATAAGATAAAAAAGCAAAAAAATAATAAAGAAAAAAAAAAAAAGCACCCCTGTCCCCCCTGCTCTCGCGCGAAGGCGAACGCAAGCGTCGGTCTGGCGTCAAATGTAAAACAGCAATTGCACCATGCATGTGAGGTATCACCGCGAAGGTCAGATCGAGGGCAGTAATTTTTGCAGTAGACCTCCTCTGTAAATCTAAAGTGGTAACCTGTAAAGGCTTTTAAAGGCTTTTAAAAATGTATTAATTTTGTTGCCACTGCACGTTTGTGCGCAATTTTAAAGCATGTCATGTTTGGTATCCATGTACTCGGCCTAAGATCATCTTTTTTATTTCATCAAACATTTGGGCAATATAGTGTGTTTTAGTGCATTAAAATTTAAAAAAGTGTGTTTTTTCCACAAAAAATGCGTTTGAAAAATCGCTGCGCAATTACTGTGTGAAGAAAAAAAATTAAACACCCACCATTTTAATCTGTAGGGCATTTGCTTTAAAATAATATATAATGTTTGGGGGTTCAAAGTAATTTTCTTGCAAAAAAAAATAATTTTTTCATGTAATCAAAAAGTGTCAGAAAGGGCTTTGTCTTCAAGTGGTTAGAAGAGTGGGTGATGTGTGACATAAGCTTCTAAATGTTGTGCATAAAATGCCAGGACAGTTCAAACCCCCCCAAATGACCCCATTTTGGAAAGTAGACACCCCAAGCTATTTGCTGAGAGTCATGTCGAGTCCATGGAATATTTTATATTGTGACACAAGTAGCGGGAAAGAGACAAATTTTTTTTTTTTTTTTTTTTTTTTTTGCACAAAGTTGTCACTAAATGTTATATTGCTCAAACATGCCATGGGGATTTGTGAAATTACACCCCAAAATACATTCTGTTGCTTCTCCTGAGTACGGGGATACCACATGTGTGGGACTTTTTGGGAGCCTAGCCATGCACGGGACCCCGAAAACCAAGCACCGCCTTCAGGCTTTCTAAGGCCGTAAATTTTTGATTTCACTCTTCACTGCCTATCACAGTTTCAGAGGCCATGGAATGCCCAGGTGGCACAAAACCCCCCCAAATGACCCAATTTTGGAAAGTAGACACCCCAAGCTATTTGCTGAGAGGTATAGTGAGTATTTTGCAGACCTCACTTTTTGTCACAAAGTTTTGAAAATTGAAAAAAGAAAAAAAAATTTTTTTTCTGGTCTTTCTTCATTTTCAAAAACAAATGAGAGCTGCAAAATACTCACCATGCCTCTCAGCAAATAGCTTGGGGTGTCTACTTTCCAAAATGGGGTCATTTGGGGGGGTTTGTGCCATCTTGGCATTTTATGGCCTTCAAAACTGTGATAGGTAGTGAGGAGTGAAATCAAAAATGTATGCCCTTAGAAATCCTGAAGGTGGTGCTGGGTTTTCGGGGGCCCCGTACGCGGCTAGGCTCCCAAAAAGTGCCACACATGTGGTATCCCCGTACTCAGGAGAAGCAGCTGAATGTATTTTGGGGTGCAATTCCACATATGCCCATGGCCTGTGTGAGCAATATATCATTTAGTGACAACTTTTTGTAAATTTTTTTTTTTTTGTCATTATTCAATCACTTGGGACAAAAAAAATAAATATTCAATGGGCTCAATTTCCTTGGGGTGTCTACTTTCCAAAATGGGGTCATTTGGGGGGGTTTGTACTGCCCTGCCATTTTAGCACCTCAAGAAATGACATAGGCAGTCATAAACTAAAAGCTGTGTAAATTCCAGAAAATGTACCCTAGTTTGTAGACGCTATAACTTTTGCGCAAACCTATAAATATACGCTTATTGACATTTTTTTTTACCAAAGACATGTGGCCGAATACATTTTGGCCTAAATGTATGACTAAAATTTAGTTTATTGGATTTTTTTTATAACAAAAAGTAGAAAATATCATTTTTTTTCAAAATTTTCAGTCTTTTTCCGTTTATAGCGCAAAAAATAAAAACGGCAGAGGTGATCAAATACCGTGGGAAGAAAAGGACGCAAATTTCGTTTGGGTACAGCATTGCATGACCGCGCAATTAGCAGTTAAAGCGACGCAGTGCCGAATTGTAAAAAGTGCTCTGGTCAGGAAGGGGGCAAATCCTTCCGGGGCTGAAGTGGTTAAATTTGTCCTGCATTTCCGGGAAGGATAGTAATTTACCATTTTCAAATATGTGTGAAAGCAAAGTTGCACCATGAACATGCCACCTGGGTCCCTGTTGCAACTTGGCAAGCTCCACATAGGTGCGATTCTCCCATATGGGGCTAAAGTCCGTAAACCCCTGTACCCTCTAAAGCTGTCTGCCCTTGTTCCATATTTTTTGTATCAGTGAGAGCGTTGGGGTCTGTTTATTAGATTTCATAAATTTTTGTGCTTCCAGTCCCATCGGGATGGTCTCAGCTCCCAGAGGCAAACAGCATAAATTGTGCCTTCGAGCCCTCCCGATCTGGGGACATAGAACCTACCAAATGCTGCAGCTGGGTCGCTATATAGTACAGCCAAGGGTTGGGAACTGCCAACCCTCCGCCGTCCTTAGATTATTGTAGCTGCTCCAGCCTGATTCTAGGGGGCCCGATATTCCACAGCAGGTGATGAAATAGAGCGTTTACTACTGTAAAAATTTTAAAAAAGTGTATTACTTCTGGCGAATTATGTAGAAAGTATAACAGCTGGGGCATTAAAATCATTTTGATTAGGTTGGCCTTACCCGCCAGTGACATTTTAAGTTAATTTTATCCCGAAAATGAGATAATAGGGGATTTATATTTATTGAGCTATATTCCCTGAGCCTAGGTGAGATCTGTATACCCAAATATTTAAAGCTAGCAACCACGGGGATGGGACACAAGTCCAGGAGTTCTACCTCCTGGTCCTCGTCTAACAGCATCAGGGCCGATTTAGACCAATTTATGGTCAGACCAGAATAGTGGCCAAACTGCATGATTATGGACATTACCCCTGGCAGTGAGTAGCTGGGATCCCCCAGAAAGAGTAACATGTCATCTGCATATAACATAATTTCTTCCTGCAAGACTCCATACTTAAACCCACAGATCCGGGAGCTAGTCCTCACCATGGCTGCCAGCGGTTCAATAGCAACTGCAAAGAGCAGGGGCGATAGCGGGCATCCCTGCCCAAAGCAAAAGCCAGTGACATTCTGTCCGCCATTCTTATTGTTGCCTGTGGAGAGGCATATAGCAACTTAACCCATGCAATAAACCGGTCTCCGAATCCAAATTTATCCAGTACTGCCCACAGATACCTCCAGCTAATACTGTCAAATGCCTTGTTGGCATCTAGGGAAAAGAGAGCCCTATGGCCCCCATTATCTGCTTGTAATTGCATGTTTATGAATAGCCTTCTTAGATTTGTAGCTGTGGATTTTTGTGGCATAAAGCCAGCTTTATCCTGGTGAATAATAGATGACACTATCCCGTTGACCCGAAGCGCCAGGACCTTAGCAAGGATTTTTATATCGATCTGGATCAATGAAATAGGCCTGTAGGAGCCCAGGTCAATGGATCCTTCCCCGATTTTAGTAACAAAATCACATTTGCTCTAGCCATAGATTCTGGGAGTTTACCTTCCTCTAAACATGCATTAAATACCTTTAACAGTTCTGGCAATATTTGTTCACTGAATTGAGTGTACACTTCCATAGGGAGGCCATCCTCTCCAGGCGCCTTATAAGTGGGAAAAGAGCCGGCCTCTAGCTGAAGCTCCTCTAATGTAATTGGGGCATCTAGTTGTTTTTTAGCCTCAGCAGACAGTGAGGGCAAATCTATGTTAGACATATATGTATCAAGATTCTCGTCCGAGTAAACTTCCCTTGACTTGTAAAGGTCTTCGTAATAGGAAGCCAGCTCGTGTACAATGGCCTCTGGGGAGTTAACCACCTTGCCATCGGAGGTGCGAATAGCACCAATGGCCAGTGACTGTTGTTGAGATCGTGCTATTTTGGCAAGCAGGCGGCCCGTCTTCTTCCCCTTCCTCATAGAATGCCAGTTTTGTAAAGAACCTTTTACGTTCTGCAGTGGAGGATCTCCAGCGGTCCAATGAGTCTTGAGCCGACATCCATGCCTCCCTTGCAGAATCAGTGGGATTATTCACATAGGTCAGTTCCAGCTGTCTCACCAGGTCTCCCGCCTGCTCCAGCATAGCTGAGGAGTTTTGTTTAACAATTTGTATCTCCTGTATAAATATACCCCTTAAATGAGCTTTAAAGGTTTCCCACTTGAGTAGGCTGTCAGTGTACTGTCGGTGTGACTTGAAAAAGTCTTGAATCTGGATGGCTATTCGTTCCTGTGAGGTAAATAACTTAAGCCAAAAGGCGTTTAACTTCCATGGGGCCCTAGGTAATGAACTTGGCGGTTGGGTGGTCAGCCATAAGGCCAAAGGAGAGTGGTCGGAGACTTCCCACGGGAAGTACACTACCTTAGAGGTGTACCCGACCATGTTGGGTGTGCCCACACACAGGTAAATACGGGACAGTGAATCACGGGTCTTTGAAAAGCATGAAAATTGTTTACTGTTTGGATTGCGTATGCACAACAGGTCCATCGGGTCCATCCATCCCACCTCTGCTAATAAGCGGCCAAGAGCAGTTCCCCGGCTTCCCACAGGGGGAGACACAGGGGGGTATCTGTCTAGTCTGGGATCTAAGTAACAGTTAAAGTCGCCCATCATCAGGACTGGGATATCAGGCTTGTTAGACAGGTAAGACAGCAGCAACCGTAGCACCTCCCGAGAAAACGGGGGGGGGGGTATATACACAAAGGCCAAAATCATAGTAATTGTATACAATTTACAGTACAGAAACACAAATTACCAGATATGTCAATGAGGGAGTCTATCTCCTGGTATGCCAGGGCTTTGTGTACCAATACACTTACTCCGCGTGAATAGGTGGAGTGATAGGCCTTCCCGATCCATGCATATTGCAGGAACCCAACCGTATCCCCCTGCAGGCTGACTATGGCCGGATGAAACATCCACAAACATGCAGAGATCATAGTCCTCTTCAGTGGATCATTTACCCCCCCCGGACATTCCATGACACTATAGGTGTAGAAGACATGGCAAACATACATATATCCACTTAAAAATATGAGGGAGTCTCTCAAACCCACACAGTGGTCTCATACACCCTTGGGGGCCGGTCAGTGAACAGTCTGGAGCAATCATCAAATAGTGTAGCACACGTGGTGGATATGGAGTAGCATGTGCATTGGAATGGCATCAAGAAGCAAAGGTAGAACATCATGTGCAAATGCGCAGCAAGACAAGCAAAGTACCTGGTATGGGATTGGCATTCAGCCTGCGGCCTACTTCCTACCAACGGGGCACAGCGAGTTCCTTCCAACCATATGGTGTGGGCTTTAACTGCCCTCCTTGTGCCAACAGGGCACAAAAACTTAAACCATGTCAACCATGGCAACAGGTAAATGGCAGGTAGTGTGTACAATCGTCCTCCATCCGTACACATACACTGAAATGTGGAAAAGAAAGTAGGTGGAATTTTACTCGCTGATAGTAGAAGACAAGTATAAGCCCTCTCTTGGCCTCATGAATGCTGAAATGGCAGTTGGGCGCCCTTCACGCCTGGGAAAAGTAATGGGAGCAGCATCAACCATCTCTGTTATTTTGACCTCGGTGGCGGAGATCTTGTTCATTCTGATCCAGCCATTCTGCAGCTGTTATTCGTAGCTTGGCCGGGAACAGCATGGCATAATGCAACTGTAGCCTTTGTAGCTGCTTTTTGACGTCTGCAAACTTGGACCTTCTGCGTTGCAGTTCCGCAGAGAAATCTGGATAAAAGGATATTTTGGTGCCATTATATTGCACAGCACCCTTTTCTCTGGCCAGTCGCAGCACAACCTCACGGTCCTTGTAGTTCAGGAGTCTGGCTAACATCGATCTCGGGGCGGTGCCAGGCGGAAGAGGCTGCGGTGGCACTCTATGTGCCCTCTCCACCATGTATATAGGAGAGAAGGCCTCCTTCCCGAATACTTCCTGCAACCAACCTTCAAGGAATGCAGTGGGGTCCCTGCCCTCCACCTTCTCACGGAGCCCAACAATGCGAACATTGTTACGTGTCAGGCGGTTCTCAATGTCGCCAGTTTTATCAAAGGCCTGACTTGCTTGCTGGGCCGCCACCCTTACATCTCAGTTCATATGGGGCATCTGATCCTCAATATCACTCACTCTTCCCTCCACGGCAAAGGTCCTCTCTCTAATTTTCTGAATGTCCTGGCGGAGGAGAGACACCGTCTCCTTCAACCCCCCAAACTTCTCTTTCAAATCATCCACTGAGGCAGTGCATTTATGTACAGCATGCAGTATTTCACTCAATGTGGTTTGGGGGCTATCCTCCGATTGCTTATGAAACAAGTCGGGCATAGGATCAGGGACAGACTCCATGGATGCAGTGTCATCCAGCCTGTCTGCCGCGTCCCTGTCTTCCTGTTCAGTGTAGATGGCAGGGTGCTGTGCTTTGGCCTGTGATGAGTCTGCAGGGCCTGCTAGCTTCTGTGTGTAATATAGCATGTCCCTGGGTTGATCTTTGATCTTAGGGGGTTTAGTGGACTTACCCCCCGGCTCCGTTTTCTTGTCCAGGCCTTGTGGTGTTCTTTGAGGCTGAAACTGCCCGGCGCCATCTTGGAGATCCTGTGAGGCCGCAGCCGCGGCATCTCCTCGGTTCCCACGGGTCATCATACCCGTTTTATCAGTAGCCACAGGGTCCTGGGGTGTCCAGAGATCAGCAGGCACCGGTCCTGGTTGGTGTTGGGCGTCTTTGGTGGCGTGGGGAGGATCAGTAGCAGGATCACCAGCAGGAGCTCCGTGGAACAAGTCTGTTCACATGCCTCTTTAGGCCACGCCCCGTGATAAATAGTTAAATTTCAATATTTGCAGATGGTACAAAGCTAAGCAGTGCAATAACTTCTGCACAGGATGTGGAAACCTTACAAGAATGCATTGGGCAACAACATAGCAAATGAGGTTTAATGTTGAAAAATGTAAGTTAATGCAGTTTGGTCTTAAAAATACTAATGGACGTTACTTGCTAGAGGTAGAACCTCTGGGGGAATCCAGGATGGAAAAGGACCTGGGGGTTTCTAGTAGATGACAGGCTCCAAAGATAAAATGGTAAATCTCCCACTCTACAAGACTCTGGTCCGGACACATCTGGAGTATTCCGTCTAGTTCTGGGCACCAGTCCTCAAGAATGATATGCTGGAACTGGAAAGAGTTCAGAGAAGGGCAACAAAACTAGCAAAGGGACTAGAGGATCTTCGCTATGGGGAAGGCTACAAGCATTGAACTTATTCTCTCTGGAGAGGGGGCACTTGTAAGGGGTATATATAATATAATATTGATATCCAAATACCTGAATGGTGACCTTAGCATAAGGAAAAAACTTTCTTTTTCGTACATCACGGGACACAGAGCCACAGTATTTACTGATGGGTTATATAGGCACCACTAGGTGATGGACACTGGCACACCCTAGACAGGAAGTTTAGCCCCCTATATAACCCCTCCCCTTTGTGACCAACTTTGCCAGTGTCTTAGTTGGTCACGAGTAAAGATGTGCTGTGCTGAACTCCACTAGAATATTCCTTACTGGGGCAAGCCATGCAACCGGATCCATTCAAAGTGTTTTTTTAGGCCAAATTGAATGGTACCAGGGCTTGGTGTCCGAAGAAACAAGGTTTTACCTGTAACGCTTCTCTTTTTAGAGAGCTGGACCCTGGGATCCAGTATTTGTTTTTTTCAGCCATATTCCTGGCGGGGTGCTTTACAGGCCCAGAGCTGTGGATCCCCCGATAAAAAAGGGGGCCCTAGTCCCTGAAGGTTTTTTTAAACAGAGCCCACCGTGAGAGGTGAAGATTGGGTCTGTTACCACAGAACCCTGCAGCTGGAGAAGGTAAGGGAGATTCCTAAGGAATTTTTTTTAATTCTTGTGGGTTTTCTCCTTTAAGTAAATGTATGCTATGCCTAAAGTCACCACCGGGGGCTGTCAAGAGCACGTACCTTTTCCATGCTTGTCAGTCTTGTCTTTGTGTCACAAGCTGCACGCTCCTCTGAGCCCATGCTCCAGGTGGGATGTGGGAAGGGGTTTTTTTTCTTGTCGGGAATGTCCCCCTACAGCTTCCTTCAGGATAGAGGCCACAGGGAAGTCGGCAGTATGCGTCACCGTCTCCCGCCGCCGCCATTGCGGCGGCTCTCCATCCACCGGCCCTCCTCTCTCCTCCGCCCCAGCCTCCCCTCCATGTGTGATCCAGTCAGGATCGGAGCCCTCGGCTCGCGCGGGAAAAGTAGTCTTTTTTTAACAAGACGAGGGGGGTGTTTGGAGGAGGGGGCGGAGCTTTAGCGCGACGTCGGCGTGGTTTAATGCCCACAATGCAGGTTATACAAAGCTATACAGTGCACTCTTTTGCAGGTGCACACAGCTCAAGGAGGGACACAGAGCAAAAGGGGGCATGTGTGTGTGGGTGACACAGGCATTCCCAGGCAAACATTTACTTAGCATCAGACTAAGCCTTGATAGCAGCGGCAGTTGCTGAACTATTTTTCTCAGCAGTGGGTGCATTTCTGGTAGTACCTCTGCATTTGTGCTTGGCACTATGGGCAGAAGGGGAGGTACAAATACCCTGAGAAATAGGGGCTCAAAGGGATTTCCCTCAGGCTCTGAGGACCCCCCCTCTGCAGCACCATCTCCCCCTGAAGGACCTAGGGAGGCTGGTCAGAGTGAGCTGTCGGGGTCAGGGGCTGCAACTGCTTCTGGCATTTCAGCCCCTGTATATATTACTTCGGAGGTTTTTTCCTCAACCATAAGTGGATTAGAGGAAAGATTAATGGCCTTAATCGCATCTTCACAAAATGGAAGAAAACGCATTAGGTCTCCGTCTACCAACCAGGACCCTCAAACAGAGGAACTCTGGGAAAGGGGAGACGAATCCCCCTCAGAGGATCGGGATGAGACTGA
The DNA here is from genome assembly GCF_042186555.1 of Aquarana catesbeiana. Lineage (NCBI taxonomy): Eukaryota > Metazoa > Chordata > Amphibia > Anura > Ranidae > Aquarana > Aquarana catesbeiana. The sequence goes on along the minus strand of NC_133328.1, from coordinate 256,957,554 downwards.
TGACTCCTCTTCTGAGGAATCAAGTGGGGAAGGACCCTCTTCAGCTTCACAGGATGAAAATTGCTGGTGCAATCTCTTGCTGGAATGGTCCGCTCCACATTTAAGTTACCCGTAACTGAGTCGGTTGAAAAACCCAGATCTTGTTTGGGTTCACTGAAGCCTCCTCAAACTGCGCATGCCTTTCCTGTTCATTTCTTGCTGGAAAAGCTTATTTATTCTGAGTGGGATCACCCAGATGAAAACTTTTTAGAAATATATGCGTTTCAAAGTGGAAAAACGTAATTTTCAGTTTGTAGCTCTGCCTTTCAGTCTAGCTACTGCACCTCGGGTGTTCACAAAGGTCCTGGGTCCTCCTCTGGCCAGATTAAGGGCCCAGGGTATACTGGTTTTAAGTGTACCTGGACGACCTGCTCTTAATAGACCGGTCAGTAGCCCACTTAGACCAAAGCTTGGTCACCACAGTCAACTACCTGGAATACCTAGGTTGGGTCCTCAAATTAGAGAAATCTTCTTTAAAACCAGTTAGAAGACTAGAGTACTTGGGTCTGGTCATAGATACAACCCAGAAGAGGGTGTTTTCACCCCAGGCAAAAATCAGTGCCATAAAGGAGCTGGTTCAGGTAGTCAGGACAAAGAGGGGTCCCTCTATTCGCCTTTATATGCGGTTCCCCTATGCTCAGTTTCATTCGAAACTGCTGCAAAACAGTATCCTGTCTGCCTGGAACAAGAAAGTCCAGGCACTAGATTTTCCGATGCGCTTGTCACCAATAGTGCGTCAGAGCCTCAGTTGGTGGTTGGTACCCAAGAATCTACGGAAAGGGAAATCCTTTTTACCAGTTACCTGGAAGGTGGTAACAACAGATGCCAGCCTTTCGGGTTGGGGAGCAGTTCTGGAAGAGATGACTGTCCAAGGGAGATGGTCCAAAACCGAAAGGTGCTTACCCATCAACATTCATTAACAGAGATTCGTGCGGCGTACCTAGCCCTAAAGGCCTGGACATTCAGGTTGCAGGGTTGTTCTGTCAGGATCCAATCCGACAATGCCACAGCAGTGACTTATATCAATCACCAAGGGGATACCAGGAGTCGTGCAGCCCAGGGAGAGGTAAACCAGATCCTAATCTTGGCAGAAAAACATGTGCCATGCATATCGGCAATCTTCATTCCAGGGGTAGAGAACTGGCAACTGGACTATTTAAGTCGCCAGCAGTTGTTCCCAGGGGAATGGTCTCTTCACCCCGACATCTTCCTGGCCATATGCCAAAGATGGGGGATCCCGGATGTAGATCTGTTCGCGTCCAGGTTCAACAACAAGATCGACAAATTTGTGTCAAGAACAAGGGATCCACTTGCATGCGGGACAGATGTGTTGGTGACTCCGTGGCATCATTTCTCACTGATTTATGCATTCCCTCCTATTCTGCTGCTACCACAACTTCTTTGCAGGATCAAGCAGGAAAAGAAGTCGGTGCTTTTAGTGGCTCGAGCGTGGCACAGAAGATCTTGGTATGCAGAAATAGTAAATATGGCGGTAGGGTCCCCATGGACCCTACCACCACGTCCAGACCTGCTATCGCAGGGACCAGTGTTCCATCCTACCTCACAAACGCTAAATTTAACGGTTTGGCTATTGAAACCCACATTCTGAAGAGTCGTAGGCTTTCAGGCCCAGTAATTTCGACCTTGATTAATGCAAGGAAGCCAGCTTCCAGTGTCATTTATTATAAAGTCTGGAAGGCATATGTCTCCTGGTGTGAATCTAGGGGTTGGCATCTCAGAAAGTATGTCATAGGGAGAATCCTTGCTTTTCTGCAAATGGAGTTAGAGATGAAGCTGGCCTTGAGTACTATTAAGGGCCAGGTCTCGGCCTTGTTGGTATTATTTCAGCATCCACTTGCTTTGCATTTTTTGGTCTGAAGCTTTATACAGGGGGTAACGCGGCTTGATCCACCGGTTAGAGCTCCCCTGAATCCCCGGGACTTGAATTTAGTTCTGTCGGCGTTACAGAAGCAGCCTTTTGAGCCGATACAACATATTTCCTTGGTCCTTTTGACAAGGAAGCTAATTTTTCTGGTAACCATTTCTTCTGCAAGAAGGGTATCAGAATTGGCGGCTCTTTCTTGTAAAGAGCCATATTTAATCATGCACAAGAATAGAGTAGTATTGCGTCCTCATCCTAGCTTTCTACCGAAAGTGGTTTCAGGTTTTCATCTAAACCAGGATATTGTTCTGCCTTCATTTTTTCCAGATCCCTGTTCTACGGAAGAAAAGTCACTACATTCTCTGGATGTAGTGAGAGCGATCGAAACCTATTTGGAAGCGACTGCTCAGATTTGCAAAACGGATGTTTTGTTTGTGTTGCCTGAAGGTCCTAAAAAAAGACAGGCAGCGTCGAAATCTACCATTGCGTGGATTTGACAGGTAATTGTTTAAGCTTATGGTTTGAAGAGGAAAGTTCCACCTTTTCAAATCAAAGCACACTCCACAAGGGGTGTTGGTGCTTCATGGACAGTGCATCACCAGGCCTCCATGGCTCAAATCTTCAAGGCTGCAACTTGGTCTTCAGTCCATACATTCATCAGATTCTATCAGGTGGATGTGAAAAGACATGAGGATATCGCCTTTGGGCGCAGTGTGCTGCAGGCAGCGGTACAAGGTCCTCAGGTCTGATTGCACCCTACTTTTGTTGTCTCTCTCCCCTCAGATAGTATTGCTCTGGGACATCCTATTAGTAAATACTGTGGCTCTGTGTCCCGTGATGTACGAAAAAGAAAATAGGATTTTTATAACAGCTTACCTATAAAATCCTTTTTTTCTCCCTTTCTTCCTTGAGTACATCACGGGACACAGAGGTCCCTCCCCACTTCTAACACACATATATTGCTTTGCTACAAAACTGAGTTACTCCCAGTAAGGGGAGGGGTTATATAGGGGGCTAAACTTCCTGTCTAGGGTGTGCCAGTGTCCATCACCTAGTGGTGCCTATATAACCCATCAGTAAATACTGTGGCTCTGTGTCCCGTAATGTACTCGAAGAAAAAGATTTTACAGGTAAGCTATTTTAGTTATAAAAATCCTATTTTTTAGTTAAAGGGAGTTTAACTGCTTGCCGCCTGCCCACCGTTAAATGACAGTTGGGCGGTGCGGCTCTCCTCCTGGGACGACGTCGCTAGGCGTGACCCCAATCTCTGTAAAGGGCCGCGTCCGCGGCTCTTTAACCGTAATGTCAGCTGTGTCCAATCACAGCGGTCACATGTAAACATGGAGTTGCCAGTAATCGGCTCTCCGTGCCTTACAGTGTGTGTGTGGCAAGGAGAGCCGATCAGCGGCATCTTCTCGCAGGGGGACATCTAGGAATGTAATGAGGGCACTGATCATCAGTGCCCTGATTAAAATATAGCAATACAGTGTCACCAATCAGTGCTCACCATTGCCCACAATCACTGTCCACCAGTGGCAGCAATCAGTGCCCACAAGTGCCACCAATCGGTGCCCATTATCAGTGCTGCCCATGACTTCTGTCGATCAGTGCCCATCAGTACCGCCTATCCGTGCCGCCTATCAGTGCCACCAAACAGTGGTCATCAGTGCCACCTATCAGTGCCCATAAGTGCGGCATATTAGTGCCTCCTCGTCAGTACCGCCTTATCAGTGCCCATAAGTGTCACCTCATCAATGCCCACCAGTTCAGCCTATCAGTGCCGCCTCATCAGCGCACATCAATGGAGGCGAAAAACTACTTGGTTACAAAATTTACTGACAGAAAAAAAGTAAAAAACATATTTTTTTCAAAATTTTTGGTCTTTTTAAAAAATTTTTTTAAATAAAAAACCCAGCAGTGATTAAATACCACCAAAAGAAATCTCTATTTGTGTGAAGAAAATTATGAAAAATTTGTTTGGGCACAGTGTAGCACAACTGCGCAATTGTCATTCAAACTGCGACAGCGCTGAAAGCTGAAAAATGGCTTGGGCAGGAAGGGGTGTAAGTGCTCGGTAGGCAAGTGGTTAAAAAGACACATAGTCATTCACAGAAATTGGAAGAGAAGCGGTTTAACCGCAATCTGCGTAGAGGGTTCTTTACAGTCAGAACGGTAAGGATGTGAAATTCTCTTCCACAAGCAGTAGTATCAACAGGGAGCGTCAATAGTTTAAAAAAACTCTGAGATGAGCATTTTGACCATCACAACATACAGGGATATGTACGATGTACTATTAACAAAGACACACGCGCGCACACACACCACAGGTTGGACTGGTGTCTTTTTGCAACCTTACCAACTGTGTATTTATATGTAAGGGTTAATTCTCACCAGATGCGATGGGGCTGTGTTCCAGCGGAGTCCCACCACATGAGAAGGCAAAATGCCTTGTCTCCTTGTGTGCCCGGTTCACACCTCCGTATTGCAGTGGCGTGAGGGTGGTGTGCACTGAAAAAAAAAAAAAGTACCACATGCAGTACTTTTTTTCAGCGCAGCACAGTGTGAGGCAATCACTGGTTGTTCACAAGTCGATCAATCAATTCAGGTTTTTTTGAATGATCAGTGCTGTTGGCTATAGCCAGCTATACTAATTATTGTATTCTGATGGTAGGGAAGGCTCCCCACTGTCAAAATGCAATACCAGTGTGGGAAGGATTCCCCCATTCGCTTCACATTTTTTTGAACGTAGAAAAAAAAATCATGTATGGCCAGCTTAAGGCTTTAAGATCTTGCTTCTGTTTGATAGTGTTGTTCCTAACCATACCCTGATCTGTTTATTGTTGATTGAACAGTATGTTTATACTTACCTAGGTGGACTTCTAAGGCCCCATGTACACAGGGCAGTTGAAAACCTCTTCTGAACTCTGGAAACTGACAGCTGATAACCAACAGTGAAAAATGTCAGTTTTACAGCTTTTACATACTGAGTTTATGCACGTTTAGCAGCTGTTATGAGCATTTGAGGTTAGAAGCGTTTTTTTAAAGATAACCTTAGGAGACCCTCCCAAATGCCCACTATGCATGAAAAACAAGTATTAACCATTTCAGCCATTCTGTGAGAGAGGAGAGAGCAGTGTGCTTTACTTATGGATTCGTTCTGTCTCTCTCTGTATGTCTGCATGTCTGTGTCTCTGTCTATCACTCTCCCTCTTTCTTTGTCTGCCTGTGTGTCTCTATCTGCCTCTCTCTCTGTCTTTCTCTCTCCCTGTCTGTCTTTCTCTCTCCCTGTCTGTCTTTCTCTCTCCCTGTCTGTCTTTCTCTCTCCCTGTCTGTCTTTCTCTCTCCCTGTCTGTCTTTCTCTCTCCCTGTCTGTCTTTCTCTCTCCATGTCTGTCTTTCTCTCTCCATGTCTGTCTCTCTCTCTCTCCCTGTCTTTCTCTCTCTCTCTCTCCCTGTCTTTCTATCTCTGCCCCTGTCTGTCTCTTTCCCTGTCAATTCAATTCAATTCAATTCAAATAAGCTTTATTGGCAGGACCACATACATGTTAGCATTGCCAAAGCAGTTGAGTTTCTATAAGAAAAATGAAGGGGGGGTGGTAATATAGAGGGGAATGGGCATAAGTCCATGTAAAAAATTTTTAAGTCTTCAGTCTTTCATGTCCCTCTCAGTCGGTGACACGCTGTCACATATTGGGCAGCAATTTTTACCGTTGGCTCCTCTTCTCCCAGTAGAAATTGGAGTTTCCTCTTCTCTTCTATAGAATTGAAGTCCGGGATGAGAGTGGAGAGTCTCTGGAAGTGAGTGTCCCTCACCAATTAGTACTTTGAGCAGTGTAGCAGGAAGTGGTCCTCATCCTCCAGGACCCCCTGGTCACATTGCTGGCACAGTCTACTCTCCCTGGGCTTGTAGGTCTGCCTGTGCCGTCCTAATTCGATTTCCAGGATGTGGGCGCTTAGTCTGTACAGGCTCAGGGTCTGTCTGTCTTTGGGGTCTTGTAGCACCTCCAGGTACGGGGCCAGTTTGTAGTCTCTCTGCAATGACTGGTAAACAGTTAGTTTTTTGGAGTTTGTTAGCTCATTTCTCCATTCTCCAACATGTTTTTCTTTGGAGTCATTGATTATGTTTTTCATTTGAGATTTTGTCAGGCCGCATTGTTGAAAGTTTGGGATAGACAAGGTGTTGATGAGTTGTTGCAGGCCACACGGCTTGGACTGGTCTTCACCGTTCAGTAAGGCATTATGGTGGCATGAGTTGGGACTGCTGTTTTGTAGGTGGTCCCAGTATGATAGCGCTCTCTTCTGTACTGCGAGAAGTAAGGGCAATCTGCCCAACTCAGACCGGCAAGCACTGTTGGAGGTGCTCCGATGAACTTGGAGGAGGTGCTTGCAGAATTCCAGATAGAATATTTCTGTTGGGCTAGGGTCCCATTTGGATTGGTCTGGGTAGGTGACAGGACCCCAAACTTCACTGCCATAAAGAAGAATTGTGGTGATGACGCTATCAAATATTCTGAGCCAGACTCTCACTGGTGGTTTTAGGTGGTACAGCTGTCTTCTGATGGCATAGAAGGCTCTGCATGCCTTGTCTTTTAGTGCCTCTATGGCTGGCTTCAAACTTCCTGATTTGTTAATTTGTAAGCCGAGGTATGTGTAGCTGTTAGGCCTCATGCACACGAGATACTCTTAAACGTGTGTTCAGAGGCAGTTGGACACTTTTTTCAACTGCCCCTGAACTCATTCAATGTTATCCTATGTGTCCATGTACACAGTCTCGTTTTTCGGCGTTTTTAGGCAGTTGTGTTTAACCTAGTTTTTCCAGAAGCAAAAAAATGGGTTCAGACGCAAAAGTTTTCCATGTTTCAGATGCCAAACGCAGCTAAACGCCGGTAGCGCATTAAGCCGCGTTTGCGTTTATAAGTGTTTTTAAAGGAACCCCATTTTTTGGACCAGAAAACACAGAAATATGATGGTAAACTGCAGCAGAGAATGACATTTTGCCACCCGACTTTGGGGCCCTATATCTCAGGGCCCCTTGGTGCTAGGAACCCCAAATTTGGTGTGTAAACACAGTGGCACTGGCACTACCACATATCCATTTGGGGTTCCTAGCACCAGGTAGCCCCGAGATACGGGGCCCCAAAGTCGGGTCACAAAATGTCAAGCACTTTTCCGAGATACGGGGCCCAAAGTCGGGTCGCAAACATTTTGTGACCCGAATTTGGGGCTCCATATCTTGGGGTCACTTGGTGCTAGGAACCCCAAATTTGGTGTGCAAACACAGTGGCACTGGCACTACCACATATCCATTTGGGGTTCCTAGCTCCAAGTGGCTCCGAGATACGGGGCCCCAAAGTCGGGTCACAATATGTCAAGCACTTTTCTGCAGAAGAGAATGACATTTTGCGAACCGAATTTTGGGCCCCATATCTGGGGGTCACTTGGTGCTAGGAACCCCAATTTTGGATATGTTGTAGTGTTAGTTCCGCTGTGTTAGCATTTGGGGTTCCTAGCACCAAGTGGCCCTGAGATACGGGGCCCCAAAGTTGGGTCGCAAAATGTCATTCTCTGCTCTGCAGATATTTCTAGACGCAAACGCGGTAAAACGCTGCTAAACATGGCTAAGTGCGGCATGCAAATGCGTCAAAACGGGCATTTCTAAATGCCAGTTTCAGCTTTTAAAAACATGTGTTCAGCAGAGTTTGCAACGGCGTCTCGTGTGCATGAAGCCTTAGTTTCATCAACAGTGCAGTTGTTTAATGTAAAGGAAGGGCTCTTTGTTTAGTATTTTTCTTTTGAAACACCATGATCTTTGTTTTACTTGAGTTGATTGGTAGCGCCAATGTGGCACTGTATTTCTCCAGCACTTCCAGGCTGTCTTGTAGGCCTTTCTCTGTTGGTGACAGAAGTAGGAGGTCATCCGCATACAGCAGGAACTTCACCTCAGTGTCATGTAGAGTCAGTCCTGGTGCTGGGGAGGATTCTAGAGCTGCAACCAGTTCATTGATGTAGATGTTGAAGAGGGTTGGACTTAGGCTGCAGCCCTGTCTGACTCCTCGGGCTTGCCGTAAGTGTTCGGTTCTTTTCCCATTCATCTTTACACTGCAGCTGTTCTCAGTGTATGAACTCTTGATAAGCTCATATGTTTTCCCTCCTATTCCACTCTCTAATAGTTTGAGGAACAGGCCTGGGTGCCACACGGAGTCAAATGCCTTCTTAAAGTCCACAAAGCAAGTGAATATCTTTCCATGTTTTGTATTGTGCACATGGTTCTTGATGAGCCTGTGCGGGGTATAGATGTGGTCTGTAGTGCGATGGTTTGGCATGAACCCTGCCTGACGACATTGTGTTGTGTCAGGAAGTTGAGGATCCGCTTATTGAGGATACTGTTGAAAAGTCTCCCTAGTGTGCTGCTGACACATATCCCTCTGTAGTTGGCTGGATCATACTGGTCTCCACTCTTATGGATGGGTGTTTATGAGGCCTTGGTTCCATAATGTAGGGTAGTAACCAGCGCTCAGGACCAGATTGAACATTTTGCCTAGTGCAGCTTGTACATCTGGGGAGCAGTGTTTAATCATGTCTGGCAGGATTCCATCCATCCCACTGGATTTTTTGGTTTGCAGGTTTTGGATTTTCTCCCTAATTTTTTGCGGTGTAACCGGTACATCTAGGGGGTTCTGGAAGTCCTTATTTTTTTCCTCCAGATCATTTAGACTTTTGATGATGTCTTATTGTTCTACAGTTAGAGCCTCCTCTGGAATATCTTTGTAGAGGTTCTTAAAGTAGTTGAGCCAGATGTCACCATTTTGGATGTGGAGGTTGTTTTTCCCGGGTGCTGAGCCAATATTCTTCCATATTTCCCAGAAAGAATTTTCCTGAAGTGCCTCTTCCAGCTGTTGCAGGTTTTTGGAGATGAAGTTTTGCTTTTTCTTTTTAAGGGTTTGTTAGTATTTTTTCTGTAGGGTGCCATGGGCTATCCTTAGGTCAGTGTTGTCAGGGTCTCTGTGTTATTGGAGACTGTCCGTAAGGTGTTCCTTAATGCTTTGCATTCTTTGTCGAACCATTTATTGAATTGTTTGTTGGATGGTTTCTTGTAGTTGGCTTTTTTGAGCTGGGCTATTTCTGCGATGGTGTGTAGCATTTTATGGAAGTCCTTTGCTACCTGGTTCACACCTCGTGGGCTTATCTCATAGGCGTTGTTTTGGAAGTTTTCAAGCTGTGTCTTAATTTCAGGTCTGTCAGTTACCTCTCTGTATTTTGTGGTAGACTGTTTGGACCATTTAAATGATGGTGGCAGGTTGCAGAGAGAGGCCCAGTGGAGTTTTGGTGATAGTTTGCTAGAAGATTTAATGTATAGCAGTAGTTGGTTGTGATCTGACAGGTGTGTTTGTGGGGTGACTGTTTACACTGTGACTGTGTAAAACCATTGATGAGTGTGGGGTCCATATCTGTGATGGCATAGTCTACCACACTACACACATGGGAGCTAATTGTGTATGTTCCTAGAGAGCCTCCCTTGGTATGGCCGTTGAGGATGTAGAGGCCCAGACTGCGACACAAATTCAGCAATTTTCTTCCATTTTTGTTGGTTGTACTGTCATAGCTGTTTCTTTGTATCTGTATCGACTCATGATCATAATTTGCATGGCCCAGTATGTATGTGTTGCCATCAGAACCTGTATAGTCCTTTTTCCTTCCTGTCCTAGCATTGAGGTCTCCACAGATGAGCACTTGTCCCAGGGATTGGAAGTGGATAACCTCACTTTGTAGGACCTCATAGGTGTCTGGTCTGAAATATGGGGACTCTGTTGGGGCAATGTATGCTGCACACAGGTAGATGTCTGACTGAGAGGTAAGGATGGAGATGCTTATTCATAGCCAGATGTGGCTCTCTCCTTTTTTAATGGGCACTGATGGTTCATCCTGTGCCCGGGTCCATGTTTCCAGGAGGATTTGTATGTCTGTCTCACGTACTCTTTGCTTGAAATCTGGATCATTTACTTTGGATCCGAAGGCTGAAGCGTTCAGACCCTGAATGTTCCAGCTACTGATTACTAATGATATCATTTTTTGTTTGTGTATTTATATACCTTGTAATGGGTAGATTTCTTGGGACAAATCGGGGTATGAGTGGTTGTCATTGTCTTTTTTGCTTATTTTTAGCTCTGTCACATAGTTTATTGCATAATGTGCTGAGGAGGGTTCTTATCTCCTCCTTTTCTCTGCTCTGTAGTGATCTTAACATCCATCTTGGGGCGGGTGGTTTACTGCATTCTTGCCATCTTCGTGGCCCTGTTTTTTGGCTGAATGTATTGTTGTATTGTATTAGTGGAGAGGTTTGGGGTCTTGCAGTTTTAATTGTGCCTGTCTGAGAATGGGTTGTGCCATGTTCAGGGTTGTGAGTTCTCTCAAAAACAATGTCTTTGAATTCTCTTGCCAGGTGACTGACACATTGTTTGTTCAGATGTTTGTTGTCAAAGAGGTGTTGTGGCATTATAGAATGGTGTTATGCCAGGTGAATGGAAGGCTCTGACCTGGTTTTGTCTGCCAGCTCTGTGTTGATTCGTTCAATTATGCTGTTTGGTATGTCTCTCCTTGGAAAAATGGAGGACAGAATTACTTTAGACTCTGGGAATTTTTGTTGTGCAGTCTCTGTTAGTTGCAGTAATTTGTCCACGATAACCTCCTGTTGTTCCTGAATGTTGTTTGTGCCTGTGTGTATGATGATATGTTTGAGGTTAGTGAAATATGGATGGATGATGACTCCTGTTGCTTGTTCAATTGTGGAACTGTGAATTTTGGAGACTCTTGTTCCTGGGAAGAGCCATTTGGTGTTAAGGTATTTCCCATTTGAGTCTATTAATTAAACAGTTTCACTAGTTTGTTGCCTGTTCTTGTGGTTTGATAATGGTTTTTTGGGGTTTCAGGATTATTGGAGTTGTCTTGGCTGTTGCTGGGCTTTGTAATGTTAATTTTAGGAAGTTGATGAGTCCCACAAGTCTGTTTGTTGATGGGCAGTATCATTTGTGATTTTAGTGTATTCATTTCTTCCCTCAGCGTTTTCTTGTTGTAGCTGTTGCATTGTAGATCGAATTTCTAATAGGACAGACTTGTGTTCAGATTTGAATGTGTTCAACTCTTCCCTCAGCTGGTCATTTACATTTTTGTCACCTAACTGTCTTTGAACTGTACAAAATCTGTCTCTAGTTGAGATCAGCAATCTCTGAGGATGTTGGGTTAGGGGACATCAGCCATGTCTATGGACAATGTCTTTGCTGGTATCTGTTTCTCATCCTTTTTGTCTTTAGCTTTTAAATCCTTATAAACCTTGGCTTGATCTTTAATTTGGGGGAAGACATGCTTACACTCCCTTAATTGTTCCTCTGTGCCTTGTGCCATGATGGTGCCATTGTGATATATGTTCAGGGTGAGTACTGCACAATTATCTTCCTCATCCCTGACCTTGATCTGTCTGCCCTTGCAGATACCTCCCTTTGTAATATTCTCGTAATATTTACAGAAAACTGTATGCCAGGCTTCAGTGTTCTCAGTATAAAATAACAAATCAGTTTTCTTTATCTCATGTTCAGTACTGGTGAAGTCAGCAAACATAGTTTCTGGATTTTGCTTAAGAAGTTCTTTTTTCATGGCTTTCTTTATTTGTTTGTTCTTTTCTCCCTCTGAGTAAACAATCTCCAAGACATCAGACCCCCTGCTGGCTTTGGCTTGTGTAATGGGGTCTGTGTTTGGGGTATTTGCTCTCTGCTGTTCCATTTTTAAGTATAGAAGTTTGCGTAGAAAATATTTTCTATAAGTTTTGTGTTTGTTGTTATAGCAAGATGGTCCTACCTTGTGTCACTGTTTGTTTGAATCCTTCAGCCCTGGATGCTCTCTGATGCTGGATACTTGTCCGCTAGATGGTCTTGCTTTTTTGCTGTTTTTGCACTTTTAGAATTTAATCTCCTCTTTTTCATTGCATTTTTTCTTCTTGTTCATCTCTGCCTTGTGTGTAGTCTCAATTATCCTGTTTTTGTCTTTCAATTTTGCCCATTACAAGGTATAAAATGATGAAGTTTCAGGAGCTCATTCTTAGTGCCGCTGCTGCTGCTGCCTCTCTCCCTGTCTGTCTCTCTCTCCCTGTCTGTCTGTCTCTCTCCGTCTGTCTCTCTTTCTCCCTGTCTGTCTGTTTCTCTCTCTCCCTGTCTGTCTGTCTCTCCCTGTCTGTCTGTCTGTCTCTCCGTCTGTGTGTGTGTCTCTCTCCCTGTCTGTGTGTGTGTGTCTCTCTCCCTGTCTGTGTGTGTGTGTGTCTCTCTCCCTGTCTGTGTGTGTGTGTCTCTCTCCCTGTCTGTGTGTGTGTGTCTCTCTCCCTGTCTGTGTGTGTGTGTCTCTCTCCCTGTCTGTGTGTGTGTGTCTCTCTCCCTGTCTGTGTGTGTGTGTGTCTCTCTCCCTGTGTGTGTGTGTGTGTGTCTCTCTCCCTGTCTGTGTGTGTGTGTCTCTCTCCCTGTCTGTGTGTGTGTGTCTCTCTCCCTGTCTGTGTGTGTGTGTCTCTCTCCCTGTCTGTGTGTGTGTGTCTCTCTCCCTGTCTGTGTGTGTGTCTCTCTCTCCCTGTCTGTGTGTGTGTCTCTCTCTCCCTGTCTGTGTGTTTCTCACTCCCTGTCTCTCTCTCTCCCTGTCTGTCTCTCCCTGTCTCGCTCTCTCTCTCTCCCTGTCTGTGTGTGTGTCCCTCTCTCTCTCCCTGTCCCTCTCTCTCTCCCTGTCCCTCTCTCTCTCCCTGTCCCTCTCTCTCCCTGTCCCTCTCTCTCTCCCTGTCCCTCTCTCTCTCCCTGTCTCTCTCTCTCTCCCTGTCTCTCTCTCTCTCCCTGTCTCTCTCTCCCTGTCTCTCTCTCTCTCCCCGTCTCTCTCTCCCCGTCTCTCTCTCCCCCCGTCTCTCTCTACCCGTCTCTCTCTCTCTCTCCCCGTCTCTCTCTCTCTCCCCGTCTGTCTCTCTCTCTCTCCCCGTCTGTCTCTCTCTCTCTCCCCGTCTGTCTCTCTCTCTCTCCCCGTCTGTCTCTCTCTCTCTCCCCGTCTGTCTCTCTCTCTCTCCCCGTCTGTCTCTCTCTCTCTCCCGTCTGTCTCTCTCTCCCCGTCTGTCTCTCTCTCTCTCCCCGTCTGTCTCTCTCTCTCTCCCCGTCTGCCTCTCTCTCTCCCCGTCTGCCTCTCTCTCTCCCCGTCTGCCTCTCTCTCCCCGTTTGTCTCCCTCTCTCTCCCCGTCTGTCTCTCTCTCCCCGTCTGTCTCTCTCTCCCCGTCTGTCTCTCTCTCCCCGTCTGTCTCTCTCTCCCCGTCTGTCTCTCTCCCCCCGTCTGTCTCTCTCTCCCCGTCTGTCTCTCTCTCCCTCTCTCTCTCCCTCTCTCTCTCCCTCTCTCTCTCCCTCTCTCTCTCCCTCTCTCTCTCCCTCTCTCTCCCCATCTTTCTCTCTCTCCCTCTCTCTCTGTCTCTCTCCCCCCCTCTCTCCCCGTCTTTCTCTCTCTCTCTCTCTGTCTCTCTCTCCCCCCTCTCTCTCCCCCCTCTCTCTTTCTGTCTCTCTCTCTCTCTCCCCCTGTCTGTCTCTCTCCCCCTGTCTGTCTCTCTCCCCCTGTCTGTCTCTCTCCCCCTGTCTGTCTCTCTCCCCCTGTCTGTGTCTCTCTCCCCCGTCTGTGTGTGTCTCTCCCTCCCCCTGTCTATCTCTCCCCCGTCTGTGTGTGTCTCTCCCTCTCTCCCCGTCTATCTCTCCCTCTCTCCCGTCTGTCTCTGTCTCTCTCTCCCTGTCTCTCGTTGTCTGTTTCTCTCTCGTTGTCTGTCTCTCTCTCCCCCTGTCTGTCTCTCTCTCTCCCCCTGTCTGTCTCTCTCTCTCCCCCGTCTGTCTCTCTCTCTCCCCCTGTCTGTCTCTCTCTCTTCCCTGTCTGTCTCTCTCTCTTCCCTGTCTGTCTCTCTCTCTTCCCCTGTCTGTCTCTCTCTCTTCCCCTGTCTGTCTCTCTCTCTTCCCCTGTCTGTCTCTCTCTCTTCCCCTGTCTGTCTCTCGCGCTCAGGACCAGATTGAACATTTTGCATAAGTGCAGCGTGTACATCTGTGGAGCGTGTTTAATCATCTCTGGCAGGATTCCATCTGTCCCACTGGATTTTTTGGTTTGCACGTTTTGGATTTTCTCCCTGATTTCTTGTGGTGTAACCGGTACATCTAGGGGCTTCTGGAAGTCCTTAATTTTCTCCTCCAGATCATTTAGTCTTTTGATGATGTCTTTTTGTTCTACAGTTAGAGCCTCCTCTGGAATATCTTTGTAGAGGTTCCTAAAGTAGTTGAGCCAGATGTCGCCATTTTGGATGTGGAGGTTGTTTTTCCTGGGTGCAGAGCCAATATTTTTCCATATTTCCCAGAAAGAGTTTTCCTGAAGTGCCTCTTCCAGCTGTTGCAGGTTTTTGGAAATAAAGTTTTGCTTTTTCTTTTTAAGGGTTTGTTTCTAATTTTTCTGTAGGGTGCCATGGGCTATCCTTAGGTCAGTGTTGTCAGGGTCTCTGTGTTTGTTATTGGAGACTGTTCGTAAGGTGTTCCTTAATGCTTTGCATTCTTTGTCGAACCATTTATTGGATTGTTTGTTGGATGGTTTCTTGTAGTTGGCTTTTCTGAGCTGGGCTGTTTCTGCGATGGTGTGTAGTATTTTATGGAAGTCCTTTGCTGCCTGGTCCACACCTCAGGGGCTTAGCACATAGGCGTTGTTTTGGAAGTTTTCAAGCTGTTTCTTAATTTCAGGTCTGTCAGTTACCTCTCTGTATTTTGTGGTAGACTGTTTGGACCATTTAAATGATGGTGAGAGAGAGAGGCCCGGAGGAGTTTTGGTGATCGTTTGCTAGAAGATTTAATGTATAGCCGTAGTTGGTTGTGGTCTGACAGGTGTGTTTGTGTCTGTAAAACCATTGATGAGTGTGGGGTCCATATCTGTGATGGCATAGTTTACCGCACTGCTGCCTACATGGGAGCTAAATGTTTATGTTCCTAGAGAGCCTCTCTTGGTACGGCCGTTGAGGATGTAGAGGCCCAGACTGCGACACAAATTCAGCAATTTTCTTCCATTTTTGTTGGTTGTACTGTTGGTTGTACTGTCATAGCTGTATCGACTCATGATCGTAATTTGCATGGCCCAGTATGTATGTGTTGCCATCAGAACTTGTATAGTCCTTTACCCTTCCTGTCCTAGCATTGAGGTCTTCACAGATGAGCACTTGTCTCAGGGATTGGAAGTGGATACCTCACTTGTAGGACCTCATAGGTGTCTGGTCTGAAATATGGGGACTCTGCTGGGGCAATGTATGCTGCACACAGGTAGATGACTGAGAGGTGAGGATGGAGCTGCTTATTCTTAGCCAGATGTGGTTCTCTCCTTTTTTGATTGCACTGATGTTCCAATGTAGCTCCTCGTTATACCAGACTAGTATTCCCCCTGAACACGGAACCTGTTTGATGTTTTTATCTTCTGTGCGGGGACAAAGAATTCCCTATAGCCAGTAGGTACTGATCATTTGTATGTCCGTCTCACATAGTCTTTGCTTGAAATCTGGATCGTTTACTTTGGATCCGAAGGCTGAAGCGTTCAGACCCTGAATGTTCCAGCTACTGATTACTAATGATGTCATTTTTTGTTTGTATATTTACATATACCTTGTAATGGGTACATTTCCTGGGACAAATCGGGTTATGGGTGGTTGTCATTGTATTTTTTGCTTATTTTAGCTCAGTCACATAGTTTATTGCATAATGTGCTGAGGAGGGTTCTTATCTCCTCCTTATCTCTGCTCTGTAGTGATCTTAGCATCCATCTTGGGGCGGGTGGTTTACTCCGTTCTTGCCATCTTTGTGGCCCCCTTTTTTGGCTGAGTGTATTGTTGCTGTGTTGTATTAGTGGAGAGGTTTGGGGTCTTGCAGTTTTAATTGTGTCTGTCTGAGAATGGGTTGTGCCTCTCTCTCCCCGTCTGTTTCTCCCTCTCTCTCTCTCCCTCCCCGTCTCTCTCTTTCTCTCTCCCACCCTCTCTTCCCTTTCTCTCTCTCCCTCCCTCTCTTCCCTTTCTCTCTCTCCCTCCTCTCTCTCCCTCCCTCTCTCTCCCTCCCTCTCTTCCCTCCCTCTCTCTCCCTCTCTCCTCTCTCTCCTCTCTCTCCCCATCTCTCTCTCCCCCTCTCCCTTTCTCTCTCTCCCTTTCTTTCTCTCCCTCCCTCTCTCTCCCTTTCTTTCTCTCCCTCCCTCTCTCTCCCTTTCTCTCTCTCCCTCCCCGTCTGTCTCTCTCCCTCCCCGTCTGTGTCTCTCCCTCTCTCCCCCTCTCTCTCTCTCCCTCTCTTTCTCCCTCTCTCTCTCCCCCTCTCTCTCTCTCCCCGTCCTCTCCCCGTCCCTCTCCCTGTCCCTCTCCCTCTCTCCCCGTCTCTCTCCCTCCCTCTCTCTCCCCGTCTCTCTCTCTCTCTCTTCCCGTCTGTCTCTCTCCCTCTCTCCCTGTCTGTCTCTCCATGTCTGTGTGTCTCTCCCTTCCCGTCTCTCTCCCTCCCTCTCTCTCTCTCTCTCCCGGTCTGTCTCTCTCTCAATCGATCCCTCTCCCTGTCTGTCTCTCTCTCAATCTCTCTCTCCCTGTCTGTGTCTCTCCCTGTCTGTGTGTGTGTGTCTCTCTCTCTCTCCCTCTCTCTCTTCCCTTTCTCTCTCTCCCTCCCTCTCTCCCCATCTCTCTCCCTGTCTCCCCCCCCTCTCTCTCTCTCTCTCTCTCTCCCCGTCTGTCTTTCTCTCCCTCCCTCTCTCTCTCCCACTCTCTCTCTCTCTCCCACTCTCTCTCTCTCTCCCACTCCCTCTCTCCCCCTCCCTCTCTCTCCCTCTCTCCCCATCTCTCTCTCCCCATCTGTCTCTCTCTCTCTCTCCCCATCTGTCTCTCTCCCCGTCTGTCTCTCTCTCTCTTTCTCTCTCCATGTCTGTGTGTCTCTCCATGTCTGTGTGTCTCTCCCTCCCCCTCTCCCTCCCTCTCTCTCCCTGTCTGTGTCTCCCTCTCTCTCCCCATCTGTCTCTCTCTCTCTCAATCAATCCTTTCCCTGTCTGTCTCTCTCTCAATCTCTTTATCCCTGTCTGTGTGTGTCTCTCTCTGTCTCTCCTGTCTGTGTGTGTGTGTGTCTCTCTCTCTCCCTCTCTCCCTGTGTGTCTCTCTCCCCCTCCCTCTCTCCCCGTGTGTCTCTCTCCCCCTCCCTCTTTCCCTGTGTGCCTCTCTCCCCCTCCCCCTCTCCCCTCCCCTCCCTCTCTCCCCTCTCTCCCCTTCCTCTCTCCCCTCCCTCTCTCCCCTCTCTCCCTCCCCTCTCTCCCCTCTCCCCTCCCCCTCTCCCTCTCTCCCCCCCTCCCTCTCCCCCCCCCTCTCTCCCCCCCTCTCTCCCCCCCCTCTCCCCCCTCCCTCTCTCCCCTCCCTCTCTCCCCCTCCCTCTCTCCCCTCCCCCCCTCCCTCTCTCCCCTCCCCCCTCCCTCTCTCCCCTCCCTCTCCCCTCTCTCCCCTC